>NC_037689.1:85787239-86084151 GCF_003255815.1 Theropithecus gelada | reverse complement strand
GGTAGAGACACAAAAAACCCTCCAAAAAATCAATGAATCCAGGAGTTGGTTTTTTGAAAAGATCAACAAAATTGACAGACTGCTAGCAAGACTAATAAAGAAGAAAAGAGAGAAGAATCAAATAGACGCAATAAAAAATGATAAAGGAGATATCACCACTGACCCCACAGAAATACAAACTACCATCAGAGAATACTATAAACACCTCTATGCAAATAAACTAGAAAATCTAGAAGAAATGGATAATTTCCTGGACACTTACACTCTTCCAAGACTAAACCAGGAAGAAGTTGAATCCCTGAATAGACCAATAACAGGCTCTGAAATTGAGGCAATAATTAATAGCCTACCAACCAAAAAAAGTCCAGGACCAGATGGATTCACAGCTGAATTCTACCAGAGGTACAAGGAGGAGCTGGTACCATTCCTTCTGAAACTATTCCAATCAATAGAAAAAGAGGGAATCCTCCCTAACTCATTTTATGAGGCCCACATCATCCTGATACCAAAGCCTGGCAGAGACACAACAAAAAAAGAGAATTTTAGACCAATATCCCTGATGAACATCGATGCAAAAATCCTCAATAAAATACTGGCAAACCGGATTCAGCAGCACATCAAAAAGCTTATCCACCATGACCAAGTGGGCTTCATCCCTTGGATGCAAGGGTGGTTCAACATTCACAAATCAATAAACATAATCCAGCCTATAAACAGAACCAAAGACAAGAACCACATGATTATCTCAATAGATGCAGAAAAGGCTTTTGACAAAATTCAACAGCCGTTCATGCTAAAAACGCTCAATAAATTCGGTATTGATGGAACGTATCTCAAAATAATAAGAGCTATTTATGACAAACCCACAGCCAATATCATACTGAATGGGCAAAAACTGGAAAAATTCCCTTTGAAAACTGGCACAAGACAGGGATGCCCTCTCTCACCACTCCTATTCAACAGAGTGTTGGAAATTCTGGCTAGGGCAATCAGGCAAGAGAAAGAAATCAAGGGTATTCAGTTAGGAAAAGAAGAAGTCAAATTGTCCCTCTTTGCAGATGACATGATTGTATATTTAGAAAACCCCATTGTCTCAGTCCAAAATCTCCTTAAGCTGATAAGAAACTTCAGCAAAGTCTCAGGATAGAAAATTAATGTGCAAAAATCACAAGAATTCGTATACACCAGTAACAGGCAAACAGAGCCAAATCATGAATGAAATTCCATTCACAATTGCTTCAAAGAAAATAAAATAGCTAGAAATCCAAATTACAAGGGATGTAAAGGACCTCTTCAAGGAGAACTACAAACCACTGCTCAGTGAAATAAAAGAGGACACAAACAAATGGAAGAACATACCATGCTCATGGATAGGAAGAATCAATATCGTGAAAATGGCCATACTGCCCAAGGTTATTTATAAATTCAATGCCATCCCCATCAAGCAACCAATGAGTTTCTTCACAGAATTGGAAAAAACTGCTTTAAAGTTCATATGGAACCAAAAAAGAGCCCGCATCTCCAAGACAATCCTAAGTCAAAAGAACAAAGCTGGAGGCATCATGCTACCTGGATTCAAACTATACTACAAGGCTACAGTAACCTAAACAGCATGGTACTTGTACCAAAACAGAGATATAGACAAATGGAACAGAACAGAGTCCTCAGAAATAATACCACACAGCTACAGCCATCTGATCTTTGACAAACCTGAGAGAAACAAGAAATGGGGAAAGGATTGCCTATTTAATAAATGGTGCTGGGAAAATTGGCTAGCCATAAGTAGAAAGCTGAAACTGGATCCTTTCCTCACTCCTTATACGAAAATTAATTCAAGATGGATTAGAGACTTAAATGTTAGACCTAATACCATAAAAACCCTAGAGGAAAACCTAGGTAGTACCATTCAGGACATAGGCATGGGCAAAGACTTCATGTCTAAAACACCAAAAGCAATGGCAGCAAAAGCCAAAATTGACAAATGAGATCTCATTAAACTAAAGAGCTTCTGCACAGCAAAAGAAACTACCATCAGATTGAACAGGCAACCTACAAAATGGGAGAAAATTTTTGCAATCTACTCATCTGACAAAGGGCTAATATCCAGAACCTACAAAGAACTCAAACAAATTTACAAGAAAAAGCAAAGAACCCCATCAAAAAGAGGGCAAAGGATATGAACAGACATTTCTCAAAAGAAGGCATTCATACAGCCAACAGACACATGAAAAAATGCTCATCATCACTGGCCATCAGAGAAATGCAAATCAAAACCATAATGAGATACCATCTCACACCAGTTAGAATGGCGATCATTAAAAAGTCAGGAAACAACAGGTGCTGGAGAGGATGTGGAGAAATAGGAACACTTTTACACTGTTGGTGGGATTGTAAACTAGTTCAACCATTATGGAAAACAGTATGGCGATTCCTCAAGGATCTAGAACTAGATGTACCATATGACCCAGCCATCCCATTACTGGATATATACCCAAAGGATTATAAATCATGCTGCTATAAAGACACATGCACACGTATGTTTATTGTGGCACTATTCATAATAGCAAAGACCTGGAATCAACCCAAATGTCCATCAGTGACAGACTGGATTAAGAAAATGTGGCACATATACACCATGGAATATTATGCAGCCATAAAAAAGGATGAATTTGTGTCCTTTGTAGGGACATGGATGCAGCTGGAAACCATCATTCTTAGCAAACTATCACAAGAACAGAAAACCAAACACCGCATGTTCTCACTCATAGGTGGGAACTGAACAATGAGATCACTTGGACTCGGGAAGGGGAACAACACACTGGGGCCTATCATGGGGAGGGTGGAGGGGGGAGGGATTGCATTGGGAGTTATACCTGATGTAAATGACGAGTTGATGGGTGCTGACGAGTTGATGGGTGCAGCACAGCAACATGGCACAAGTATACATATGTAACAAACCTGCACGTTATGCACATGTACCCTAGAACTTAAAGTATAATAATAATAAAAAATAAATAAATTAAAAAATAATAATTAATACCAATGTTTCACAACAATTTTCAAAATATAGATGAGAAGGGAACACTTTCCACTAATTCTATGAGTCCAGTATAACCTTGATACAAAAGCAAAAACATCACAAGATATGAAAACAATAAACCGGTATCTCTTATGAATATAAGTGCAAAAACTCAATTAAATATTAATAAACCAAGTCCAGCAACATAAAAACACTATACAATATGACCAAGTGGGCTTCATCCCAGGAATTCAAGTTGGCTCAATATCTGAAAATCAGCTAAATAATACCCATATCATTAGAATAAAAAACAAAAACCACATGATCATCTCAATACCAGCAGGGAAACATTTGACAAAATCTACTACCCTTTCCCTATAAAAATACTGAGTAAACTAAGGATAAAAAGAAACTTCCTCAACTAGATAAAGCACATCTATGAAAATTCCACATCTATGAAAATTCTCGCTCCTCTTTCTCCTCCTCCTCCTCCACCTCTCTCTCTTTCTGTCTCTCTCTCTTTCTCTGTTTCTTTCCTCCTGAATCCACAGCCTTTCTTTCAACTTACTCCTTTTCCTCAGCCTATAAAAAAATCAAATGCCTTCCATTCCTTCTAACACATAAGTCATGAGCAAGTTTCTTTGCTCAGAAACACTATTGGCTTCCCAACCCACTGCAGAGGTAAGTCAAAGTTATTACAATGTCCACAGTAACTCTCTGATTTCATCTCCTACTATGTTCCCCCTCACTCACTCTATTCCAACCACACTGTCTTGTTTTCTGGTCTTCACCAAGTATATGCCCCACTCAGGGTCTTTACTTGGATCATTCCAGGTTCTTTCTACCTGGAATTACCTTCAATATCCATGTCTTACTCTTTCACTTTCTTCCCACCTCCAATCAACTGTATTCTTATTATAGACGACTTCCCTGTTCACTCTATTTAATATAGTACCGCCACCCTCATAGTTCCTCTTTTCCTTATCCAGCTTTATTTCTCTGCCTATCTCCATCACAGAAATTTGGGTTCCATGAGGATGGAGACTTTGTTGATCACTATGTGCCAGCATATCGAATAATACTTGGCACTGATCAAGAAAAAACTGACCCTGATGTCCAGAACTGATCTGATATTCACAGTTAGACCTCACTCACAGCCAGGCCATTTTGTTATCCTGTTGGACGTAAACAATATCACAGAAAACAACCTCAGACAGGGTTACTCTGAGATTATGACAAGTGAATCAAACAAAACAAGGCTTCCTTCATAATTTTGTCTAAGTACAGACAAAATCTAGATGACTGTGCCACCCATAAAACACCCAATCACAAAATTACCTCTGCTTACTGACAGCGTTTAATCTAAAGCTAACCTCCACTTTCTTTGACTCTCTCCAAAATAATTCAAAAAGTCCATATCCTATAATAGATTCTCTTTAACATCCTCTTACTGAGACACCCAACGGTTCCCCATGGTGTATGTTTTCTCTTGCTGTGATGAGCAATAAACTCAACTTGTTTAACTAAAAGGTGTCCTTAGTGGTCTTTAGTTGAAGGGTATTGACAGAATTGGAGGTTTGAGTAAGGTTCAGTTGAGACTCTCACTACCTTGGACTGGGATCCTTAGTGAGTAACAGTGTGCACATCTGAGATCCCTTGTGTCTCTATCTGCTTAAAGTGCCACATGCCTGTGGCTGAAAAGGAAATTTATGCTGAATTGGGCTCTTACTACTTCACTGAAGCCCATCAGGATTGGCTTTATTTTGTTTTCCTAGAAATAAATTCCTTTGAGAGATTTTTGGTTATCTGAACAGATTTGTATTATTCTTTGCTGAATTTTTCTTCTAGTATATAATACCTGCTTGTTTAATTCATTGTCTATCTGTATGCTTGTCTAATTTCATCAATGCTGTTTGTTTGTAAGATGAAGAGTCTACAGAGAGGGAAGGGACATTGGCTCAATAAATCTGTCCTCAAGCTAGCCTTGGGAGCTGAGAAGCTCAGAAAGTTTCTTATCAGACAAGTGTCCTTTGGACAAACTTTCCCCCAGGTCATTATAGGGCTTCTTCCATCTTGTTTTTGTGTCCTTGACAACTTCTAGTATTTTAGTTTTGTCTGCCCAGCATCAGGAGGTTTCTTCAGCCCCTAATCAGTGACTACTGGTCCTTTAACCAAACTCTGGAGACACAGATCATACAAGCACCATTTTTACAGGCATAGTGCAGGTCTCATGGGGTCTTTTTGAGCTAAAATGGCACCTCTTTCAGGAAAAACGCCCATTTTATTTTTGTTTTCTCATTGTAATGTTAACTCCTTGCATACCTTTCAAACTGGCACACTCTCATCAAGGAAAATTGGGAATGACAATGGTCATACTGGGGAGCTTTGATAAGGACAAACTGTTTTTTAAAAGGTGCCTTAAAACAAAAGAAAACAAAATTCTGACTGTTCAATAGTCTGCTCTGATTAACTGGTGTGAGGAGGCTTCTAAATGCAAATCAAACTAAAAAATTGCTTCCCTAAAATGTTCTTTAGTAAAACAAATGCAAAATATAAGAAACTGTCTGCTTAATCAGCACTTTCAGACAATACTTAAGATTAGCTTCTGATATTGACATACTCAATGTCCTTTCCACATTTTCATTGATTATTGAAAGTCTGAAATTGTAGATATGAAATGTAAACAAAAATTGACTCAGAGGTTGCCCCAGTATATGAACTCCAACTTTTGGCTGAACATTTTAAAGATAATTTAGATACTGGAAGATAAAAAGAACAAAATCTCATTTAAAAAAGTGTTATCTAAAAGAGAGATTATTTGGTTTAATGTGGAAAACATCCCCTTCTTTGTTGTTTTCATACTTTGAGGTTTAAAAGGTACAGGCTTTTTTATTATACAACTTGATAAAATTGTTAGGGACCCAAATTATATAAAAATGTGTATGATACTCTCTTTTATGCATATGCATCAAAGTATCTTTTATTGCATCTAAATTTTTTCTTCTCTTTCCTTACAGAAAGAAAATAATTAGCTATTTGTTCAAAGCTGTCTACCTCTCATTTTTCTATACTATTTTCTCTTTTTCCCCTCTCTTATAAGGCTTCAAAGATTAACTGATTTAAAAATCAGTCAGTTGTTAGGTACACACAGTAGAAATATTTAGTTTAGATAGTCAAAATTGTTGAAAGAAAGAAAAGTAGATTGAACTCTGCTTTTCAAGGACACTAAAAAGTATATTTATATGATAGCTTTTATAACTATAGCTATCACATCGTAAGAAAATACTTCAATTTCAAGATAAAGTTTTATATGATTTCATCAATAATTGCATTACAAAAAAAGTTACCATAGTATTTTGGTTTGTTTAGGACCAAGGTTAAATTATTCAAATTTTGTAAATAACCCAGATTTAGCTTTGAGTTAAATTAGTTCTCAGTGTTTCTACAGTTTTTTTTAATTAAAAATTATATTTTTAAAATTATGTTTACCAGACTACCTACAGACTTTTCTGTGTACCAGAACTTCATGCTTGTAGAAAGTCTCTTTCAGCAAAGGCAGAGACACAGAGCTGGGCTCAGTGGGGAAGTCTGTGGTTCTGTCTCAGCAGCTGAGCAACCCAAGTGCTTATGAAGGGACTTGGAGAAAGGGACTTCTTCTCCCCCGTGCCCACCACTACAGACACAGCTGGGGCTTCTCCCATAGGACCTCAGCCCAGGTGCACCTGCAGGCAACTTTTTTGGAGCACTTCAGGGTGACTACATCCCTTGGGTTCACACCTGCATGAGAGATGTAGTTCCACATACATAGAATGTTGGCATTCTTTCAGATGGAGAGAGGTGTCTCTCTAATCTGAGTATCTGGAACACTAGGACAGAGGAATGATTGGGGAGGTGGAATGCTTTCCTTCCAGCTTGGTTGTGGAGCTGAGGTGGCTCCCTCCCTTCCTTCTGTAAAAACTGCAGCACATTTCACTAGGAGGTCCCCTAGCTACCTCTGTAAGGGCTGGGACTTTTGCCCACCATTGTGGTATTGCATATACCCATTTGCTTCAGCTGCAGCCAGTTCTTACCTGTGAACACCTCCTACTTGCCTGAAGGCTGAATTGTTCAATCCAGTGGGAAAAAAAAAAATACTGGGGCAGGGGAAAAGTGCACACAACTGGGGAATGAGACCTCTGCCATTTTGACCCCACAAGAGACTGTGAATCTGCTGTCACACCCAGTACATCACTACTACAAGCAACATCTGCAAAAGCCATTGCACAAAAATTCTCTATAACCAAGGAATTTATACAGACTGCCACTGAAAGCACCCAGCGTCTAAGCTAGGTGATCATAAACTATATACATTAATGTCACATCTTCTTCAATGGGAAAACACCACAGCTGAAAAAATGAATTCAAAAATCATAAGGAATAGTCTATGTAGATGAGAAGGAAGCAGAAAAATAATTCTGGTAAGATGAAAAAACAGTTTTACAATACCCCCAAAGGATCACATAAATTCTCTGGCAATGAATTCAAACCAGAATGAAATATTTGAAATTCAAGATAAAGAATTCAAAAGATTGATTATAAAGTTGCTCAAGGAGATCAAACAAAAAGTTGAAAACCAATATAAAGAGATCAAAACCTGGTCAGGCATAGTGGCTCATGCCTGCAATCCCATTGCTTTGGGAGGCCAAGGTGGGACGATCATTGGAGCCCGCAAAATAAATTTTAGAAAAAGAAATTAAAAAATTCAGATTATGAATAAAAATTTTTCCAGAGATATATTTAAAAAAAAAAAAGAACTTCTGGAAATTAAAGACTCTTTTAGGGAATTACAAAATGCAGGGGAAATTTTTAACAATAGTCTAGACAACACAAAGGAAAGAATTTCAGAGCTTGAAGATAAAGTTTTTGAATTAACCCAATAAGACAAAAATAAAGAAAAAGTAAATAAAAGAAATGAACAAAGTCTCTGAGAAATATAGGATTCTGTAAACTGTCCAAACCTAGGAATTATAGGCATTCCTGAGAGAGAAGAAAAAGTCAAAATTTGTAAAACCTATTTGAGGGTATAATTGAGAAAAACTTCGCTGGTCTTGCTGGAGATTTATACATCCAGATACAAACAGCTCAAAGAACTGCTGGAAGATTCATTGTAAAAAGAATCTTTACATTGTTAAAAGAACCTTTATATTGTAAAAAGAGTCTTTGGTGGTGTAAATATCACCAAAGCATATAGTTATCAGACTATCTAAAGTCGATGTAAAGGAACGAATTCTAAAAGCAGTGAGACAAAAGCAAAAAATAACTTATAAAGAAAAACCTATGAGACTAATAGAAGACTTCTCAGCAGAAATCTTACAAGCCAGAAAAGATTGGGGGCTTATCTTCAGTTTCTTCAAATAGAATACCTGTCAGCTAAGGATTTTGTATTTTGCACAACTAAGCATCACAAATGAAGGAGGAATAAAGTCTTTCCCAGACACATACACAAAAAAAGTTGATGGAATTTGCCACCACTAGACCAACCTTACATGAAATAATCAAAGGAGCTCTAAATATCAAAATGAAAGATTGATACACACCAGTATAAAAAATTGTCAGGGCTTAGAAAACAGGAACACGATGGGAAAAGCAAAGGAAATAGGTAACAGCAAACTTGATGACTGGAACAGTACCTCACATATAAAGATTAACTTTGAATGTAAATGGTATAAATGCCCCAATTAAAAGATATAGATTCATAGAATGGATTAAAAACCATAATCCAAATAGTTGCTGACTTCAAGAGAACCACTTAACTCATAGAGATTCTTACAGACCCAAGGTAAAGGGGTGGAAAAAAATATTCCACACACATGAAATCAAAATTAAGCAGAAGAAGCTATTAGATAAAACAGATTTCAAATTTTAAAAAAAAGACAGTGAAGGTCATTATATAATGATAAATAAATAAATTCAACAAAAAGATATAACAATCCTAAGTATACATGCACCTAACACCAGAGTTCCAGATTCGTAGGACAAATACTACTAGGCCTAAGAAAAGAGATAGGTAGTAATACAATAATAGTGGGGGACTTCAAGACCCCACTGACAATACTAGACAAATCATTGAAGCAGAAAGTTAACCAATAAAAAAATATTGGGCTTAAACTTGGCTCTAGAACAAATGGACCTAACAAACATTTATGTAACATGCTATCAAAAAAATTGCAGAACACACATGTCACATGCGTCCATATGATGAGACCACTAAACAGGCTTTGTGTGAGCAATAAAGCTTTTTGATCACCTGGGTGCAGGCAGGCTGTGTTTGAAAAGGGAGTCAGTGAAGGGAGATAGGGCTGGGGCCATTTTATAGGATTTGGGTAGGTAGTGGAAAATTACAGTCAAAGGGGATTGTTCTCTTGCGGACAGGGGCGGGAGTCACAAGGTGCTCAGTAGGGGAGCTTCTGAGTCAGGGGAAGGAATTTCACAAGGTTAATCAATCAGTTAAGGTGGGGCAGGAACAAATTACAATGGTGGAATGTCATCAGTTAAGGCAGGAACCGGCCATTTTCACTTCTTTTGTGATTTTTCGGTTGCTTCAGGCTATCTGGATGTATACAGTGCAAGTCACAGGGGATATGATGGCTTAGCTTGGGCTCTGAGGCCTGACAGTACATTCTTGTCATCACCACATAGAACATTTTCCAAAATACACCACATGATAGGTCATAAAATTAGTCTCAATAATTTTTTTTAAATGATATCAAGTACCTTCTCAGACCACAGCAGAGTAAAATTAGAAATCAATTCCAAGAGGAACTCTCAAAACTATACAAATATACAAAAATTAAACAAGCTGCTCTTGAATTATCTTTAGGTCAGTGATGAAATCAAGATGAAAATTTAAACGTTTTTCGAAATCAATGATAACAGTCACACGAGTATTGGGGATATGGCAAAAGCACTGATAAAAGCAAAGTTCATTGCACTAAGTACCTACATCAAAAAGACACAAAGACTATAATTTAACAACCTAACATCACATCTCATGGAAATAGAAAATAACAAAACAAACCCAAAGCAAGCAGAAGAAAAGAAATAATGCCAGAGCAGGACTAAATTGAATTAAAACCAAAAAATTACAAAACATCAATTTTTTAAAGTTTGTGTTTTGAAAAGATAAACAAAATTGATATACTACTAGCTAGATTAGCCAAGCAGAGGAGAGAAAATTCAAATACGCTCCATTAGAAAGGAAAATGGAGACATTACAATCAATATCACAGAAATACAAAAGATCATCCAAGACTTCTATGAACACCTCTAGGTAAACAAATTAGAAAATCTGGAGAAAATTGATAAATTCCTGGAAACATACACCCCCAGGCTTGAATCAGGAGGAAATTGAAATCCTGAGCTGAACAAGAAGTAGTGAGATTGAATTAGTAATTAAAAATATTCCAGCAAATAAACGCCAAATACCAGATAGATTCACAGCCAAATTCTACCAGACATTCAAAGACAAGCCACTTACCAACCCTACTGAAACTATTCCAAAAGATAAAATAAGAAGGAATCCTCCCTAATCCATGAAGCCAGTATCACCCTGACACCAAAGAAGGAAAGGATGCAAGAAGAAAAGAAAACCAAGATCCCTGATGAACACAGATGCAAAAATCCTCAACAAACTACTAGCAAACCGAATCCAACAACATATCAAAAAGAATTCACCATGATCAAGTGGGCTTCATTCCAATGTGCAAGGAAAACTAAACATACACAAATCAACAAATGTGATTTCACCACATAAACAGAATTTTAAAAACAAAAACCATATGATTTTTCAATAGATGCAGAACAAGCATTTCATGAAATCCAGCATCTCTTCATCATAAAACCAAAAAGCCCTCAACAAATTAGGCATAGAAGAAGCAAACCTCAAAAAATGAAAGCCATTTATGAGAAACCCACAGCCAACATCAAACTGAATGAAGAAAAGTTGAAAGCATTCCCCTTTGGAGCTGGAACAACACAAGGATGCCCACTTTCACAACCCTTATTCAACATAGCACCAGAAGCCATAGCCAGAGCAATCAGGCAAGAGAAAGAAACGAAGGGCATCCAAATTGGAAAAGTGAAAGTCAAACTATCTCTGCTTGTCAAAGATATAATCTTATACCTTGAAAACCCTAAAGATTCCTCCAAAAGACTCCTAGATTTGACATATGAGTTCAGTAAAGTCTCAGTTACAAAATTCAAGTACAAAAATCAGTAGCACTACTATATACAAATAACAACCATGCTGAAAATCAAATCAAGAACTCAATACCATTTACAATAGCTGCCAATAAAACAAAATACCCAGGAATATACTTAACCAAGGATGTGAAAGATCTATATAAGGAGAACTACAAAACACAGATGAAATAAATTATAGATTACAAAAACAAATGGAAAACATTCCATGCTCATTGATTCAAAGAAACAATATTGTGAAAATGACCATACTGCCCAAAGCAATCTACAAATGCAATACAATTTTTATCAAAATATAAATATCATTTTTCACAAAATTAGAAAAAAAAATTCTGAAGTTTGTATGGAACAGAAAAGAGCCCACACAGTGAGAGTAATCCTAAGCAAAATAAACAAATAAATATGGAAGCATCACAATACCTGACTTCAAATTATGCTACACAGCTACAGTAACCAAAATAGCATGGCACCAGCATAAAAGTAGACACATAGACCAATGAAACAGAACAGAGAACCCAGAAATGAAGCTAAATGCCTACAACCAACTGATCTTCAACAAAGCAGACAAAAACATAAACTGGGAAAAGGACACACTATCCAATAAATGGTGCTGGAAAAATTGGATAGCCACATGTAGAAGAATGAAACTGAATCCATATATTTCACCATATACAAACATTAACTCAAGATGGATTAAATATTTAAATCTAAGACCTGAACCCCTATCTAAAAGAAAACCTAGGTAAAACTCTTGTAGACGTTGGCCTAGGCAAAAAATTTATGAACAAGACCCCAAAAATAAATGTAACGAAAACAAAAATAGATAAATGGGACTTAAACTAAGAAACTTCTGCATAACAAAAGAAATAATCAACACAGTAAACAGACAACCTACAGAATGGAAGAGAATATTCACAAACTATGCATCTGAGAAAAGAGTAATATCCAGAATTTACAAGGAAGTCAAACAAATCAACAAGAATAAAAAGTAAATAATTCCATTAAAAACTGGGTAAGTGACATGAATAAATATCTCCCAAGTTATACAGATGGCCACCAAGCATACAAAACAATGCTCAACATCACTAACTACAAAAGAAATACAAATTAAAACCAACGTGAAATATCACCTTACTCTTGTCAGAATGACCATTTTTTTAAGTTTAAAAAAATGTGTTACCACAGATGCAGAGAAAAGGCAATCACACACATACACACTGCCAGTGGGAATGTACAACCTCTATGGAAAGCAGCGTGATTTCTCAAAGAACTAAAAATAGAACTATTGTTCAACCCAGCAATCCCCCCACTGGATATCTACCGAAAGGAAAAGTAATCATTATACAAAAAAAGACATTCATATGTTTATTGCAGCACAATTCACAATTGCAAAGATATAGAATTGACCTAAGTGCATATATATATATTCATATGTTGATATGTGTACACCTATATATGTATGTGTATATGGAGAGAGGTATATACATATAGGTACCTAAGTACATATATATATGTGTGTGTGTACACCTATATATGTACACACACACACACACATATACACACTGTGGAATACTACTACTCCATAAAAAAGAATAAAATTATTTTGCAACAACCTGCATGGACCTGGAGGCTATTATCCTAAGTGAAGTAACTCAGAAATAGAAAACCAAATATCACAGGTTCTCACTTATAAGTCAAGGCTAAGCTATGGCTACACAGAGGCATACAGAGTGGGGTAATGAACACTGAAAACTCTGAAGAGGAATGGAAGGAGAGGAGTGAAGGATAAAAAAGTCACCTGTTGGGTGCAATGTACACTATTCAGATGATGGGTACACTAAAAGCACAGAATTTACCACTGTACAATTCATCCATGTAACCCAAAACCACTTGTGCCCTTAAATCTATTGAAATTTTTAAAAAATAAAATGAAATTTACGGCCGGGCGCGGTGGCTCAAGCCTGTAATCCCAGCACTTTGGGAGGCCGAGACGGGCGGATCACGAGGTCAGGAGATCGAGACCATCCTGGCTAACCCGGTGAAACCCTGTCTCTACTAAAAAATACAAAAAACTAGCCGGGCGAGGTGGTGGGCGCCTGTAGTCCCAGCTATTCCGAAGGCTGAGGCAGGAGAATGGCGTGAATCCGGGAGGCGGAGCTTGCAGTGAGCTGAGATCCGGCCACCGCACTCCAGCCTGGGCGACAGAGCGAGACTCCGTCTCAAAAAAAATAAATAAAAAATAAAAATAAATAAATAAAATGAAATTGTATTCAACTAAATAAAATAAATATAAAGGCTATTGTTAAAGGGTTTAGTTATAAAATTGATACAATGCTGCAATTCATAAAGATTTAATGTGTGAATTAAATTGTATTATCTAGATTTTTAACTAAATTTAAATACTTAGACCCAAGCTAATTAATAAGTAACCTTTAAATGTCAGTATAGTTTCCAAAAAGAAAAAAATATATACATGCAAAAACACCTTGTTAGATATAATTTATCTTTGTCTTTAATTATTAAAATACCAGTAGATAAAATATGAGAATGCTTTGGGATAACAATGCATGTATATCTAATTTTGCTCCTCAAATTTTTAAAATAACATGAGATAAATGTAGCTGGAAAAACATAACTGGATAGTTTTTAACCTCCTATCTTCTGGGTTTCTTTTGTGTGTAAAGAAAAAAAAAAAAAGACCAAATTGGTTTCTGTAAAGGGAGGGGGATGAAGACAGTTGGTTAATGGGTACAAAAATACAGTTTGAAGAAATAAGTTCTTCGGCCAGGCACAGTGGCTCAGGCCTGTAATCCCAGCATTTTGGGAGGCTGAGGCAGGAGGATAACTTGAAGTTAGGAGTTTGAGACCAGTCTGGCCAACATAGAGAAACCTCATCTTTACTAAAAAATATTTTTAAAATTAGCCAGGTGTGATGGTGTGTGCCTGTATTCCAGCTACTTGGGAGGCTGAGCGGGGAGGATTGCTTGAGCACAGGAGGTGGAGGCTGCAGTAAGCTGTGACCCCACCACTGCACTCCAGCCTGGGTGACAGAGCAAGACGCTGTCTCAAAAAAAAAAAAAAAAAAAAAAAAATGAAGAGGACGAGGAAAAAGAAGAAGCAGAAGCAGAAGGAGGAGGGGGAGGAAGAGGAAGAGGAGAGAGAGAAATAAGTTATAGTGTTAAATAGCACAGTAAGCTAATCATAGTTAAAAACAAATTATTGCATGTTTCAAAATAGTTAGAAGTTTTTAACTGTTCACAATGCAAAGAAATGATAAATATTTGAGGTGATATGTACCTTAATTACCCTGATTTGTTCATTACACACTGTGTGCATGTATCACAATAATAAATATGTGCAATAATCTGTGTCAATGTTTTAAAAATAATTTAAAAATTGGTTACTTTTTTCAAACACTCCTCAGCAAATGCAAAAGAATGGAAATCATAACAAACCATCTCTCAGACCACAATGCAATCAAATTAGAACACAGGATGTTTTTAATGATCATCATTCTAACTGGTGTGAGATGGTATCTCATTGTGGTTTTGATTTGCATTTCTCTAATGACCAGAGATGTTGAACATTTTTTCATATGTTTCTTGGCCACATAAATGTCTTTTTTTGAGAAGTGTCTGATCATAACCTTTGCCCACTTTTTAATGGGGTTGTTTGGTTTTTTTTCTGGTAAATATGTTTACATTCTTTACATTAAAAAGTCTGGAAACAACAGATGCTGGAGACAATGTGAAGAAATAGGAGCGCTTTTACACTGTTGGTGGGAGTGTAAATTAGTTCAGCCATTGTGGAAGACAGTGTGGCAATTCCTCAAAAATCTAGAACCAGAAATATTATTTAACCCAGCAATCCCATGACTGGATAGATACCCAAAGGATTGTAAATCATTCAACTATAAAGACACAGGCACACATATGTTTATCGGAGTACTGTTCACAATGGCAAAGACTTGGAACCAACCCAAATGTCCATCAATGATAGATTGGATAAAGAAAATGTGGCACATATATGCCATGGAATACAATGCAACCATAGAAAAGGATGAGTTCATGCCTTTTGCAAGGACACGGATGAAGCTGGAAACCATCATTCTCAGCAAACTACCACAGGAACAGAAAACCAAACACTGCATGTTCTCACTTATAGGTGGGAGTTGAACAATGAGAACACATGGACCAAGGGAGAGGAACATCATGCATTGGGGCCTGTCAGGGTTGGGGGATAGGGGAGGGATAGCATTAGGAGAAATACCTAATGTAAATGACGGGTTGATGGGTGCAGCAAACAACCATGGCACCTGTACATCTATGTAACAAACCTGCATGTTCTGCACATGTACCCCAGAACTTAAAGTGTAATAATAAAAAAAATGCCTTTGCCTCACCCATCCTCAATTCCTCCGAGTTATAGAACTCCCATATCCTCTCAGAATTTCTCCAATACCATGTGTAACCAACACAGAGGGAGTGAAGCAAGTGTCAAGCTGCTTATTAAAATATAACACTTTTTAAAAAACAACTCAGGATTAAGAAACTCACTGAAAATCACACAACTACATGGAAACTGAACAACCTGCTCATGAACGACTACTGTGTAAATAACAAAATTAAGTCAGAAATAAATAAGTTATTTGAAACCAATGAGAACAAAGGAACAATGTAGCAGAATCTCTGGGACACAGCTAAAGCAGTGTTAAGAAGGAAATTTATAGCAAGAAATGCCCACATCAGAAAGTGGAAAAGATATAAAATTGACACCATAACATCATAATAAGGAGAACTAGAGAAGCAAGAGCAAACAAATTCAATAGCTAGCAGAAGACAAGAAATACCTATGATCAGAGCAGAACTGAAGGAGATAGAGACACAAAAACTCCTTCAAAAAATCATTGAATCAAGGAGCTGTTTTTTAAAAAAAAGATTAACTAGATAGACCACTAGGTTAAGTAATAAAGAAGAAAAGAGAGAAGAATCAAATAGACACAATAAAAGAGATAAAGGGAATATCACCACTGATCCCACAGAAATAAAAACTACAATCATAGAATACTATAAACGCCTCTATGCAAATAAGCTAGAGAAATCTAGAAGAAATTGATAAATTCCTGGACACATACACCCTTCCAAGACTAAACCAAAAAGAAGTCAAATCCCTGAATAGACCAATAACAAATTCGGAAATGGACGCAGTAATTAATAGCCAACCAACCAAGCAAACAAAAAAGCCCAGGACCAGATAGATTCACAGCTGAACTCTACCAGAGGTACAAAGAGGAGGTGGTACCATTCCTTCTGAAACTATTCCAAACAATAGAAAAAGAGAGACTCCTCCCTAACTTATTTTATGAGGCCAGCATCATCCTGATACCAAAACCTGGCAGAGACACAACAAAAAAAGAAAATTTCAAGCACCACTCCTATTCAACATAGTATTGGAAGTTATGGCCAGGGCAATCAGGCAAGAGAAAGAAATAAAGGGTATTCAAATAGGAAGAGAGGAAGTCAAATTTTCTCTGTTTGCAGATGACATGATAGTATATTTAGAAAACCCCATTGTCTCAACCCCAAACCTCCTTAAGCTAATAAGCAACTTCAGCAAAGACTCAGGATACAAAATCAACGTGAAAAATCACAAGCATTCTTATACACCAATAATAGACAAAGCCAAATCATGAGTGAACTCCCATTCACAATTGCTACAAAGAGAATACAATATCTAGGAATACAACTTACAAGGGATGTGAAGGACCTCTTTAAGGAGAACTACAAACCACTGCTCAAAGAAATGAAACTACAGTAACCAAAACAGCATGGTACTGGTACCAAAATAGATATACAGACCAATGGAATAGAACGGAGACCTCAGAAATAACACCACACATCTAAAACCACCTGATCTTTGACAGACTTGCCAAAAACAAGCAATGGGGAAAGGATTCCCTATTTAATAAATGGTTCTGGGAAAACTGGCAGCCATATGCAGAAAACAGAAACTTGACTCCTTCCTCAAATCTTATATGAAAATTAACTCAAGATAAATTAATACTTAAATGTAAAACCTAAAACCATAAAAACCCTAGAAGAAAACCTAGGCAATACGATTCAGGACATAGGCATGGGCAAAGACTTCATGACTAAAACACCAAAAGCAATGTCAACAAAAGCCAAAATTGACAAATGGGATCTAGTTAAATGAAAGAGCTTCTGCACAGCAAAAAGAAACTATCATCAGAGTGAACAGGCAACCTACAGAATGGGAGAAAATTTTTGCAATATATTCATCTGACAAAGGGCTATTATCCAGAATCTGCAAATAACTTAAACAAATTTACAAGAAAAAAACAAACAACTCCTTCAAAAAGTGTTTGTTTTCTCAAAAGAAGACATTTATGTGACCAACAAACATATGAAAAAAAGTTCATCATCGCTGGTCGTTAGAGAAATGCAAATCAAAACCACAATGAGATACCATCTCAAGCAAGTTAGAATGGCTATCATTAAAAAGTCAGGAAACAACAGATTCTGGCGAGGCTGTGGAGAAATAGGAACACTTTTACACTGTTGGTGAGAGTGTGACTTAGTTCAATCATTATGGAGTACAGTGTCAAGATGCCTCATGGATCTAGAACCAGGAATAACATTTGACCCAGCAATCCCACTACTGGGTATATACCCAAAGGATTACAAATCATTCTACTATAAAGACACATACACACGTATGTTTATTGCAGCACTATTTACAATAGGAAAGACTTGGCACCAACCCAAATGCCCATCAATGATACACAGGATGAAGAAAATGTGGCATATATATATACCATGGAATACTATGCAGCCATGAAAAAGGATAAGAGTTCATGTCCTTTGCAGGGACATGGATGAGGCTGGAAACCATCATTCTCAGCAAACTACCACAGAAGCAGAAAACTAAGCACATGTTCTCACTCATAAGTGGGAGTTGAACAATCAGAACACATGGACACAGGGAAGGGAACATCACACACTGGGGCCTGTTGGGAGGTGAGGGGCAAGGGGAGGGAGAACATTAGGACAAATACCTAATGCATGTGGCACTTAAAACCTAGATGACAGGTTGATAGGCAGCAAACCACCATGGCACATGTGTACCTATGTAATAAATCTGCACATTCTGCAAATGTATCCCAGAGCTTAAGGTAAAATTTTTTAAAAAATTGGTTAGTTTTTACCTCTATTTTAGGTTCAGGGGTATATTTGCAGGTTTGTTATATAGGTAAATTGCATGTTACAGGGATTTAGTGTACAGATAATTACATTGCCCATGTAATAAGCATAGGCAAACTATAGAAAGTATAGTACCTGATAGGTAGTTTTTCAAAATTCACCCTCCTCCCTCCCTCCACTCTCAAGAACATTCCAGTGCCTGCTCTTCCCTTCTTTGTGTCCATGTGTACTCAATGTTTAGCTCCCACTCATAACATGCAGTATTTACTTTTCTGTTCTTGCATTAACTCACTGAGAATAATGGCCTCCAGCTCCCTCCATGTTGCTGCAAAGAACATAATTTCTTTTTCATGAATGTGTAGCATTCCATGGTGTATATCTACCACATTTCCTTTATCCAGTCTACCAGTGATGGGCATTTAGGTTGATTTCATGTCTTTGTTATTGTGACTAGTGCTGTGTTGAACATACACATGTATGTATCTTTATGGTAGAACTATTTATATTCCTTTGAGTATATACCCAATAATGGGATTGGTGTGTTGAGTAGTGGTTCCATTTTAAGTTCTTTGAAGTATTATCAAACTGCTTTCCACAAAGGATTAACTAATTTACATTCCCACCAGCAGTTTATAAGCATTCCTTTTTCTCTGCAACCATGCCAGCATCTTTTATTTTTTGACTTTTTAATAATAGCCGTTCTTACTGGTGTGAGATGGTACCTCACTGTGGTTTTGCTTTGCATTTCTCTAATGAGTAGTGATGTTGAACATTTTTTATATGCCTATTGGCCACATGTATATCTTTTGGAAAGTGTCTGTTCATGTTCTTTGCCCATTTTTAAATGGGTTGCTATTATGGGGAGGGGGAAGCGGGGAGGTATGGCATTGGGAGTTATACCTGATATAAATGACGAGTTGATGGGTGCTGATGAGCTGATGGGTGCAGCATACCAACATGGCACATGTATACATATGTAACAAACCCGCACATTACCCTAGAATTTAAAGTATAATAAAAAATAATACAAAAAATAAATTTAAAAAATAGTAAAAATAAATGGGTTGCTTTGCTTCTTGCTTATTAATTTAAGTTCTTTATGGTTTCTGGATATTAGACCTTAGTGGGATGCATAGTTTGCAAATATTTTCTCCCATTCTGTAGATTGTCTGTTTACTCTGTTCATACTTTATTTTTCTGTGCAGAAGCTCTTTAGTTTCATTAAGTCTGTTTTTCAACTTTTGGTTTTGTTGCAATTGCTTATGCCATCTTCGTCATGAACTCTTTGCCAGGCCTTTGTCCAGAATGGTATTTCCTAGGTTTTCTTCCAGAGTTTTTGTAGTTGTAGATTTTACATTTAAGTCTTTAATCCATGTTGAATTGATTTTTGTAGACTGTGTAAGGAAAGGGTCAGTTTTAATCTTGCATGTTGGTAGCCAGTTATCCCGGAACCATTTATTTAATAGGGAGACCTTTCTTCATTGCTTGTTTTTGTTGACTTTGTGAAAGATCAGATGGTTGTAGATGTTCATCTTTATTTCTGGATTCTCTATTCTGTTTCATTGGTCTATGTATCTGCTTTTGTACCAGTACCATGATGTTTCAGTTACTGCAGCCTTGTAGTATAGTCTGAAGTCAGGTAATGTGATACCTCCAGCTTTATCCTTTTTGCTTAGCCTCTTTTGCAATAGCCTCTTGGCTATTCGGGCTCTTTATTGGTTCCATATGAATTTTAAAATAGTTTTCCTAGTTCTGTGAAGAACGTCATTGGTAGATTGACAGGAATATTATTGAATATATAAATTGCTTTGGACAATATGACCATTTTAGCAATATTGACTCTTCCTATCCTTGAGCATGAAATGTTTTTGCATTTGTTTGTGTCATCTCTATTTTCTTTCATCAGTGTTATTCATTCTCATTGTAGAGCTCTTTCACCTTCCTGGATAGCTGTATTTCTAGGCGTTTTATTATTTTGTGGTTATTGTAAATGGGATTATGTTCCTGATTTGGCACTCAACATGGATATTGTTGGTGTATAGAAAGGCTACTGACTTTTCTTGCTTGCTTGCTTCTTTCTTTATTTTCTTTTCTTTCTTTTCTTTCTTTCTTTCTTTCTTTCTTTCTTTCTTTCTTTCTTTCTTTCTTTCTTTCTTTCTTTCTTTCATGCTCTCTTTCTCTCTTCTTTCTTTCTTTCCTTTTTCTGATACAGGGTCTCACTTTGTCACCCAGGCTGGAATGCAGTGCCACAAACACCAATCACTGTATCCTTGACCCCCTGGGCTCAAGCAATCCTCCTGCCTCAGCCCCACCAAGTAGCTGGGACTACAGGCATGCACCACCAGACCCAGATAAATTTCATAATTTTTGTAGAGATGGTGTTTCACCATGTTGCGCAGGCTGGAGTTCTTGAGCTCAAACAATCTGCTCACCTCAGCCTTCCAAAGTGCTGGGATTACAGGCTTGAGCTACTGTGCTTGTCCAGTTACTGACTTCTTTACATTGATATTGTGTCCTGAAACCTTGCTAAAGTTTCTAGGAGCTTTTGGGTAGAGACTATGAGGTTTTTGAGGTAAAGAATCATATTATCTGCAAAAATAGATAGTTTTACTTCTTCTTTTCCTGGTTGGATGCCTTTCATTTCTTTCTCTTGACTGATGGATCTGGCTAGGACTCCCAGTACTATGTTGAATAGGAGTTGTGAGAGTGGACATCCTTGTCTTGTTCCAGCTCTCAAGGGAAATGCTTTCACCTTTTGCCCATTTAGTACAATGCTGGCTGTGGGTTTGTCATAGATAGCTCTTATTATTCTGAGATATGCTTTTTCAATGTAGAGTTTGTTGAGGGTTTTTAATGAACAATAAAGAGATGGTGAATTTCATCAAAAACCTTTTTTGCATATATTGAGATCATGTAATTTTTTGTTTTAGTTTTGTTTATGTGATTAATCACATTTATTGATTTTCATATGTTGAACCAACCTTGCATTCCATGGATAAAACCTTCTTAATCATGCTGGATTAGCTTCATGTGCTGCTGGATTCAGTTTGCTAGTATTTTTTGAGTATCCTCAAAATGAGGAGTCCCTCCTCATTTACTTTTTTTTGGGAATAGTTTTAGTAGGAATGGTATCAGCTCTTCTTTACATGTCAAGTATAGTTTGACTGTGATTCCAGCTGGTCCTGAGCTTTTTCTGGCTGGTGCACTTTTTATTACAGATTCAATTCTGTAACTCCTTATTGGTCTGTTCAGGGTTTCAATATCTTCCTGGTTTTATCTTGGAAAGTTATATGTTTCCAGGAATTGATCCATTTCTTGTAAGTTTTCTAGTTTTTTTGCATAGAGATGTTCATAATAGTCTCAGAGTTTTTTGTATTTCTATGGAGTCAATGATAATGCTCCCTTTGTCATTTCTGATTGCTTTATTTGGAACTTCTCCCTTTTTTTTCTTTATTAGTCTAGCTAGTGGTCTATCGATCCTATTTATTCTTTCAAAAATCAACTTATAATATTGTTTATCTTTTGTATAGTTTTTTTGTGTCTCAATTTCATTCAGTTCAATTCTGGTTTTGGTTATTTCTTGTCTTCTGCTAGCTTTGGAATTGGTTTGTCCTTCTTTTTCTAGTTCCTTTAAGTATGATGCCAGGTTGTTAATTTTAGATCTTTCTAACTTCTTGATGTAGGCATTTAGTGCTGTAAACTTTCCTCTTAACAATGCTTACGTTGTGTCCCAGAGATTCTGGTAGGTTGTTTCTTTGTTCTCATTAATTTCAAAAAATTTCTTGATTTCTGCCTTAGATTCATTATTTGCTCAAAAGTCATTCAGGAGCAGGTTGCTTAATTTTCATGTAATTGTATAGTTTTGATTGATATTCTTAATATTGATTTCTGTTTATTTCACTGTGGTCTGAGAATGTGGTTGGTATGATTTTTTTTTTTTAATTTGCTAAACATTGTTTTATGGCCGATGGTGTGGTTGATTTTAGAATATGTGACATGTGCATATGAGAAAAAATATATATTCTGTTGGTTTTGCATGGAGAGTTCTACAGATGTCTGTTAGGTCCATTTGGTCAAGTGTCAAGTTCAAGTTCCTTGTTAGTTTTCTGCCTCAGTGATCTAATTCTGTCAGTGAGGGTGTGATTATCTAAGTCTATTCGTAGATCTCTATGGTCTTGTTTTATGAATTTGGGTGCTCCTGTGTTGGGTCCATATACATTTAGGATAGTTAGGATAGTTAATTCTTGTTGAATTAAACTCTTTGTCATTATTAATGTACGTCTTTTTTTTTTTTTTTTGACCATTGTTGGTTTAAAGTCTGTTTTTTAAATACTGAAATTAGCAACCCTTGCACTTTTTTTTCTGTTTGCTTGATAGATATTTCTCTATCCCTTTACTTTGAGCTCATAGGTGTCATTGCTTGTGAAATGGGTCTCTTGAAGACAGTATACAGTTGTGGCTTGCTTCTGTAAACAACTTGCCACCCTGTGCCTTTCAATTGAGGTATTTAGCGTGTTTACATTCAAGGTTAATATTGATATATACAGATTTGGTCCTCCCATCATGTTGTTGGCTGGTTGTCATGCAGACTTGATTGTGTAGTTGCTTTGTGGTGTCAATGATCTATGTATCTAAGGGTTTTTGTGGTGGCAAATCCTCATCTTCATTTTCCATATTTAGCACTCCCTTAAGTATCTCTTATAAGTCAGATCTGATGGTAACAAATTCCCTTAGCATTTACTTATCTGAAAAGGATTTTATTTCTCCTTTGCTTAGGAAGCATAGTTTAGTTGGATATGAAATTCTTGGTTGGAATTTCTTTTCTTTGAAGATGCTTAATATAGGCCCCCATCTCTTTTGGTTTGTAGAATTTCTTCTGAAAGGTCCACTGTTAGCCTGATAGGTTGCCTTTTATAGGTAACTTGTCCCTTCTCTCTAGCTGCCTTTAATATTTTTTCTTTCATTTTGATGTTGGAAAATTTGATGACTATGTGTCTTGCAGATGGTCTCTTGTATCATATCTCACACAGGTTTTCTACCTTTCCTAAATTTAAATGTTGGCCTCTCTGGCAACGTTGGGCAAATTTTCATTGGCAATATCCTCAAATATGTTTTTTGAAGTTTCTTGCTTTCACTTCTCTTTCAGAGATGCCAATGAATTGTAGATTTGGTCTCTTTAAATAATCCCATATTTCTCAGAGGTTTTTTTCATTCTTTTCTCTTTATTTTTGTCTGAGAGTAAATTTGAAGAACTTGTCTTCAAGCTCTCTGAGTCTTTCCTCAGCTTGGTCCATTCTGCTGTAACACTTGCAATTTTATTATGAAATTATTGTAGTGAGTTTTTCAGCTCTACCAAATCAGTTTGATACAATGGTCATTTTTTTCTTTTAGCTCCTGTATAATTTAATTGTGTTCATTAGCTTCTTTGGATTGGTTTAATATCTCCTGAATTTCCATAATCTTCTTTACTATTAATTGTGAATTCTATGTCTGTCATTTCAGCCATTTCAGCCTGGTTAAGAAGCATTGCTGGAAAGCTAGCATTGTCGTTTGGAGGTAAGAAGACACTGGCTTTTAGAGTTTTTGGATGTCTTGCACTGATTCTTTCTCATTTGTGTGGACTGACATTCCTTTCATGTTTCAAGTTGCTATCCTTTTGATGAGATTTTTTGCTTTTATCTTCTTTGATGTCCTTGGATGTTTGATTGTAGTATAAGGTGGGTTCAGTCAATTGGGTTCATTTATGGAAAATTTTAGGGGGCCAAGGCTCAGCTGAGCACTCCTGGGCTGCACGCTCTAACCCTGGGGGGCCAGCACTAAGCCCTTGGCTTTGATCTCTGGCCCTTCAAGGTTAAGAACCGGCTGTGCTGGAGAGGCTGATGTGTCTAATCCTCTGGCTACAGCACTCTGATAGAAGATGCTAGCCAAAGCAGTTTGTTAGGGCAGTGGCAGCAAGTTCTGTGCTCATGTGCATATGCCAGCATCCACAGTGTTGCAGCAGAGTGCAAACACATCAACTGTGGCAGAGCACTAGTGGAAGCAGAACAGTAGCATCCATACATGTGTTTGTACCAGTGGTGGTGGCAAAAAAAGAAAAGGTTACTTTAATTAAAGATAGTGACTAATGTAGATGATTGATTGTGTTGAGTACAGTGCTTGAGAGTTACAGGTATGAAAACAAGAAAATAGATGTGATTTTCTATTTGTTTAATTTCTAAGTTTTAAAAAGTTATTATGGTTAATTCAAATGATAGATTAATTATGGGTATTGTTTTTAATCTACCAAGAAGGTAATTATATTTAAAGCTATAGTTAAAGCTTTACTTTATTACCTATTTATATACTTTTATATCTGAATATGCCTAAATGTATTTTTAAAAGGTTTATTAATAGAACCTTTACTATTATTTTTAAATAAATAATGTACCAAAAGAAGAAAAATAGAATTTGGATTTTTTTCTACAAAATGTCTGTTATTTTATGCCCAAATTAGTAGAGGTTCCTTTTTGTCATTACATTATTATATTAACTCTCAGTGCTTTTAGCATAGTTTGAAATCATTTTTTGAGATTCCCTTAGATAGCACTGACCTAGATTTATGTGCTCATTTTTAAAAATGCAATGAAAGACCTAAATTCACTCTCAAAATATAAGCCATTCCCAGAAATTAAATTATCTCAGATGAGTAAAATAATTACTTTTACCCTGGCCTGGAAGATGGGAGAAATCAAAAGCAAATATTTATATAGATAGTAGATGGTGGTAGATATAAATATTTATATAGATAGTAGTCCACTGATATGCTTTGGATTTGTGTCCCTGCCCCAATCTCATGTCAAATTGTAATCCCCAATGCTGGAGGAGGTCCCCAGTGTTGGAGGAGGGACCTGGTGGGAGGTAATTGGATCATACAGACAGATTTTCCCTTTGCTGTTCTCACGATAGTGAGTTATCACAAGATCTGGTTGCTTAAAAGTGTGTAGCACCACCCCTCTCTGCTCTCTTCCTCCTTCTCCAGCCATGTAGGATGTGCTTGCTTCTTCCTCACCTTCTGCCTTGAGTGAAAGTTTCCTGAGGCCTCCCCAGCCATTCTTCCTATACAGCCTGAAGAGTCATGAGCCTATTAAACCTCTTTTCTTTATAAATTACCCAGTCTCAGGTAGTTCTTTATAGCAATGCTATAAAGAACAGTCCAATACATCCACCAATTTGGAAATTTAAAATGCTTTGGAAACAAAAATGTTTTTAACCTTGATTAAAAGCAAAAAATAAAAATAAAAAGACAACCAATTGAAGTACTCTTAGGTGCCTTGCTGTTTTCAAAATAGTTATTATTAACTGTGAGAGGTAAGTCTCTGATTCAAAAAAAAAAGGAAATGAAAAAAGTTAAGATACTCATCACACAACGTAATATTTGGCTCTCTCAGGATATCCAACTGATAGCACCAAATAATTTAAAATGAATTTAGCAAAAATGCTTCATGACATTACCTATAACAACAAAGATAAGCTGGCAATAATATTAAATTATCATTGTTGGGGAAATTTTAGAGGTGTTTCAGAGCTTGTTCCAAAATATGTCCCACCTGCCAACAATGTAATTCCGGTAAAACTGGAGAGGTGAAATGTGGACAGAAATCAACCTTCCAAGGGCCCATTAACCACCTTCAAATGGGCTTTATACAAATGCCTCCTGAAATAAGCTATGAATATGTTCTTGTTATTATTTACTTTTTCTCTGGACATTATTTGTTTATTAAAATTGTTCCTTGCTGGAGAGTTACTATCTTATTGACCACTCCCTTTCCCCAAAATGTTTAATTTCCTTTTCCAACCTGAGATACTCTCATTTATCTCTCTAATGACAGAGATGCCTATTTTACTAGTAATGTTATTAAGAAATTTTGTAAATTTTTGTCTTTTACCAGAATATTCACTATCTTATCTGCAGTTTTAGAAAAAAATAGAAAGGACTAATAGAATTCTAAAACTAAAATTAAAAAACACTCTCAGAAATCCTTGAATTTTCATGTCCTAAAGTAATACCATTACCTTTAATATACTAAAAAACTTAACCTCCTCTGGGATCCACGAGTTATCTCCTCATAAAATAATAATGATCCACTCTATCATTTGATATTACAAACAGATATAATTAATCACTTCAAGGGACTCATATGATACCCTCACCTTTATCGTCAACAAGTACAAACTACATTTTCAAAACACTTACCTAGTTTCTACATGATCTGCAGCCTTGAGAATTAATTTCTTGGAAAAGACTACAAAAAACAGTGCCCTTGAACCCTGATGAAAATGATCTTATCAGATACTGTTAACAACTGACACAGCAATAAAACTCCAAGGTATATATTCTTAGCTTCATCTTTCACAGCTCAAAAGTATCTGTATTTTTTTCTCCAGACTACTAAACATTCATTACATCTAGAAATCATAAACTGAGAATTCTTAGGAATCCCCTGGAATCTACTGACATCAGAGATAGATAGCTTCTTCCCAGGACAATGAAAAAAGACTAATTTTCTGATTCCTCAACATTTTTCCTTTCCCTTTACTACTAACCTGGCTTATTCTTCCACTTTTGTGCCCTTTAAAATACTAATGGAATCTCCCTTATCATCATCCTATTACCTCCAACCACTATGATCTCCTACCACTAAAAAGAAAGCAGAACCCACTTACACATTTTTCACAGGCTATAGCTACTGCTCTGAATCTGATACTTTGCTGGACTTGTCATTCTTTATTTTACTCTCCAGACAAAAATTTAATAGCTGTTCTTTTCAATATTTCAAAAGACGAATTGCCCTTAACAAACCCCTCCTGCTACTTATATTTTCCTCACACCATTAATCCCAAATTTCATCTTGTAAAAATTAAAGCTTGACCTCAAATGGACAAAATGCTGAGGTCATTACACTTCTATAAGCAAAACCTAGTTTATCAGAAATAGGTGCAAATACTGAGATTTTTTAAAATTTAATTTATTATACTTTAAGTTCTGGGATACATGTGCAGAACGTGTAGGTTTGTTACATAGGTACACAGGTGCCATGGTGGCTTGCTGCACCCATCGACCCATCATCTACATTAGGTATTTCCCCTAATGTTATCCTTCTCCTATCCCCCTATGCCCTGACAGGCCCCATTGTGTGATGTTCCTCTTCCTGTGTCCATGTGTTTGCATTGTTCAACTCCCACTTATGAGTGAGAACATGTGGTATTTGGTTTTCTGTTCTTGTGTTAGTTTGATGAGAATAATGGTTTCCAGCTTCATCCACATCCCTGCAAAGGATACAAACTCATCCTTTTTATGGCTGCTTAGTATTCCATGGTCTATATGTGCCACATTTTCTTCATGCAGCCTATCACTGATGGGCATTTGAATTGGTTCCAAGTCTTTGCTATTGTGAACAGTGCCACAGTAAACATATGTGTGCATGTGTCTTTATAGTAGAATGATTATAATATTTTGGGGGTATACACCCAGTAATGAGATTGCCAGGTCAAATGTTATTTCTGGTTCTAGATTTTTGAGGTATTGCCACACTGTCTCCACAATGATTGAACTAATTTACCCTCTCACCGACAGTGTAAAAGCGTTCCTATTTCTCCATATCCTCTTCATCATCTGTTTTTTCCTGACTTTTTAATGATCACCATTCTAACTGGCTTGAGATGGTATCTCGTTGTGGTTTTGATTTGTATTTCTCTAATGACCAGTGATGATGAATTTTTTTTCATATGTTTATTGGCTGTATAAATGTACATTTGAAGAAGTGAACTTTTTGAGAGGTGGCTCTTTGAGAGGTCACACTTTTTGAAAAGTGTCTGTTCATATCCTTTGCCCACTTTTTGATGGGGTTGTTTGTTTTATTCTTGTAAATTTGTTTAAGTTCCTTGTAGGTTCTGGATATTAGCCCTTTGTCAGATGGATGGATTGCAAAAATTCTCTCCCATTCTGTAGATTGCCTCTTCACTCTGATGATAGTTTCTTTTGCTGTGCAGAAGCTCTTTCATTTAATTAGATCCCATTTGTCAATTTTGGCTTTTGTTGCCATTGCTTTTGGTGTTTAGTCATGAAGTCTTTGCCCATGCCTATGTCCTGAATGGTATTGCTTACGTTTCCTTCTAGGGTTTTTATGGTTAGGATGTTATGTTTAAGTCTTTAATCCATCTTGAGTTAATTTTTATATAAGGTGTAAGGAAGGGGTCCAGTTTCAGTTCTCTGCATATCCTAGCCAGTTTTCCCAACACTATTTATTAAATAGGGTATCCTTTCCCCATTACTTATTTTTGTCAGGTTTGCTGATGATTAGATGGTACTAGATGTGTGGCATTATTTCTGAAGTCTCTGTTCTGTTCCATTGGTCTATATATCTGTTTTGGTACCAGGACCATGATGTTTTGGTTACTGTAGCCTTGTAATATACTTTGAAGTCAGGTAGCGTGACGGCTCCAGTTTCGTTCTTTTTGCTTAGGATTGTCTTGGCTATACGGGCGGCTCTTTTTTGGTTCCATATGAAATTTAAAGTAGTTTTTCTAATTCTGTGAAGAAAGTAAATGGTAGCTTGATGGAAATAGCATTGAATCTATAAATTACTTTGGGCAGTGTGGCAATTTCCACGATATTGATTCTCCCTATTCATGAGCATAAAATGTTTTTCCATTTGTTTGTGTTCTCTCTTATTTCCTTGAGCAGTGGTTTGTAGTTCTCCTTGAAGAGGTCCTTCACTTCCCTTGCACATTGTATTCATAGGTATTTATTCTCTTTGCAGCAATTGTGAATGGGAATTCACTCATGATTTGGCTCTCTGTTTGTCTATTATTGGTGTGTAGGAATGCTTGTGATTTTTTCACATTGATTTTGTATCCTGAGACTTTGCTGAAGTTGCTTATCAGCTTAAGGAGTTTTGGGGCTGAGATGATGGGGTTTTCTAAACATACAATCATGTCATATGCAAACGGAGACAATTTGACTTCCTCTCTTCCTATTTGAATACCCTTTATTTCTTTCTCTTGCCTGATCACCCTGGCCAGAACTTCCAATATTATGTGGAATAGGAGCGCTGAGAGAGGGCATCCTTGTCTTGTGCCGGTTTGCAAAGGGAATGCTTCCAGCTGTTGCCCATTCACTATGATATTGCCTGTGGGTTTGTCATAAATAGGTCTTATTATTTTGAGATATGTTCCATTGATACCTAGTTTATTGAGAGTTTTAAGCATGAAGGGTCTTGAATTTTATCGAAGGCCTTTTCTGCATCTATTGAGATAATCATGTGATTTTTGTCTTTGGTTCTGTTTATGTGATGGATTATGTTTATTGATTTGCATATGTTGAACCAGTCTTGGATCTCAGGAATGAAACTGAATTGATCATGGTGAATAAGCGTTTTGATGTGCTGCTGGATTTGGCTTGCCAGTATTTTATTGAGGATTTTCACATCAATGTTTATCAGGAATATTGGCCTGATATTTTCTCTTTTTTTTTATTGTTGTGTCTCTGCCAGGTTTTGGTATCAGGATGATGCTGGTCTGATTAAATGAGTTAGGGAAGAGTCCCTCTTATTCTATTGCTTGGAATAGTTTCAGAAGGAATGGTATCAGCTCCTCTTTGTATCTTTGGTAGAATTCGGCTGTGATTCCATCTGGTCCTGGACTATTTTTTGTTGGTAGGCTATTAATTACTGCCTCAATTTCAGACTTTGTTATTGCTGTATTCAGGGATTCGACTTCTTCCTGGTTTAGACTTGGGAGGGTGTAACACATACTGAGATGATTCTGGCTCTGACTGTCAGTTTGTTCTCTTCAGACAAATAAGCTCTTTTTTCTTTTTTTAACAAAAACTGCTTGATTTGAAATCTGTGCACATTGAGAGACACAAAATTCATTCACTTCTATTATAACAAATGATACTTATGCTCTCAATTCAAACTATGCTCCATTAGGATACTATATCTTACATGGATGTCAGGCTTACACCTGTCTACCACACACTAACTTATTCTGTGTATTAGCAGCAATTGTTAGAGATTTCTAAATACCTAAAACAAATTTCTGCTCTGGGAGCCCAAAAACAAATATAAATTCATTGACTGGGATTATAATTGATAACTGTATAGCTTTGATTTCCTTTTAGCCTGCCAAGGGAGAGTTTGTGTTATAGCAAATACTTTTTTGTTGCATATTTATAAGTACTAAGGGCAAGTGGAACAGACTGTAACCAGGATTTTAAAAAAAGAAAAGAAAAAGCACCTGGCTTTCTGAAGCAGACCCTGCTGAATTTTGGGACGTGTTTTCAGTGACTAGGTTTCATATTATAGCTACATGGCTTCAAGATCTGTTACAAGGACTAATAGTCATTTTGTTTCTGACAACTGCCTGTGTTACAGTTGTCTAATATATCTTATCCAGAATCTTAAACACTACTAAGCAACCATAGTCATGTCTGATGGTTCAAAAATTAATTCTACAACAGACGGCGAAGAAAGATTAACCCCAATTTAACTATAGATGACATTCATTGGATGTTCTTATTTTTATCAAGAAAATATTGGTAATGATGAAACTCTGCATATTAGATGAAAATCTGCATGGATTAATATCCTGCATCTTGACTTCACGTGTCTTTGGCCATAAGGGGGAACTGAGAAACATAATAACCAAACCCTAGCATCCAGAACTAACCTGACATTCACAGCTATATCTCAAAATTATTAAAAACCAATCTGACATTATAACCAGGCCATTTTGTCCTCCTGTTGGGCACAAACAATCTCAAAGAACACAACCTCAGACAAGGCTACTCTGAGACCACAATAGAATTAAACAAAAAAAGGGCACTTCATAATTTTGTGTAAGCAAAGACTGAAACAAAGTCATAAAATTGTCACCACTTTCTAACAGCATCCAGTCTAGGCAAACCCCCATTTCCTTCCACCCTCCTTTAAATCACCCAACAAAGCCCAAATCCTATAATAGGTTCTTTCTAACACCCTCTTACTGGGACATTCCCTGGCCCCCTATGGTGTTTATCCTTCCTAACTGCAAGGAGTAATAAACTCTAGCATCACATAGTAGGTTCTCAATGAATATATGTTGAAAGAAAAAAATCATACAATCCTCCTTATTTTCCCACTTCCTTTACTCAAGATGACCTTGGAGTTGCCAAATTCAGTGGCTTTTCTAAGATTAAATCCTCTTCAACCTAATGAAACCCATCACACTGTTGACTGCTCTCTTCCACCCTTCTTACCATCCATGATTCTACTCTTTCCAGGTCTCCTCTTATCTTTCTAATTCCTTCGGTGCCTTCTTTTGTCATTCCTTTCTTGGATACTGGAAATGTATAAGATTCTACACACTCTGTTTGGAGGATTTTATTTATTCCTAGGGCTTCAACTACCATAAATAGTCGAATGATTCCAAAATTTTTATTTCCTCCCAAGATCTTTCTTCTGCCTGCCCACTAACTCCACCTGGAGACACCAACCAACAGCTGGAAGTCCATTATCTTATTCACTTTTTTTTTTTTTTTTTTTTTTTTTTACAATCCTTGCTTGGAAATCATTGCTTAAGAATTACATCCTTCTGTGCTGGGACATCCCTGCCTCTTACAACTCACATCAGTGAGATACCATTACTCAATAAGAGCCACCATCTAAAACATGATGTGCTACAGTCTGAATTTTGTTTTGGCTCAAGATAATTCTTTTTATAAAATCAATTCTGAAAAATAGAAATGCTGAAAATCAAACATTATCTGCAGTGGTAACAGTCTGACTTCTAAACTGCTATGTAATAGAAGAACAATAGACCTCGATATTTAAAGGAGAAATGCCCCAAAACCTTTATAAACTCCCAAATTATAAATACTAAGAGGTAATATAAGATGCAAAATAAAAAGCACCCATTGATCACTTGCTGTGTGCCTAGTGTGGTGTCAAACTCTTCTATATGCACTATCTTCTTTAATCTTCATAACAACCCTATGAATCCCTAGAAGTAGTGGAACTACTTCTTAACCCTAGAGAGGTTAAGAAACTTACCCGAGGTTATATAGATAGAAAGTAGTGGAACCAGTATTTAAATCCAAGCTGTCTTGGAGGAGGCAATGATTTTTTAAACAGAATACAAAAAGTGTTAGCCATTAAAAAAAGAATACATGAGTATGCTACGATTAAGGAATTCTGTTCATTAAAAGAGATCAACAATCATTACATATTTTATGCTTGTATCAAAATATTACATGTACCTTATAAATATGTACAACAATTATGTATCCATAAAAATTAAAAATATTTTTTAAAATTAAAGATATCAATAAGGAAAAAAGTATATATTTGCAATGCATATATTTGAAAAAAGATTCATATCCAGAATACATAAAGAGCCCTTACAAATCAATGACGAAAGGCATCTAAAGACAAACAAAAGATATACAATGGTCGGTCAACATATATTGAAAAGATTCTCAACTTCATTAGTCATCAGAGAAATGCAAAAGGAAACCATAATGAGATGTCACCACACAATCACCACATTGGCTAAAATAAAAAATACCAAAATGCCAAGTGTTGGTGAGAATTTAGAGCAACTAGAACACTCATACTCTGCTGGTGGAAATGCAAAATGCAAAGTGGTACAACCATTTTGAAAAAGTGTTTGGCAACAACTATTAGATTTGAATATATGCACACACAATGACCCAGCAGTTCCATGCCTAAATATATAACAACAGAAATACATGCATGTTCACTATAAATAATATGAAGAAATTGTTATAGCAGCATTATTCATAATTGCCAATAATTGCAAACTAATAACCATCAATAGTAGAATGAATTGAATAAATAAATTGTGGTATATTTATACAATGTAATACTATACAGCAATGAGAGTTAACCAACAACAACTGTTGGGACAATGCAAATGGGTATCACAAACATAATGTTGAGTTAAAATAATCACAAAGAGTTGACATGTTGTGATTTAATTTATACGAGTTACAAAACCAAGCAAAAGTAATCTGTGGTGTTAGAAGTAAGGATAATAGTTTCCACTGGAGAGGGTATGGTTACTGGAAGAGATCCTGGGGGTAGTCCTTCTGGGGGTGCTGCTAATGTTCTGTCTCTTGATCTGAGTGCTATTGCATGGGTGCATTCATTCTGTGAAATTCAGTGAGCTCTGCACATACGATTTGTGCACTTTTCTGTATGAATGCTATATTTCAATAAAAACAAAACAAAACAAAAAACAAGTAGTCTTCCTCTACACACCACACACTTAACCACAACACCATTCTTCCAATAAATAGAAAATGACAGAGCCAAACTGAAATGCAGGTGCTGATCTTGCTCATTGGTAAGTAACTAATGCCAACACACCACATTTCAGTTAATTTCCTTTTTGATAGTGACAAATGACTGTATATCACTGCAAATAGCTGAACTCTGGTTGTTGAATTTTCAAAACCAAGAGTCTTATCCCAGCCATCTGGTTAATGAGGCAGGAGTGTTGGCTTTTCTGAAACCCAAACTAATTGTGACAATTCAATTCCAGTGACACATTGCTTGGCAGGGGCAGGAGGGAAAAGGTAGTCTGAGTTAGACATGGTTCTCTACAGAAATAGAAAGTGAAGATTGTAGACTCTGTAACAAGTCAACTGACCTAAAGTAGAACACAGAGAAACTTCCTTGAAGTCCATCTCCCTTGATGTGTGGAACTCTCTTCACAGCACTTGGAGGGAGATAGATGTTAAATAAATAATCACAAAATTGAAAGCATAATTATAGATTGTGAAAAGCACTATTAAGTAAAGAATGACATGATAGATCACAATGAGGAAAATGCTTGGCTTAGTTGGGGACCTCGAGGCAAGATTCTCTGGGGAATTCACATTTAACCAGAGAGCTGAAAGATAAGAAGTGACACATGCAAATAAATAGAGGGAAAGTGTCCAAGTCAAAAGGATGTGTGCTAAGATCCTGAGAGAGAAACAGAAGAATAAGATGTTTGAGGAAAAGGAAGAAGGCCAGTGTAGCTGGAGGAGTTTGAGTATGAGGAAAATAAGGTTGTGAGATGAGTTTGGAGTGATAATCTCTGGAGATAGTGCAGAACTTTGTAGGCCATATTAAGGGATTTGAATTTCAATTGAAATGGGAAACCATTAACAGATTTAAACAGGTGAGTGGTATGATCTGATTTACATTTTTAAGAGGTCAATCTGGTTGCCCTGTGGTGAATTTATAATAGGATGAGATGAGAGAAAATGAAGAGACCAGTTAGGAGGTTATTAAAATAGTCCAGGCAAGAGATGGTGATTGCTTAGGCTTAAATGATAGCCATGGGGAGAGACAGAGAGCACATTTTTTAAATAGACTTTGAGTGAAAAGAAATGGTGAATGAGAGAGGGGAAAATGTCCAAATGATCTCCAGGGCTCTTGGAATGAACCATTGGGTTGATGGAGCTACCACTTCCTGAGATAAGAAAGATAAAGGAAGAGAAGATTTGGGCTAGGAGAGTAAAGAATAAATCAAGAGCTTAGTTTTGAATAAGTTGAGTTTGAGACGCCAGGGAGACAATGAGATGGAGATGTCAAGCAGGTAGTTGAATGAGTATAGCTGAAGCTCAGAAGATAAGAATGAGCTAGAGAGAGAGATTGGAGAGTTGTTGGCGAAAAAAAAAAAAAAAAAAAAAAAAGGCTGTTTAAAGCCATGAGTGTGTAAGAAGTCCTTGGGAACATTGTTTATAGAAGAGGTGGAAAGGGCCCAGAATTGAACTCCTAGGAAAGTTCAATATTTCTGAAGTTACAAAGAGAAAAAGGAATCAAGCTTCAGAGTCAGGAGGCAGAGCAAGATGGTAGAATAGAAGGCACTACCGATCTTCAAAACAAGAAGGACACAAATTTAACAAGTATCTACACAAAAAAAGCAACTTCATGAGAACCAAAAATCAGGTGAGCACTCATAGTATAGTACCTCGTTTTAACTTTATATCACTGAAAGAGGCACTGAAGAGACAGAAAAAAAAGTCTTGAATTGCTGGCGCCACCCCTGACAGAAGCAGCATGATGCAGAAACCATTTCTGTGTGCTGGAGGAGAGAGAGCACAGCAATTGTGAGGCATTCAACTCAGTGCTGTCCTGTTAGAGCAGAAAGGAAAACTGGACCGAACTCCGTGGAGGGAGCATTTAAAGCAACCCTAGCCAGAGGGGAATTGCCGATCTCAGTGGTCACAACTCGAGTTCCCACAAACCTTGCCACTGACGGTGACAGTGCTCTAGATCTCTAAATAAACATGAAAGGCAGTATAGGCTATAAGGACTGAAACTCTTAAGCAAGTCCTAGAGCTGAACTGGGCCCAAAGACAGTGGACTGGAGGGGGCATATGACTTACTAGGACACCAGCTGGGGTGACGAAGAAAGGTTTGGCATCAATACAAAAATTAGCCGGGCGTGGTGGTGTATGCCTGTAATCCCAGCTATTCGGGAGGCTAAGGCAGGAGAATTGCTTGAACCTGGGAGGCAGAGGATGCAGTGAGCCGAGATTGCGCAACTGAACTCCAACCAGGGTGACAGAGGGAGACTCTGGCTAAAAAAATAAATAAATAAAAAATAAAAAAATAAAGAAAAGAAAAGAAAGAAAGTAAGAAAGTGCTGGCATCACTGTCCTTTACCCCCAGGCTGCACAGCTCATGGCTCCAAAAGACAGCCCTTACTTCTGCTTGAGGAAAGGGAAGAATGGGGAGAACTTTGTCTTGAATCACAGATAGCAGCTTAGGCACAGCAGGATAGGGCACCAGTCAGAGTCCTGAAGCCCCCTTTCCAGGCCCTACCTCCCAGATGATGTTTCTAGACATGCCCTGGGCCAGAAGGGAACTCACTGCCTTGAAGGGAAGAACCCAGTCCTGGCAGCATTCATCACCTGCTAACTGAAGAGCCCTTGGGCCCTGAATAACCAGCAGCAATACCCAGATACTAGGTTGAGGGCTTTGGGAGAGCCTGTGAGACTTGCTGGTTTCAGGTGAGACTCACACATTCTCAGCTGTGGTGACTACAGAGTGAAACGCCTTCTGCTTGAGAAAACTAGAGGGAAAAGTAAAGTGGACTTTGTCTTCCACTTTTGGTACAAACTTGGCCATAAGAGAGTAGAACATCAAACAGGCTCTTGTGGTCCCCGATTCCAGTACTTGACTCTGGGATGGCATTTCTGGACCTGTCTTGGGCCACAGGGGAGCCCACTGTCCTGAAGGGTGAGTCTCAGGCCAGGCAACATTCACCACAAGCTGACTTGGGAGCCCTTGGGCCTAAAGGGAATATCAGCAGTAGTCTGGCAGTACTCCCCATGGGCGTGTGGTGGGAGTGGCCACAGGCTGAGGCTCCTCCGCCTTTGGAGAGGGGAGAAAAAAGTGGGAAGGACTGTGTCTTGTTTGAGGGCCACCTCAGTTACAGTACAATAGAACACCAGGTAGATTTCTAAGCTTTTTTACTCTAGCCACTGACTGCCAGACAGCACCTCTGGACCCACCTGGGGCCTTGGGGAAGGGAAGAACGCAGGCCCGCCTAGTTTTGCCATCTGCTGGTGGTAGAACCCCAGGATCTGAGCAAAGATAGGTGGTAGCCAGGAAGTGGCAAGAGCAGGCCTTGGGCAAGACCCAGAGCTGTGCTGGCCTGAGATCTGACCTAGTGCATTCGTAGTGGTGGTGGTGATAGAAGTGCTTGTGTCATTCCAACCCCAAATTTAGAAGGCTCAGAACAGAGAGAAAGACTCCATTTGATTGGGAGAAAGTAAGGGAAGAGAACAAGAGTCTCTGCCTAGCAATCCAGAGAATTGTCCCAGAGAGTTTCCAAGATCATCAAGGTGGTACATCTATGAGTCTACAAGAACCACAACGTTACTGGGCTTGGGGTGAACCCTAAAGTAGATACAACTTTTATCCCAATATCCAAGTCCTTTCAAATATCTAGGAGGATTTTCCAAGTAGGATCAGACTAACAGCAGATCTCTCTGAAGAATCCTTACAAGTCAGAAGAGAGTAGGGGCCAATACTCAACATTCTTAAATAAAATAATTTTCAACCCAGAATTTCATATCCAGCCAAACTAAGCTTCATAAGCAAAGGAGAAATAAAATCCTTTACAGAAAAAAAAAAATGCTGAAGGATTTTGTCACAACCAGGCCCGCCTTACAAGAGCTCCTGAAGGAATCACAAAATATTGAAAAGAAAAACCAGTAGCAGCCACTGCAAAAACACACCAAAATATAAAGACCAATGACACTATGAAGAAACTGCTTCAACTAATGTGCAAAATAACCATATAGCATCATGATGACATAATCAAATTCACACATAACAATATTAACCTTAAATGTAAATGGGCTAAATGCCCCAATTAAAAGACACAGACTGGCAAATTGGATAAAAAGTCAAGATTCAAAACTGGAAAAATTCCCTTTGAAAACTGGCACAAGACAGGGATGCCCCCTCTCACCACTCCTATTCAACATAGTGTTGGAAGTTCTGGCTAGGGCAATCAGGCAAGAGAAAGAAATCAAGGGTATTCAGTTAGGAAAAGAAGAAGTCAAATTGTCCCTCTTTGCAGATGACATGATTGTCTATTTAGAAAACCCCATTGTCTCAGTCCAAAATCTCCTTAAGCTGATAAGCAACTTCAGCAAAGTCTCAGGATACAAAATTAATGTGCAAAAATCATAAGCATTCTTATACATCAGTAACAGACAAACAGAGAGCCAAATCATGAATGAACTTCCATTCACAATTGCTTCAAAGAGAATGAAATACCTAGGAATCCAACTTACAAGGGATGTAAAGGACCCCTTCAAGGAGAACTACAAACCACTGCTCAGTGAAATAAAAGAGGACATAAACAATGAAAGAACATACCATGCTCATGGATAGGAAGAATCAATATCGTGAAAATGGCCATACTGCCCAAGGTAATTTATAGATTCAATGCCATCCCCATCAAGCTACCAATGAGTTTCTTCACAGAATTGGAAAAAACTGCTTTAAAGTTCATATGGAACCAAAAAAGAGCCCACATCGCCAAGACAATCCTAAGTCAAAAGAACAAAGCTGGAGGCATCACACTACCTGACTTCAAACTATACTACAAGGCTACAGTAACCAAAACAGCATGGTACTGGTACCAAAACAGAGATATAGACCAATGGAACAGAACCGAGTCCTCAGAAATAATACCACACATCTACAGCCATCTGATCTTTGACAAACCTGAGAGAAACAAGAAATGGGGAAAGGATTCCCTATTTAATAAATGGTGCTGGGAAAATTGGCTAGCCATAAGTAGAAAGCTGAAACTGGATCCTTTCCTTACTCCTTATACGAAAATGAATTCAAGATGGATTAGAGACTTAAATGTTAGACCTAATACCATAAAAACCCTAGAAGAATACCTAGGTAACACCATTCAGGACATAGGCATGGGCAAAGACTTCATGTCTAAAACACCAAAAGCAATGGCAACAAAAGCCAAAATTGACAAAAGGGATCTCATTAAACTAAAGAGCTTCTGCACAGCAAAAGAAACTACCATCAGAGTGAACAGGCAACCTACAGAATGGGAGAAAATTTTTGCAATCTACCCATCTGACAAAGGGCTAATATCCAGAACCTACAAAGAACTCAAACAAATTTACAAGAAAAAAACAAACAACCCCATCAAAAAGTGGGCAAAGGATATGAATAGACATTTCTCAAAAGAAGACATTCATACAGCCAACAGACACATGAAAAAATGCTCATCATCACTGGCCATCAGAGAAATGCAAATCAAAACCACAATGAGATACCATCTCACACCAGTTAGAATGGCAATCATTAAAAAGTCAGGAAACAACAGGTGCTGGAGAGGATGTGGAGAAATAGGAACACTTTTACACTGTTGGTGGGATTGTAAACTAGTTCAACCATTATGGAAAACAGTATGGCGATTCCTCAAGGATCTAGAACTAGGAGTACCATATGACCCAGCCATCCCATTACTGGGTATATACCCAAAGGATTATAAATCATGCTGCTATAAAGGCACATGCACACGTATGTTTATTGAGGCACTATTCACAATAGCAAAGACTTGGAATCAACCCAAATGTCCATCAGTGATAGACTGGATTAAGAAAATGTGGCACATATACACCATGGAATACTATGAAGCCATAAAAAAGGATGAGTTTGTGTCCTTTGTAGGGACATGGATGCAGCTGGAAACCATCATTCTCAGCAAACTATCGCAAGAACAGAAAACCAAACACCACATGTTCTCACTCATAGGTGGGAACTGAACAATGAGATCACTTGGACTCGGGAAGGGGAACATCACACACCAGGGCCTATCATGGGGAGGGGGCGGTAGGGATTGCATTGGGAGTTATACCTGATGTAAATGACGAGTTGATGGTTGCTGATGAGTTGATGGGTGCAGCACACCAACATGGCACAAGTATACATATGTAACAAACCTGCACGTTATGCACATGTACCCTAGAAGTTAAAGTATAAAAATAATAATAATAATTTTTAAAAAGTCAAGATCCATCGGTGTGCTACATTCAGGAGACCCATCTCACGTGCAAAGACATGTAGGCTCAAGATAAAGGGAGGGAGGAATATTTACCAAGCAAATGGAAGGCAAATAAGAGCAGGGGTTGCAATCCTAGTCTCTGATAAAACAGACTTTAAACCAACAAAGATCAAAAAAGACAAAAACGGACATTATATAATGGTAAAGGGATCAATACAACAAGAAGAGCTAACTATCCTAAATACATATGCACCCAAAACAGGAGCACCCAGATTCATAAAACAACATCTTAGAGACCTACAAAGAGACTTAGACTCCCACAAAATAATAGTGGGATACTTCAACACCTCACTGTCAATATTAGACAGAGCAATGAGACAGAAAAGTAATAAAAATATTCAGGACTTGAACTCAGGTCTGGGCCAAGTGGACCTAATAAACATCTACAGAACTCTCCTCCCCAAATCAACAGAATACACATTCTTCTCAGTGCCACATCACACTTATTATAAAGTCAACCACATAATTGGAAGTAAAACACTCCTCAACAAATGTAAAAGAACTGAAATCATAACAGTTGCTTAGACCACAGTGCAATCAAATTAGAACTCAGGATTAAGAAACTCACTCAAAACTTCACAACTACATGGAAATTGAATAACCCGCTCCTGAATAACTACTGAGTAAATAACGAAATTAAGGCAGAAAGAAATAAGTTCTTTGAAACCAATGAGAAAAAAGAGACAACGTACCAGAATCTCTGGGACACAGCTAAAACAGTGCTAAAAGGGAAATTTATAGCACTAAATGCCCACATCAGAAAATGAGAGAGATATTAAATCAACACCATAATATCACGATTAAAAGAGCTAGAGAAGCAGGAGCAAATGAATACAAAAGCTAGCAGAAGACAAGATATAACTAAGATCAGAGCATAATTGAAGGAGTTAGAGACCTGAAAAACCCTCCAAAAATCAATAAATCCAGGAGCTGTTTTTTTGAAAAAATTAATAATATAGATATGCTGCTAGCTGGACTAGTAAAGAAGAAAAGAGAGAAGAATCAAATACGCACAATAAAAAATTTTAAAGGAGATGTCACCACTAAATACCACAGAAACACAAACTACCATCAGAAGATACAATAAACAACTCTATGCAAATAAACTAGAAAACCTAGAAGAAATGGATAAATTCCTGGACACCTACACCCTACCAAGACTAAACCAGGAAGAAGTCGAACCCTTGAATAGACCAATAACAAGTTCAGAAATTGAGGCAGTAACTAATAGCCTACCAACCAAAAAATGCCCAGGACCAGTCAGTTTCACAGCTGAATTCTACCAAAGGTACAGAGAGGAGCTGGTACTATTTGTTCTGAAACTATTCCAAACAATTGAAAAGGAGGCACTCCTCCCTAATTCATTTTATGAGGCCAGCATCGTCCTGACACCAAAACCAGGAAGAGACACAAAAAACAAGGAAACCTCAAGCCAGTATCCCTTATGGACATCGATGCAAAAATCCTCAATAAAAGACTGGCAAACTGAACCCAGCAGCATATCAAAAAACTTATCCACCATGATCAATTTGGCTTTGTCCCTGGGATGCAAAGCTGGTTCAACATATACAAATCAATAAACATACTCCATCTCAAAACAGAACCAAAGACAAAAACCACCTGATTATCTCAGTAGATGCAGACAAGGCCTTTGATAAAATTCAACATCCCTTCATGTTAAAACCTCTCAGTAAGCCAGGTATTGATAGAACATATCTCAAAATAGTAAGAGCTATTTATGACAAACCCACAGCCAATATAATATTGAATGGGCAAAAGCTGGAAGCATTCTCTTTGAAAACCAGTGCAAGGCAAGGATGCCCTCTCTCACCACTCCTATTCAACATGTATTGGAAGTTTTGACCAGGGCAATTAGGCAAGAGAAAGAAATAAAGGGTATTCAAATAGGAAGAGAGGAAGTCAAAATGTCTATGTTTACAGAAAACATAATTTTATATTTAGAAAACCCCATCATCTCAGCCCCAAAATTTCCTAAACTGATAAGCCACTTCAGCAAAGTCTCAGGATACAAAACCAATGTGCAAAAATCACAAGTATTCCTTTATACCAACAATAGACAAGCAGGGAGTCAAATATTGAGTGACCTACTATTTACAATTGCTACAAAGAGAATAAAATACCTAGGAATACAGCTAACAAGGGATGTGAAGGAACTCTTCGAGGAGAACTATAAACCACTGCTCAAGGAAATAAGAGAGGACACGAACAAATGGAAAAACATTCCATCCTCCTGAATAGAAAGAACCAATGTCACTTTGGGCCATACTGCCCAAAGTAATTTATAGATTCAATGCTATTCCCATCAAACTACCATTGACATTCTTCACAGAATTAGAAAAAAATACTTTAAATTTTATATGGAATCAAGGAAGACCCCATACAGCCAAGACAATCCTAAGCAAAAAGAACAAAGCTGGGGGCATCATGCTACCTGACTTCAAACCATACTACAAGGGTGCAGTAATCGAAACAGCAAGGGACTGGCACCAAAACAGACATATAAACCAATGGATCAGAACAGAGAACTCAGAAAAAACACCAGGCATCTACAACCATCTGATCATCAACAAACCTGACAAAAACAAGCAATGAGGAAAGGATCTATTCAATAAACGATGCTGGGAAAACTGGCTAGCCATTTGCAGAAAACTGAATCTGGACCCCGTCCTCACACCTTATACAAAAATTAACTCAAGATGGATTAAAGACTTAAATGTAAAACCCAAAAGCATAAAAACCATAGAAGAAAACTGAGGCAATACCATTCAGAACATAGGCATGTGCAAAGACTTCATGACTAAAACACCAAAAGCAATTGCAAGAAAAGCAAAAATTAACAAATCAGATCTAATTAAACTAAAGAGCTTCTGCACAGCAAAAGAAACTATCATCAGAGTGAACAGGTAACCTACAGAATGGGAGAAAATTTTTGCCATCTACCTATCTGACAAAGGTCTAATATCCAGAATGTAGAAGGAACTTAAAGAAGTGTACAAGAAAAAAACAACCCCATCAGAAAGTGGGCAAAAGATATGAACAGACACTTCTCAAAAGGAGACATTTACATGGCCAACAAACATATGAAAAAACACCCAATATCACTGATCATTAGAAAAATGCACATCAGAACCACAATGAGATACCATCTCATGCCAGTCAGAAAGGTGATTATTAAAAAGTTAAGAAACAATGATGCTGGCGAGGCTGTTGACAAATAGGAATGCCTTTACACCGTTGGTGGGAATGTGAATTAGTTCAACCATTGTGGAAGACAGTATGGTGATTCCTCATGAATCTAGAACCAGAAATACTATTTGACCCAGAGATCCTTTTACTGAATATATACCCAAAGGATTATAAATCATCCCACTATAAAGACAAATGCACTCATATGTTTTTTGCAGTGCTATTTACAATAGCAAAGTCATGGAACCAACCCAAATGCCCATCAATGATAGACTAGTTAAATAAAATGTGGTACATATACACCATGGAATACTACACAGCCATAAGAAGGAATGAGATCATGTCCTTTGCAGGGAAACGGATGAAGCTGGTGTTGCGGGAAGTCAGGGACCCTGAATGGAGGGACCGGCTGAAGCCATGGCAGAAGAACATAAATTGTGAAAATTTCATGGACACTTATCACTTCTCCAATCAATAACCTGTGATTTCCTATGCCTGTCTTTACTTTAATCTCTTAATCTCATCATCTTCATAAGCTGAGGAGGATGTATGTCGCCTAAGGACCCTGTGATGATTGCGTTAACTGCACAAATTGTTTGTAGAGCATGTGTGTTTGAACAATATGAAATCTGGGCACCTGACGACTGGTGAGTAGTCTATGTATGGTCCGGGTTAACTATGGGTCACATGGAGTCTAAACATCATGCTTATCTCTGCTATATTAAACTCCTGTTAAAACAGGGAGGTGTTCAAGTGCCTATGGAAAATATGGTCACTCTATTCAGGGCAGTGGAACAATACTGTCCTTGGCTTCCTGAAAAAGGAACCTTAGATGTAGAACTATGGGATCATGTTGGTGCAACATTCAGGGAACTGGTCTCCACAGGGAATTATGTTCCCGTCACTGTTTGGGGTGATTGGGCCTTGGTATGTGCCATCCTGATGACATACCAATCCTGTGACCCCCTACAGTTACCACAATTTTCTGAATCTGATGACCCTCCACCTCTTCCTCAACCTTCCTCTCCCGCATGGACTTCGTAATCTGATCAGCCTCTCCCTTCAGCTTCTCTTCCCCCACCTGACAATGTTGAGGATTCAATGTCTAACTCTGGTGACTTTGGATTACGGTCACCCCCAATAGATCTTATTTCTTTTCATGAAGAGTCAGTAATTGCAGCTCCTGTGGCCCTGATTCACACAGCCCAGTACCACATATATGCTAATTCTTCTCTCTTCAAACCTCTGGAGTCACCTAATGGCTCTGGGACCAAACTACAATTTACCTATAATTCTTCAGGCCCTCCCCCATCCACTTCAGCCCCTCACCCCCTGTCGTTTCAGTTCTTCAACCAGTCGCTTTGCCATCCACTCAGCCTGCTCTGTACCCTTCTTCACACATGGATGCCAGTAATCACCAGTATACTTCTGCTCCTTCTGCTCCCCCAATATCCCTTTCTCATGCTCTCATTCCAGTCTTATCCCTTCACCCTCACTTTCCCTTATCTACACATGCTTTTCCTGTCACTTCTATGCCAACTCCGTCTCAGATGCCTACTCTTGACACTTCAGTGCAATACTTATTATGCCAAAACAAAGAAACAAGTGGATTAGATGCATGGACTTATCCAGTCACACTAGACCCACCTAACTTCCAAGGGGGTACAAATGCGTCATTATGTACCTCTTAATCTTACCTTTTTAAAAGAATTTAAGGATGCTTGTACTCAGTATGGTCCTACTTCTCCTTATGTTAAAATGGCATTACAAAATTTTTGTACCGAGGTCACTTTACTTCCTTTAGACTGGGACCTTTTGGCAAAAGCTGTTCTGACCCCATCTCAGCATTTACAATTTTGTACTTGGTGGTCAGAAGAGGCTCATTTGCAGGCTCAACTAAATCAGACCAATGGCATTCTAGTTACTCAGGCTCAGCTCACAGGCTCCGATAGTTTCTCTGATACTTATGCCCAATTAAACTTTGATTCTCTTACCACGGAACAAGTAACAAAGGTGTGTATGAGAGCTTGGGATAAATTACGTGTTCCAGGCCAAGCTACTGTTTCTTTTACCATGGTTAAACAAGGTGACTCTGAATTATACCCTGATTTTTTAGCTAAATTACAAGATGCTGTTGAAAAATCTGTCTCTGATGAGTATGCTCAAGGTATTCTCCTTCATATGTTAGCTTTTGAAAATGCGAACCATGAGTGTAAAATGGCCATGCATTCCATCCAGTGACAAAATTTACCTGATCACGAAGTGTTGCCTGCATATATTAAAGCTTGTGAAGGCATTGGATCAGACACCCACAAAGCTATTCTATGGGCATGGGCCATGAAGGATACCAACCAAACTAGTCCCACTAATTCTTTTCTTGGAGCCTGCTATAATTGCAGCCAACTTGGTCATACTCAAAAAAAATTGCACTGTTAAAAACTTAAAGGCAGCCAAGCTGGCTCAACAAACATGACCAAATACTGCTGTTACTGTTTTCCCACGTTGTTGCAAAGGTAAACATTGGGCAAATAATTGCCACTCAAGTATGATATAGATGGAAACCCCCTGCCACAACACCAGGGAAATGGGGAATGGGGCCAGTCCCAGGCCCCGACATCAAATGGGATGCTTCAGACTCAGACCAACGTTGCATTTCCACTTCAGGTCGTCCCAACGCAACCCCCAGGACAAATGAACTTACCTACAGCCAACCCAAATGAGTCCCAGCCTCTCCTTCTGTCTCAGTACAATGCTTGTCCACCTCCACAGTAGGGGGCGGGACGGTTGATCTCTGTAGTACTATTCGTCTGAATTTACTACCTAACTCTTTGCCTTTAATTGTCCACATGGGGGTCACTGGCCCTTTACCTCAAGGTTTGGTGGGTCTGGTGTTAGGTAGGACATCCACTTCTGCTAAAGGTATCATCATTCATACTGGTCTCATTAATTCTGATTCCATTGATGAGATTAAATTAATCGTGTCTGCCAAGGTTCCTGTTTCCATTCTGGCCAGTGATTCAATTGCTCAATTGCTTTGACTACCTGATATCATTTAAAACAAAGGAGATAAGACACATGGCCCTGGGATGGGCTCCCACGGTGAAAGGGCTGCTTATTGGATTAATGTAATTTCTAAACAACAGCCCACCTGCACCATACACATTCAAGGAAGAAAGTTTGAGGGCCTAGTAGATACTGATGCTGATGTTTCTGTTATTTCCTCTAGTTTATGGCCTTCCTCCTGGCTTAAACATCCTGCTAACATGGGACTAGTAGGTGTTGGAAAAGCTGAGGAAGTTTATGAGAGCACATTTATCTTGCCTTGCATTGGCCCTGATGGTCAAAAGGATACAATTCAACCCTATATCATGCCAATTCCCATTAATCTTTGTGGTAGAGATTTACTGGCACAATGGGGGGGCTGAAATTAATATTCCACATAACTCTTATAGTGCTCCCAGTCAGAATATGATGGAAAACATCGGGTTTATTCCTGGGCTCGATCCAAAACATGAAGGGATTACTAAATCCCTCTCAGTTACTGTAAAAGAAAATAGGGCTGGTTTAAGTTATCCTTTTTAGTGGTGGCCGCTGCCACGCCTCCTCATCCTATCCCTTTACAATGGAAATCTGACACACCCATTTGGATTCAGCAGTGGCAGCTTTCTAAAGAAAAGCTGGAGGCTTTAACTCAATTGGTTTCTGAACAGTTACAACTTAGAAATGTGGAACCTCTCTTTCCCCCTGGAATTCTCCTGTGTTTCTAGTAAAAAAGAAATCAGGCCAGTGGCGGATGGTAACTGATTTAAGGGCCATTAATGCTGTAATAAACCTATGGGGGTCGTCCAACTTGGCATGTGTGCCCCTGCTTTACTACCTAAAAAATGGCCTAGATCTAGATCTGTTTATCTAGCCACTCTAATTAGACAGGCACGGTGTACAATACTTAAAATTTCTGGATTTCATCCAAATTTAATTGTAGTTCCTTTAAATTGGCTCGAAGTTCAAGCTGCCTTTCAACATTCCGTACTGTGGCAAATTCACATGGCTGATTTCATTGGCTTTATTGACAATCATTATCCAAAGAACAAATTGTTTGATTTTATAAAAATGACGTCTCTGGTGGTCCCTCAATTAACCAAAGATCAGCCCATTCCTGAGGTCGTTACAGTGTTCACTGATGGCTCCAGTAATGGCAATGCTGGTTATATAGGTCCTATAGACAAGCTTATTTCTACCCCTTATACCTCTGCTCAAAAGGCAGAGTTAATTGCTGTAATTACTGCCTTACAGGATTTCCCCAAATTTTTAAAGATTGTCTCTGATTCTACTTAACGTGGGAAAGAGGATATGCTTGTGTTTCACCAGGAGATCATCAAAAGAAAACCACAGGGGAAAGACATCTGTGTCAGAGACTGCCCTCAGACGTGGTGAGATCTATGCCAACTCCTTAGAAGCTGGCACACCAAATCACAATGGGTCTGATTCAATCCTCCCTGATGGCAATGGAGACCCATCTAACTAATTCCACTTCTTCTGATTACCTTTCTTTTTCTCCTTATAAACCTAAAAATCTCACCATTTCTATTAGCCTAAAAATAACATCCCTCTGTTCTTCTCTTCCTCCTTCAGCACTCAATCTCGCTTACAATAGGTTTTAGTTAACGATTCTCCTCCTTATACTTTCTGTCTCACCAGTTTCCTCTCACACTGATTTACCTGCTACATATAATTATTCTTATTTGGCTTATGTGCCTTTTCCTCCACTTATTCGACCTTTCACCTGGATGGATTCTCCTGTGGAAATCTACACTAACAATAGTGTATGGATGCCTGGAGCTACAGATGACCATTGCCCTGCTCAACGAGGAGAAGAAGGCACCGCATTTAATGTTACCATGGGTTATAAATACCCCCCTCTGTGCCTCAGACATGCACTTGGTTGTATCCATCTAGAAACTCAAGTCTGGGCTGCTTATCTTCTGGACAGATCAGCTACAGAGGAATGAGGACATTTGGTCTCTGGCCTCTCCCTTTCTCCTTTAAAACAAATGAAAAGGGGAGTAATGGGAGATACCCCATACTTTCGATATAAACCTGTCAGAAAACCAGGCCCTAAAAATTTTGAGGGCCCATCTAAAACTTTAATTTGGGAAGATTGTGTTAACTCACATGCAGTAATATTAAAAAATGACTCATATGGTTTAGTAACAGACTGGGCACCAAAGGGTTATTTTAAAAAACAATTGCTCCTCTGGCAGAAGGGAATGCCTGGAGGCTACTTATTTTATTTCTTATTGGGAGAACAAGAATCATCATTCTACTTTGCATAGGAGGTTCAGCTCAATCTTTCCCTTAAAATGAGAAGATAAAGGCCTTACCCCCCACCAAGGCCTCATATGATACTCCCCATTCTGAGCCCAGAACACCCAGAACTTTGGAAATTGGCTATTGCCATACCTGGACTGCAAGTATGGGAAGGGGAAACTATTCTGTCAGTTGTCCCTGCTACCGTCCCCGTCTCTCAGTATCAATGTAGATCCAGACATCCTGCTTTACTTACCTCCAACCTGACTGTTCCCATACAGAGTTGTGTTAAGCCTCCTTACATGCTGTTAGTGGGAAATATCAAAATTTGGACGAATAATCAAACTGTCCAATGCATTAATTGTCATTTATACACTTATATTAACTCCCATTTTGACTCCAGTAAAAGTGTAATGTTGGTTCGAGCTCCAGAAGGAATCTGGATCCTGGTAATTTTGCCCAGACCTTGGGAATCCTCCCCCCAATACATTTAATTAATGAAGTGTTACAGCAAATTCTAAAAAGATCTAAGAGATTTGTTTTCACTTTAATCACCATGATCACGGGCCTAATTACAGTCACTGCAATGGCCACCACTGCCAGAATGGTGTTACATCAATCTATTCAAATGGCTCATTTTGTTAATGATTGGCAAGCCCATTCCACCCAAATGTGGAATTCTCAAAAAGGCATTGATCAAAAATTGGCTAATCAAATTAATGACTTAAGACAGTCTGTTGTTCGGCTTGGAGATCCGGTAGTGAGTCTCGAACATCACATGCAAATGCAGGGCAACTGGAATACCTCTGATTTCTGTATCACCCCATATTCCTATAACGAGACTGATCATTCATGGGAAATGGTCAAAGGACACCTTCTGGGTAGGGAAGATAATTTATCATTGGGCATAACTAAATTAAAGAAAAAAATTTTTGAAGCCTCTCAAGCTCATTTATTCATTGTGCCTGGAGCTGAGGCATTAGATCAGGTGGCAGAAAATATTTATGGATTAAATCCCATGACTTGGATTAAGTCTATTGGGGGCTCCACTGTAGTAAATTTTGGAATTATGTTTCTCTGTTTAATCGGCTTGTTTTTAGTGTGCCAGACCAGTCAAAGAATCCTGCATAAAAATCAAGAGAACAAACAAGCCTTCATCACCATGGCACATTTATATAAAAAGAAAGGGAGAAATGTTGCAGGAAGTCAGGGATCCTGAATGGAGGGACTGACTGAAGCCATGGCAGAAGAACATAAATTGTGAAGATTTCATGGACATTTATTAGTTCCACATGTTAATACTTTTATAATTTCTTATGCCTGTCTTCACTGCAATCTCTGAACATAAATTGTGAAGATTTCATGGACACTTATCACTTCCCCAATCAATACCCTTGTGATTTCCTATGCTTGTCTTTACTTTAATCTCTTAATCCCATCATCTTCATAAGCTGAGGAGGATGTATGTCACCTCAGGACCCTGTGATGACTGCGTTAACTGCACAAATTGTTTGTAGAGCATGTGTGTTTGAACAATATGAAATCTGGGCACCTTGAAAAAAGAACAGGATGACAGCAATGTTCAAGGAACAAGGGAGATAACTTTAAACTCTGACTACCTGTGAGCCGGGTGGAGCAGAGACATATTTCTCTTGTTTCAAAAGCAAATTAGAGAAATATCACGGAATTCTTTTTCTCAGCAAGGAATATGCCTGAGAAAGAGAATGCGTCCCTGAGGGGAGGCCTCTAAAATGACGTCTTTGGGGACAGTTGTGTTTTATGGTCATAGACAAAGGGATGAAATAAGCCCCAGCCTCCCATAGCGCTCCCAGGATTATTAGGACGAGGAAATTCCTGCCTAATACATTTTGGTCAGACCAGTCATCTGCTCTCAAACCCTGTCTCCTGATAAGATGCTATCAATGACAATGCGTGCCCAAAACTTCATTAGCAATTTTAATTTCGCCCCATCCTGTGGTCCTGTGATCTCGCCCTGCCTCCATTTGCTTTGTGATATTTTATTACCTTGTACACTCCCTCCCCTTTTGAAAATTGCTAACAAAAACTTGCTGGTTTTAAGGCTCAGGGAACATCACGGAACCTGCTGACATGTGATGTCTCCCCTGGACACCCAGTTTTAAAATTTCTCTCTTCTACTCTTTCTCTTTATTTCTCAGACCAGTTGACACTTAGGGAAAATAGAAAAGGACCCACGTTGAATATTGCGGATGGGTTTTCCCTGATAGCTGGAAACCATCATCCTCAGCAAACTAACACAGGAACAGAAAACCAAACACTGCATGTTCTCACTCATAAGTGTGAGTTGAACAATGAGAACACATTGACACAGGGAGGGGGACAACACATACTAGGGCCTGTTGCGGTGTGCGGGGTGAATGGAGGGAACTTAGAGGATAGGTCAATAGATGCAGCAAACCACCATGGCACATGTATATCTATGTAACAAATCTGCATGCTCTGCACATGTATCCTGGAAATTAAAGTAGAATAATATATATATCGTATAATGGAAGGTACATGTGGGATTTGCATGACACCGTGAACTAATATTTTCCAAATTACAAATGCATGATGCAACAAAATCATGCATGGATAAAAGATTCATGAATGAATACATGAATGATTTATGCAAGATTCATTTAAAGGACAAGATTGATCAACAGATTTTAACATAACAGAATATGACAGGTTCATTTGATATGGTTTCTGGTTCAATGATGCAACTAACCTTTAAGAAATTATGCTTATTGGATTTTGGTGCAGTCTTAAAGAAGAATATCTACATATCTGTCTGTGTGGGGCCAGATTTTCTTCATTTTCTTCAAACAAAACAGGATATCATAGCACACTGAATGCAAAAGCAGCTACAAGAATCTGGTTATTTTCTATTAAGCCCAACAATCGAGTTTTGAAAATTTGAAGATAATATCATTTATTTTACTATCTGATTTTTTTGAAAAATATAGATATTCTCCACAAAAATGTTTATATGTTAACATATCATTGACCTATTATCGTTAATTGTTAATTAATTTTCAAAAAATTCTCAGTTTTAATTTGCAATTTGATAAACATCAATAGATATAAACCACAAAAACAAAGGCTCTTTGAGGTCCTCAATCATTTTTAAGAGTTTAAAGTGGTCCTGAGACCAAAAAAAATGACAGCAGTTCCTCTACACTAACCATGTCACCTCTGATTCTTAAGTACTAGTGGCCTACAAGCCTTTAAAGTCCTTCAGAGACAGGCCAAAAGCTTCCTTTCAAGTCTCATCTCCTATCACTTCTCTCTGTGTACCCTACTTGTCAGCTACATCTGCATCAGTTAACTTGCTAATCCTTCAACCTGCCAAGCCCATCCTCACCTCTATACGTAGCCTATTTGGTCCTATAAACATCACATTGTCCCTGGAGTGTTCCTTCCTGCTTGGCAAATTTAGTTGATCTCTTCTTCCCTTTCTACAATGCACTCTATGAGGTTGAGTTCAGAATGGACGTTAGCTCCATTTTTTAAGTAAATAAACTGAGGTCCAGAGAAAGAAAGGGACTCAACTAATTCCTACAGCAAGTGAGCAGCAGAGCTAGTGTCTAAATTCCCAGCATTATTTTTGTACTTCCACTGCAGAGACTCAAAGTATTGGAGACACTGTAAGAAGGGGCACTTAAATGAACTTAAAAAAAGTTCTGGATTGGAACATTCTTGAAAGAAGTAACTCTTGACTTTGCCATGGTATAAGAGCAGTCAATCAATCCTTGCACATATTGACAGTAGATGAGAAGCAACTCATGGTAAATATCCTTGTCCTTTTTTTGCTTCTGCAAATGGTAGAGTCTATCCCACTCCAGTCAGTCATTATCCTTGAACAGAATAGCTGAGGGGCCTTCAGGCACTCCAGAGGCCACCAGCAGAGTACTGTCCTCATTTGAAGCCTACTTGAGCTGATGTTTTTGTGACACAACTGCCCACTGTCCCCACTATCCTCAGTTGCCTCCCTAGGCTGGGATAAAAACTCCAGGCAAGGCCCTAAGCAACATTCAGACATTGGTGGAAAAATGTAACTGCCTGTTTCAGAGCACTTTGCCTTTCCTGTAATTTGTCAAATGGTGGGTATTTGGATTTTTCTTTTCAGAGAAAACTGGTTTTAAAAGCTTTTGGAAAATGCTAAGAGACAGTTTCTATGAGGCCTCCAAATGAAGCTAACTCTAAGGGATGCTGCTTGTGCCACAGCATCTGGCTGGTTAGAAAAGGCTGCTCTCAGGGACAGAGGCCTAAGGGATATTGATGAAAATTTAATGGATGTCTGGAAGTCTTGAAAACACTGCTCCACAGGAAAGCTTTTAGAATAGAGATGATCAGTTCAGTGTATCCCACGTTATTGGGGGCACACCTGAGTCAAATCCTGTAATAAGGGCTTGGAACACAGAGTTGAATAAAACTTGGCTCCTTCCCTTAATAAATTCATAGCCTCTTCAGAAAAACAAGCAGAAATACACATAGATGCAACACAGTGTTACCAATGCTAGAATAAGTATGACTAGGGAAGGAGTGATCACAATGAAATGGAGAAGGTTTTCTTAGGGCCATGATATGTGAGCAAGGCCTTAATGTGAACAGGCGCTCATCTGTTCACAGGTCATTACAGGTTTCGGGAACCAAATATGAAAAGGATGGCAGTAGAAAAGATGAAAATATTGGTCATTTTCTGGCTATCATCCCCACCCCCAGATCTATTCCCTACCCTTCTCTTCCCTGCTTTGTTTCCCAGCAGGCTGACCTTGTAGACTGTATCAACTGGCTGCCCTTGTCTGCTGGCTTCTAGCTGGGTTTGGCTAATGGGAGGCACTGGCATATCAGAGTGGGAGGAGAGGACAGTCCTGGTATTTCTTTCCTACTCCTTCTCTGCTTTGGGCCTCATTTCTGGCACTTATTGGAATCTTCCCTGACTACAGTTCTTAATAGAGACTTCTTCACAGTTTCAGCTCTCACTGAGATCTGGTAATACTATCCCATGCCTTTACCCCTCCAAACCAAGGCTATAATGGCTTCTTGCTATTATTAGACTTTGAGTGCTTCACCGTCTCCTGCTGGTGCCTTTAATCCTGCCCAAACTTCTGAAAATGGTCAATTTTATTTCCCACAAGGACTTTTACAAACATAAATTATAACATCCACAGGTCCAACTTTCACAGAATGTAAAGTATGTGGCTGTGGATGAGGTGATAAGGTACAGGAAGGAGATGAGACAAGGGCTGCCTAGCAAAACATCTTATATGACCCTTCATATGAAAAACCTTGCATAAGTATGTCATGAGTAGCCTCTACAAATCAATTTTGTTGAAAGAGGAGAATTCCTGAAGGTGTTTGTCTTCTGTATAGATGATGTCCAAGTTAATAGCTACCATTTTTTGAACATTTACTATGTGTTAGATACCTTACCTTCATTATTTCATTGAATTCTCATAACAATCCTCGAAGATGAGCACTTACTCATATCAACTGTACAGGTGAAAAAATGAAGGCTCAGAGAAGAAAAGTAATTTTCCCACTTGATCACTAATGAATAAAAAAGAAAGGATTTGAATCCATGTCTGTCTGAGTCAAGAACTTGGGTGTTTCACTATGCCCAGTTAGGTCGTGAATCTGTATACATGACTTTTAGGTATCTTTCAGCCCTAGGATTCCTTACATCTGTGGGATAAGAAGCCATCTCCAACTAAGTCCACCAGCCTATCCATTAACAAAGGGTGATGGTAGCAGACTTGTGGCCAGAGGGCTTCTTCAGCGTGCATGCAGGGGTATAAATGAGACTTCTTGGCTGGGGACAATGCTGTACTTTCGTGCAAATATACCTCCTACTGGCCATGTCCCCACAATGGGTGGAGACAGAACCATATGGCTGATTAATTCTGACAGAATTCCATCTTTAGAAGGGCCATCCCATCAGCTCCTCAGGTAGAAATCTAGCACTCCAGTAGGACTGAATGCCACCCATAGTTCCAACCCATGCATGCTGAGCACTGGCACAGCTAGGGTGACTTGACCACTGAGTCTAGACACTAATCATAGTTTGATATCAAGCATAAGGAAAATAAAAAGAGTCACCAAATTTGAACACCTATTCCAGACAAGGCACTGAAGCATGTGTTATCACTGTCATATTACACTTGAGGAAACTAAGGCTTAGAGAAGGTAAAGACTTGCCAGGGTATAACAAAGCTATCAAGTGTCAGAACAGACACTGGAATCCAGGCTCTCCCTGACTACCAAAGTTTATATTACCTGCTACCATACTATTTGGGTAGCATAATATAGGAGTTAAAAGCTCAGAATTGGGAGCTTGGGTTTTAATCTGGCTCCACCACTGCTTAGCTATATGACTCGGACAAGTTACTTAACCTCTCTGTGCTTCAATTTCTTCATCTTTAAAATAAGAATAGGGGCTGTCATGAGGTTTAAATGCATTCATATTTGAAAAGCACTGAGAACGATGCGTGACACAGAGTAAGTGCCATATGTTTGTTAAATAGATGAAAGACCTTTTCTACCCCTTCAACATCGAATTCTTCCTTTTGCAGACCCGGAAAGGAAAAGAAAGGAACTAGCTCAGGAGAAATGTTCTCCCAAAAGGAAATAAGCTTTTCTCCTGATGCTGGAAAAAGGATAAGGCCATTGATTAACCTTTAGAAAAAGGACAACCTGTAAAGCTTGGGAAGGCTGACAGAGAAAGTACATGATGTCTGTATCCTGGGTTGAATCCCTGTGCCCATACTCCCTTGCTCCCTCACTGCAACTGGATACTGGTTGTTGCTTGGACAGCTCTCTCTGACCTCCCTACCATCACCAGATCTGGAGACTGCTGCTGAGATAATAATAAGAATTGAGATGGTCATCTGAAAGACTGGGACTTTCACCATAGATTACGGAAGCTGGAAATAGCACTGTCTGGCTCAAAAACAAAAGCTATGTCTTGGTTTCAGAAGGTAGCAAGGGAAAAGAGGGGGTTCATGGACCACATATCCCTGACCTGGAACCAGGGAAGATATATATTATGTATAAATATGTATATGTGTATAGATGCCTTACAGTTTGCTGGAAGTCTGGGGCAGGGAGACAAGTGGACAATGTGGTCTCCACTTCCTGCCAAAGACGCTTGTGTGAGTGGGGCAAAACTGATGATCATGTGGAAAACCCTGGTTGCACAGATGTGCCCTGTGCAATCACTATGGCCTAGGCATTGGCTATTACTCTTTACCAATCCAGAAAGCATGAACCTTTGAATATAAGTTTTGCTGCTGTTTTCTCCAAGACTCTGCCACCAGGCTAGTGCTTCCAACTGACTGACTGAACACACACTCAAACACCCAACAGTTATGTTATGTTGTGAAAGTGTGCTGGTTAATTTTATGTTTCAATTGAACTGTGCTATAGAGTGCCCACATTAAACATTAGTTCTGAGTGTATCTGTGAGGGTGTTTCCAGAAGAGATTGGCATTTGAATCAGTGGAATCAGAAGATTCCTACCCCAATGTGGGTAGGTATCATGCAATCTGTTGAGGGCCTGAATAAAACAAAAAGGCAGCAGAAAGAGGAATTTTCCTCTTTTCCTTCCTGCCAGATTTCTTGAGTGGGGACATGGATCTTCTCCTGCCTGTGGCACTCCTGGTTCTCAGGCCCTTGGACTCAGACTGAATTACACCACCAGCTTTCTTGGATCTCCAGCTTACAGATGATAGATCATGAAACTTCTTGACCTCCATAAATGAGTTAGCCAATTCCTTAAAAAAAATTCTTTCATGTACAAATCTATCTATCTATCTATCTATCTATCTATCTATCTATCTATCTATCATCTATCCATCATCTATAAATTCTGTTGGGGTGCCACGAACTGTGTGTGTGTATATATATATGTGTGTGTGCATGTGTATACATATGTATGTGTATGTATATATGTATATACATGTGCATATATATATGCATATATAATGCATGGTGGTTACATGGAGACACACACACACACATATATATATGCATATATATACACATACGTACACAAACAGAATTACGCCTCCTTTTATTTCACTTCACATTATTGTGCTTAGCAGATATTGTGTTCTTTTACAAATTGAAGGTTTGTGGCAACCCTGCACTGAACGAGTCTATCAGCACGATTTTTCCGACAGTATGTGCTCACTTCATGTCTCTGTCAAATTTTGGTAATTCTTGCAATATTTCAATTTTTTCATTATTATTGTACCTATTATGGTGATGTGTAATCAGGGATCTTTGGTGTTACTATTATAATTCTTCTGGGGTGCCACAAACCACACTTACGTGACAGTGAGCTAAATGAGTAAATGTTGTGCTGTTCTGACTAATCTACTGACCAGCAGTTCCCTGTCTGTATCCCTTTCCTTGTGAGTCCCTATGCCCTGAGATACAACAATATTGAAATTAGTCAATTAATAACAGTACAATGGCGTCTAAATGTTCAAATGAAAGGAATAATCACACACATCTTTTAATTTAAATCAAAAGCTAGAAATAATTAAGTTTAGTGTGGAAGACATATCAAAACCTGAAAAAGGCTGAATACTAGGCCTCTTGCACCAAACAGCTAAGTTATGAATGCAGTTAAAAGTTCTTAAGGGACTCTGTTCTGTTCCATTGGTCTATATAATACCACACATCTACAGCCATCTGATCTTTAACAAACCTGAGAGAAACAAGAAATGGGGAAAGGATTCCCTATTTAATAAATGGTGCTGGGAAAATTGGCTAGCCATAAGTAGAAAGCTGAAACTGGATCCTTTCCTTACTCCTTATACGAAAATGAATTCAAGATGGATTAGAGACTTAAATGTTAGACCTAATACCATAAAAATCCTAGAGGAAAACCTAGGTAGTACCATTCAGGACATAGGCATGGGCAAAGACTTCATGTCTAAAACACCAAAAGCAACGGCAGCAAAAGCCAAAATTGACAAATGGGATCTCATTAAACTAAAGAGCTTCTGCACAGCAAAAGAAACTACCATCAGAGTGAACAGGCAACCTACAGAATGGGAGAAAATTTTTGCAATCTACTCATCTGACAAAGGGTTAATATCCAGAATCTACAAAGAACTCAAACAAATTTACAAGAAAAAAACAAACAACCCCATCAAAAAGAGGGCAAAGGATATGAACAGACATTTCTCAAAAGAAGACATTCATACAGCCAACAGACACATGAAAAAATGCTCATCATCACTGGCCATCAGAGAAATGCAAATCAAAACCACAATGAGATACCATCTCACACCAGTTAGAATGGCGATCATTCAAAAGTCAGGAAACAACAGGTGCTGGAGAGGATGTGGAGAAATAGGAACACTTTTACACTGTTGGTGGGATTGTAAACTAGTTCAACCATTATGGAAACCAGTCTGGCAATTCCTCAAGGATCTAGAACTAGATGTACTATATGACCCAGCCATCCCATTACTGGGGATATACCCAAAGGATTATAAGTCATGCTGCTATAAAGACACATGCACACGTATGTTTATTGCAGCACTATTCACAATAGCAAAGACTTGGAATCAACCCAAATGTCCATCAGTGACAGACTGGATTAAGAAAATGTGGCACATATACACCATGGAATACTATGCAGCCATAAAAAAGGATGAGTTTGTGTCCTTTGTAGGGACATGGATGCAGCTGGAAACCATCATTCTTAGCAAACTATCACAACAGAAAACCAAACACCGCATGTTCTCACTCATAGGTGGGAACTGAACAATGAGATCACTTGGACTCGGGAAGGGGAACATCACACACCGGGGCCTATCATGGGGAGGGAGGAGGGGGGAGGGATTGCATTGGGAGTTATACCTGATGTAAATGACGAGTTGATGGGTGCTGACGAGTTGATGGGTGCAGCACAGCAACATGGCACAAGTATACATATGTAACAAACCTGCACGTTATGCACATGTACCCTAGAACTTAAAGTATAATAATAATAAAAAATAAAAAATAATATACAAAAAAGTTCTTAAGGGAAATTTAAAATGCTACTCCAGCGAACACACAAATGATAAGAAAGCAAAACAGCTTTATAGCTGATATGAAAAAACTTTTGGTGGTCTGGAGAGAGGATCAAACCAGCCATAACATTCGCTTATTAAGCTAAAGCTTAATCCAGAGGGAGGCCCTCTCTTCAGTTCTATGAATGCTGAGAGAGGTGAGAAAGACACACAGGACAAGTTTGAAGCTAACAGAGGTTGGATCATAATGTTTAAGGAAAGAAACCATCTCCATGACATAAAAGTGAAAGGTGAAGCAGCAAGTGCTGATTTAGAAGCTGCACAAGTTATCCGGAAGATCTGGCTAAGATAATTGATAAAGGGGCAACAGTAAACAACAAATTTTCAATGTAGATGAAATAGCCTCATATTGGAAGAGATGTCATGTAGCTATGTAGTTAGAGAGAAGTCAATGTTAACTTCGAAGAACAAGCTGACTCTCTTGTTACAGGCTAATGCAGCTGGTGATTTTAAGTTGAAGCCAATGCTCACTGGCCATTCTGTAAATACTAGAGCCCTTAAGAATTATGTTAAATCTACTCTGCCTATTGTCTATAAATTGAATAGCAAAGTCTATATGAAAACACATCTGTTTACAGCATGGTTTACCAAATGTTTTAAACCTATTGTTGAGACTTACTGCTCAGAAGAAAAGATTCCTCTCAAAATATTTCTGCCCATTGACTATGCACCTTGTCACCTAAGAGCTCTGATGGAGATGTACAAGAAGATTAATGTTGTTATTATGCCTGCTAACATAACATTCATTCTGCAGCCGCCAAATCAAGAAGTAATTTTGATTTTCAAGTCTTATTGTTTAAGAAAAACATTTTGTAAGGCTATAGCTGACATAAATATTAATTTCTCTGATGGACCTGGGAAAATATATGGAAAACTTTCTGGAAAGGTTTCGGCATTCTAGATGCCATTAACAGCATTCTTGATCCATGGGAGTAGGTCAAAATACCAACATTAACAGGAGTTTGGAAAAAGTTGATTCTGACCCTCATGGGTGACTTTGAAGGGTTCAAGACTTCAGTGGAACAAGTAATTGAAGATGTGGTAGAAATAGCAAGAAAACTAGAATTAGAAATGAAGCCTGAAGGTGTGACTGAATTGCTGTAATGTCATAATAAAACTTTAACAGATGAGAAGTTACCTTTTATGGATGAGCAAAGAAAGTGGTTTCTTGAGATGGAATCTGCTTCTGGTGAAGATACCATGAACATTGTTGAAACGACAACAAAGAATTTAGAACATTATGTAAACCTCGTTGATAAAGTGGTGGTAAGGTTTAATATGATTATCTCCAAATTAGAAAGAAGTTCTACTGTGGGTAAAATGCTATCAAACAGCATTACATGCTACAGAGAATTTTTTTCTGAAAGGAAGAGTCAATTGATGTGGCAAACTTCATAGTTGTCTTATTTTAAGAAATTGACACAGCCACCCCAGTCTTCAGTAACTATTAGCCTGAGCAGTCAGCAGCCATTAACCTTCACATAAGACCTTCCACCATTAAAAAGTTACGACTTGCTGAAGGCTCAGATGACTGTTAGCATTTTTTAGTTACAGAGTATTTTTAAATTATGGGATGTACATTGTTTTTCTAAACATCAGGTTATTGCACTCTTAGTAGACTATAGTATAGTGTAAACATTACTTTTATAAGTACTGGGAAACCAAAAAATTCATGTGACTTGAGTTATTGCAATATTTGCTTTATTGTGGTGGTCTGGAACCAAACCTGCAATATCTCTAAAAGATTAAATATATAAAAATATATATATATATATTTATATATATATATGTGTGTGTGTGTGTGTATGTGTGTGTCCTCTTCTCTGGTTCTCTGGAAAACTGGCCAACACAGAAAAGGGAAAGCACTATTTTTGGTGTTAGACACAACTGAGGTCAAATACCAACACCATCAATTAATATCTATGTAATCTGAAGTAAATTATTTAACTTTCCAAAGCCTCAGTTTCCTCATATCTAAAATTGGATAACACTACCTCTCCCAAGGCTTTTATGAGCATTAAGTAAGAAATTAGCAGAGGTCCTTTCCCTCCTCTATTGACTATTCCTTTTCCTCAGCTGCCAATCAGCATCTTAAAGATTTTTGGGGGATTTGAAAATGTAAGTATATTTCTAATTTGAATTAAAAATCCAAAGCCCCTCCTTCCCACTAAGCCTCCATAACTCCTTCCTGAGTCACATGGGCTTTGATCTATAGAATGACCTTATAGACCTTAGATGGATCTGAGGCACACTCATTAATGCCCCAGTTAGTCCTACGATTATTTCACCTCCTTTGCTCTTCTGAGCATCTTCCAATGAATACACTTGGGATGGTCACATCTAGGGGTGCCTCTCACATTTCTATTGAAGATATATATTTATTACAATTATCTGGCAGATGCCCATAAAGTGTCTTGAGCAAGGAGTGCCTTTTCCAAATAACACAAAGGCTCCATATAGACTAGAGGTGGCCCTGTACCTTCCTGATTCCCAGCTTACTTTAGGCACTGGGCACACTCTTTATAGAGATTGAGATCCAGAAAGAGTATTACTTGTCCAAAGTCACATAGTGAATAAATGGAAAAGGCCAAGATAGCCATGGGGGCCTGTGGGACTCCTTAGCCTATGCAAAGATGGCATATTTTCATTACTGAAAACTTTTCTAATACCAAAGCCCCCAAAACCCAGGATTGAGTTGGTATTTGGGAATGCAACTTTTCACTGGTGTGCTATGCTGCTGGAGGTGGAGCAAAGAGGGTGTCTTAGTCTGTTTAATGTTGCTTTAACAGAATACCTGAAACTGGGTAATTTACTGTGAACGGCAATTTATTGGCACACAGTTCTGTAGGCTGGGAGGTCAAAGATTAAGGAACTGACATCTTGTGAGGACCTTCTTGCTGTGTTATCCCATGGTGAAGGTGAAAGGGCAAGAGAAGGTGACAGAGAGTAAGGAATCAAACTTACAAACTCAAGCCCTTTTATAATCAGCATTAACCCATTCATGAGGGTGGAGCCCTCATGAACTAAATACTTCTCATTAGGCCTCACTTCCCAACATTGCTGCACTAGAGATTAAATTTCTAACACATGCTTTTTTGTTTGTTTTGTTTTGTTTTGTTTTGTTTGTGAGACAGAGTCTTGCTCTGTCACTCAAGCTAGAGTGCAGTGGTGCAATCGTGGCTCACTGCAACCTCCACCTCCCGGGTTTAAGCGATTCTCATGCCTAGTCCTCTCAAGTAGCTGGGACTACAGTTGTGTGCCACCATGCCCAGCTAATTTTTCATATTTTTGTTACAGATGGGGTTTTGCCATGTTGGCCAGACTGGTCTCGAACTCCTGACCTCAAGTGATCTGCCGACCTTGGCCTCCCAAAGTGCTGGGATTACAGGCATGAGCCACTGCACCTGGCCTAACACATGCTTTTTGGGGAACACATTCAAACCATAGCAGGCTAAGTCCCCTCCCCACTATGTCACAGTAGGAGTAGCCTACCTGCTTAGCTGTCTATGCTTTATTCCCAGAGCTCAAATCCATTTAAAGGATCTTTAGACCCATTTCTTAAGGCATTTTGTGATTTCTTCTTCACTTAAGGAAAAATAACATGGTTTCTTGCTGAATATAAATATACCTTGGACAGCCAAGAGTCTAAGGTTAATATCCAATTAAGTGTGAAATCAGCCAGTAGGAGAGTAGTGCTTCTCTTTCCTACAGGACCTATCCACCCCCTCACTGAGTACCTTTGAAGGAACATCCATAGCACAATTCTAACAACAGCAGGAGTACAAAATGTAGGAGGAAAAAAGGGTAGGTGAGTGTGGGAGAGATAGCCACTCCCCAGAATAGCAAATGAGTGCTCAGGAGGGTGAAGGCTCCCAAGCCACACTACCAGGACCTGAACTATCGTAAAAAGAAGGAACACTTCTCAGACCTCAAAATATAAGCATCCTCCAGGCTTCACTGTTGGCAAATGCACAGAGCAAAGTAGCTGGGCCTGGGTTTTGGCATTAAACTCCCACATGAAAAGAAGAACAACGATGGAGGGAACTGGTCCAGGTATAGGAACAGGTTAGATAGGGTGGTGGGGGCAGGATGGCTAGTAACAGGGCCAAGGGACATGACATTTTCCAGTCAGGCAGGTTATACCATATTGAGGAATTTAAGAATCAAGTTGTGAATAACATTTGGAAAAATCTTTGGTAGAGTTCAATCCACCAGCCCTGAGTGGATAAAGAGAATATTCCATTCCTGGATAGTAGATAAGGCAGTTGCTATCACTACCACAGTGCCTGCTGTTGCTGCCACGTACTACTACTACTACTACTGCTGCTACTACTACTACTACTACTACTACTACTACTACTACTGCCACTACTGGTTAGTATTGAGTACTTATTAAAGGCCAACCATGGTTATTTGGGTGAAGTAAAATACAGACAATAACAAGATTGAATCAGAAAACAAACAAACAACAACAACAAAAAACTCCCAACAAAGAAAATCTCAGGACCTGATGGCTTCACTGCCAAATTCTACCAAATTTATAAAGAAGAGCTAACACCAATTTTCCTCAAACTATCCCCAAAAAAATAGAAAAGAAGAAAATTCTTTCTAGCTCATTTTATAAGGTCAGCATTACACTGATAACAAAATCAGACAAAGATATAACAAAAGCATTAAACTAAGGGCCAATATCCCTGATGAACATTGACATAAAAATCCTAAATGAAATACTAGCAAACTGAATCCTACATCACATCAAAAATATAATACACCATGAACAAGTGGGATTTATCCCAGGAATACAAGGGTGGTTCAACACACACAAATCAATAAATGTGATACATCACATCAACAGAATGAAGGACAAAATCCATATGATCATTTCAAGAGATACAGAAAAAGTATCTGATAAAATTCAACATCTCTTCATGATACAAACTCTCAACAAACTAGGCATAGAAGGAACATACCTCAACATAATAAAACATATGACAAACCTTCAGCTAACATCATACTGAATGGGAAAAGGCTGAAAGCCTTCCTCCAAGAACTGGAATTAAATGACGCCCACTTTCACCAGTCCTATTCAACATAGTACTGGAAGTCATAGCAATGGCAATCAGGCAAGAGAAAGAAATAAATGGCATCCAAATTGGAAAAGAGGAAGTCTAATTGTCCTAATTTGCAGATGACACAATCTTATATTTAGAAAAACTAAAAGACTCCATCAAAGTAAAAAACCTCTTAGAACTGGTAGATTCAATAAAGTTACAGGATACAAAATCAACATACAAAAGTCAGCGGTATTTCTACACACCAATAAAGAAAGAACTGAGGCTAGGCGCAGTGGCTCACGCCTGTAATCCCAGCACCTTGGGAGGCCAAGGAAGGCAGATGGCTTCAGCCTAGGAGTTTGAGACCAGCCTGGGCAACATGGCAAAACCCTGTCTCTACAAAAAATACAAAAAATTAGCCAGCTGTGGTGGCACGTGCCTGTAGTCCCAGCTACTTGGGAGGCTGAGGCAGGAAGATTACTTGAGCCCAGGGAGGTTGAGGCTGCAATGAGCCATGATCACAGCACTGTACTCCAGTCTGGGTGACAGAGTGGGACCCTGTCGAAAGGAAGAAAGCAAGAAAGAGAGAGGAAGAAAGGAGGGAAGGAGGAAGGGAAGGAAGAAAGGAAGGAAGGAAGGAGAGAGCAAGAGAGAGAGAAAGGAAGAAAAAGAAGAGAAAGAGAAAGAAAGAAAGAAAGAAAGAAGAAAAGAAAGAGAAAGAAAGAAAGAAGAAAAAGAGAATAGCTGAAAGAAAAATCAAGAAGGCACTATTCACAATAATAAAGATATGAAATCACTTAACTGTCCACCAATGAATGAATGGATAAAATGCAGTATATGTACACAATGGAATACTATTTGGCCATAACAAAATGAAATCCTTGCATTTGCAGCAACGTGGATGGAACTTGAAGTCATTATGTTAAGCCAGACACAGTAAGACAAATATCTCATGCACTCACTCATACGTGGGAGCTAAAAAAAAAGTCGATTTCATGGAGGTAGAGAGTAGAAGGATAGTTACCAAAGGCTGGGAAACATGGTGAGGGAGGGGAGGATGAAGAGTTTGGTTAATGGGTACTAATACGTGCCAGATAGAAGGAATAAGTTCTAATGTTTGATAGTAGAGTAGGGTGAGTAGTTAACTATGTATTTTCAAATAACTAAAAGTGAGGACTTGAAGTGTTCTCAACACATCAAAATGATAAATGCTCAAGGTGATGGATATCCCAAATACCCTGAATTCATCATTACACATTTTATGCATGTAACAAAATATCACATGTACCTCAAAATATGTAAAAAAAAATATGTATCAATACACAAAGAATAACCAACACTTATGTTTGAATTTTATACCAATATTAAAAACTCTTAGGAAGATCCCATATATCATGGAAAGCCCCCAAGTGAAAATACTGCTCTAAAGAGGGCATTCCTGGGGCCGCCTTGCTTGCACTGACAGTCTCCTTTTCTTCCAGCCTCTGAGAAAAGGTCTGTCACCTTCACTATGCATTCCATTAGCCTTATAAAACCCAGCTAGTCTATAAATTTAAAATAATCCTTCAGTAGGCTCAGCAGTGCTGATTTGTGCTGCCAGAATGCCAGGACCCCAGGGGCAAGTTTGGAGGATTAAAGGTATGAGGAACTATGAAATCAATCTGGCTTCAATCTGTTCTATAGAAGAATTTCCCCAGGTTGGTGGATTAAGACTTTCCCAGGTGATTAGTTAAGGAAATGGTCTGGATTTGAATCCTGTATTTCTTATTTCCTGACTACAAGTACTTGGACAAATGACATAACATCCCATGTCTTCTCACCTACAAAATGGGACTAATACCAGTACCTACCTCATAGGAATGTTACTAAAATGGAACAAATCCAGTGAACCCATGAAAAGCACTTAGAAACACATCTATCCTGTAGTAGACACCATGTGTTAGCTGTAATGGCCAAGAGATACATCAATGGGAAGCACACTTCTCATGTTGGGCCTTTGGGGAAACTGTTTCTCCCCCTTTCCCCCAGTATCTAGATAGAAGGAGACTAATTAAGTGACTGGTCACCAGCATCAAGGTACTATCTAGGAATACCATCGGCTGCTACAGATCCCCCCCTTGCACTCCTGCTACTACTTCCTTTGATGTGCTGCCGAATTGTCTCTGTGTGTATTTGAGAGATGGGAGAGGTTGAACAACCCTGGGGTTTCTAACCGCCCATGTAGGTGACATGTAAATGATCATTTTATTCTTCCCTAAAATTAAGGTTTCACAACCATGTGCCTTCAGACTGAAAGGCAGGGCTTCTGTTGGCAGCTACTTCATGCCTGTTGTAAGCAGCTATTATGGCCCCTAAGAAGATTCTATGTCCTACTCCCCATGACTGTGATTACATGGCAAAAAGAATATCGAAGATGTGATTAGTGTTACAATTGACCTTAACATAGGGAGACTATCCTGGATTATTGGGGTAAACCCAATGAAATTACCCCAATGAAGGGGCGAGGCCTTAACAGCAGAAGCAGAAGAGGGGAAGTCAGAAAGATGCAAGAGAAGAGAAAGCAAAAGGACTGAAATGTTGCTGGCTTGACAACAGAGATGTCTAAGAAATGGGGACTTTAGTCACAGAACAACCAGTGAGCTTGGAAGAGAAACCCAAGCCCCAGATAACAACCACAGACCTGGCTGATACCTTGGCTTTAGCTCAGTGAAACCGTAAGCAGAAAATCCAGCCATGCTATCCCAAACTTCTGACCTACAGAAACTGTGAGATAAATACAGGATGTTTTTCAAAGCTACTAAACTTGCGATAATTTTTTACAGCAGCAATAGAACACTAATACAATGCCTCTGGCCTCAACTTGTACATTCATCAAATTGGGGCAAAAATACCTTGTGCTCCCTACCTTAGGGAGATATTATGAGGACAAAATAAGGGACATTAAGGATGCTCTGCAAAGTTTCAAGTCATACACTGTTATATGCTCCAAAAGGAAAAAGTAATCTGTTTTGAAGTAATTGAATCGAAGCAATTAAGAGCTAAGAGTTTGGAGTGCTGCGTCTCCTCCCCTAGAGAAGCAGGGCAGCATAGAAGAAATCTGACAACCGAGGGCACAGTCTTATTTCTCAGCTATGTGATCTTGGGCAAGTTATGTCACCTTTCTGAACCTCATTAAAATGTGGATAATCATCTTTGCTCTGACTAGATGATATGTCTGTTAAGGTTCAAATGAAGCAATCAGCATGAACATGTGATGAAAACAAAGCACCCAGATGGGAAGCCTATCAGTCCTCCCCATTGTGTGCCCTGCCACTGGAAGCAGGTATCTTGATATTGGTGATCACCCAAAAAAGTAGTGTTGAAAAATCCTTGTGCTAGTAGTATTCTGAGCACCTGTTTTCCACCCCTGGCTCTGGTGTGTGGCCTTAAGCAAGACCCTTACCCCCTCAGTATGTTTCTCCATCTCTAATTGATTAGGTTATAGTCAGTGGTCTTTAACTAATGGACATCAGAATCACCTGAAGATGAGTGGCAGATGCAGGGAGTGGTAGTATTTCCTGTTTTGTAAGTCCCTTTTGCCCCCTCAAAAGACCCAAGTCAGAGGAATTTATGAATCATTCAAAGTACAGCTTATTTAGAATACACAAATTGATTCGTCAGCATGTGGTATGAAGCAGCAGCTTGTTCAAAGCAGTTTGGATGCCTCGTTATACTTTAATTAAAATACTGGGCAATTTCAAGCTGACTACCTAGATCATGCCCCTTCTAGTTCCCTATGGTTTCCACTCATGTTGGTTTGCCATGACTGTGAACTTTCCTCCTGAATTACCCCTTCTTATGTAAACTGAAGATGTGAAACTATGGCCAGAAAAAGGTCAGTGGAGTTGCCCATGTTTTCATTACAATGTAGGCTGTGCTATAATTAACATCACAAAATAACAGAATATCAAAGCTGAAAAGATCCTTTGAGAGTACCTGGTTTAAAGGCAGAGAATTTGAGGCCTAGAGAGGGAGAGGGATTTGCTCAACATTAAGGGGAGGCAATGATAGCGCTGATTCTGGACCCTGAGGGCTCCTGAAAGGAGCTCTTCCCATGTCCTCATGTTGTCTTTCCACTGCTTCTACTGCTCAGAGATTTGAAAGCCAAGTACTTTTCAGTCTTCTTATTCCCCAGGCTGGTTTCACTATTCTTTGAGGTGGAGAAACTTTGTCATCAAAGCACATGTCAAAGGAATGCAAAAAAACAGGTAGCTATGGACTCAATCTTTGTACCCACTCCCAACATACCAGACCATTCTTATCCACCACTTTTGGTCTTTGTCTCACCAAAAGGACTCCTTCCTCAAGCTGCTTTGCTGTCTCAAATACCTCATATCAGTGCTTCTCATACTTTAATGTGCATAGGAGTCTCTTGGGCATCTTGTGAAAGTACAGATTCTGATTCCAGATGCTGGAGTGGGTCCCGAGAATCTGCATTTCCAGTAGGCTCCCAGGTAATGCTTATGTCAAGGCTGATGATGAACCACATTTTGAGTAGCAAGACTTAAAGATGTTTATCATTCCTATTTCTAATAATCTTCTCCATTTACCTTTGGGATTTCTTTTCTTTACTACTGGGGGCTGTGAATTGTATTAAAAATGGAAATGGGAAGGCCTCTGTAGTTTCCAGTTAACCTAGCTGTATAATATTGGACAAATTATTTCTCAGCTCCCTAAGCCTCAAGTTTCCTTATCTGTAAAATGGGCCTGTCACCTGTCACATAATGATGTTGTGAAGGCTGAGAGAACTGTGAGGCCATTGTTCAAAGTAAACTATAAATGGAGACTCCTAGGTGCAAAAGAACTCTTTACCTAGGTTTCCTTAGATTTGTAGAAGTCAACACAAGCAGTAGGTAGTGAGTAGTTCCATGTACCATCATGTCTCAAAGATATGCTCAAATGTTGTTTCCATGACAAAACTGCAGATGGAGGCCACTTATATTAGACAGTCTACATACTTTATTGAAAGTCACATGAATGAGCCCCAGGATCTCATTTGTTTTATTATTTTGATATAGCATATGTCTTTCACACAGACACTCTTTCTAGCCCTCTACTAATGCCCTTGGCATCAAGTGCTTCATTTCCCCCAGGAAAATGAAGGCTTTTCTTTATTGAAAACTTATCTTTAAGGTATCTTGATTCTCTCTGAAATTTTTTATTATTTCTGACACTTTTTCTGGGCTTGTAATGTGTCAAGGCCACTTATCTGCAGCTACCTTAAAAATAGTATAATTGATCTACGTTCTCTCAGAAGCAATTTTTTCCTAGTCACAGAACTATTTCTTCTTTTACTACTTTATTTGTTCTAGTTATTACAGAATCAAAGAACTTCTTGAAAAGAGAATACTTTCCCATGATAACCAATTACTTTAGAAATACTCTTCATGACACTATAATTGAAATTAGATGCTAAGTTTTGTCCCTCAGTGACTGAACACCCCCAACCTTTTAAAAAACAAAAACTTCAAAAATAAAAATTCAGTATTTCTTTTCGTAAGCCACCTCTTGATTTTGCTATCACCACGGAAAAATTTGTAGAGATTTGACCCCAATACATCAAGTACTGCAGAGGCACCAAGACCTTTTCTCCTTCTAAAACTGCATTTGTGGATGTCACCAGTCTCTTAGGCTGAAACTGAAACTGCCCATGCTACAACCTTGGGGAAGTACGGAGACACCTGTGAGGACCTTTTTACTTTTTGAAAAATGGCAAGGCAAGGACTTAACAATTACCAACTAAAACACAAATCCTTCACTTCACAAAATAAAATTAGATGATCATCTTACAAACATTACCAAATGTGTAAGCTCAATATGAAGAGAAAGCCTAACTCAGCAATATCTTCCAGCCCAGTTTGCATTTCCATATAAACTGAACCTGCATCCCCTCCCTCCTTCAAATGTTTGCCTTTCAATATTTCATAGGCAGGCAAGAGTCAAGAGTCATGCCAAGTCTAGCAATGTGGCCTCTGTTCAAACACCTACCACAGTGTGGCAAAGGGAAAACAGCATGGGCTAAAAGTGGCCTGGATTCAAATCACAGTTCTTTTATTTACTTTCTATGTATCCTTGAGCTGGTTGCTTTAGCCCCTGGGACATAATTTCTTTCTCTGTAAACTGAGAATAATACTTGCATGTATATGAAACACTGAACACTTAATAAATATGTGCTTAATAAATGCTAGGTTCTTTGTTATCCCTGCCAGTTCATCAGTTTCAGTTCATCCATTGCCAGATTCTCTAACCTGCTGGCCAAAGTATGTTGATAATTTCCTATAGTTGCCACTCTTCTATTATCACCCTCTTCCCATAGCCTCTGCAAAATGACTACCCATTCATCAAGCCTAGGCCAAACCAGTCTCATTCCATGATAGCATGCCTCAGCACAGGAGCTTTTTGCACTTTAAGTCAGAGTGCCAAAGAGAGGCGCTGAGATTCATTCTTTGACATTCTTAAGGTATAGACCAGAGCAAGGGCAGAGCTACTCAGCCACTGCTCCCTGGCCTCCGGGCAGACTGGTGGTCCTCAGCTCTCCACAATAGGCCCTTGATCTGTGTCCCAGGCAACACACAGCAATCTCATGACATTTCTGGGACATATTTTCTACTGGGATCACAGCAACTTTCTAGGGCTCTCAATAATCTTCCAATGTTTGCATTGGTGATTGTGGCATTTTCCCCCAAGAAAATCAGAGTCAAACCATGTCTCTTTAAAGGGACTGTGGCCCTATTAGCCATGCTTTCACGGCCAAAAGCTGCACACCTGTCTGCTTTATTCAGGATAGAGCAGGGAGGCCACAGCCCTGAAACCAGGGCTTAAAAATAAAACCACTTACTAGGTGAGGTCAGTAAGGCCTCACAGAGACTACTGTTGGGGGCAAGCAGCAGGGTAAATGATGGTGACTTGACTCTTTTACTCCTGGTTTCTTAGCAACCTGGCCTTTGAGACTGGGTACAGTGGAGAGGGTTCAATGGGGCCACCTGGATATGCCTTGATTTAGAATGGCTTCAAATTTCCACTCAATTACTTTCAAAAAGGCTCTCAGTGTACTTGGCCTTACATGTTCCTAACTCACCAATAAACCATGTTTGGAATTCAGTCTTGAAAATGACTACTGCCTTTCAGTAGCACTGTTCCAAATGCATCTCTGAGTGGGGTTTGCGCATGAGTGTGCATGCACTCACTCTCTATCTCTTTATCTAGGTTTCTCTGTCAGTACTATACTCAGTGCACTTAATAGGGCCTTGGTAGAAGAGTGCAAGTAGGAAAGCTCTTTCCCTCACACTGGGCAACATTATAATTATACAGACTCTACAGACAAGCTATGGCCCAGGCATCTGCACAGAAACAAGTACCGATGCTCTTTCTAGCAACTTCCCTTCAACAAACAGGAATCAGAAATGTCCATTCCTCAGATTTCTGCCCCATTACACCAATTTTTAGGTCCTTTCCAATAATAGAGATAGCAAATGAAAGGGACCTGGCAGGGGATTATGTCTTAACATTTTTCACTTGGTGACAAATACTCAAGAAACAGGGTAAAAGCCAACCCCCAGAAATGATGGCCATTAAAGCCACAAACCACAAGGTCCCTTGCTAGATAAGTGTGATACAATGGGAAAAAAAAAAACTTGCATAGGAGCCCGGGACTTGAGATCTTGTCCTGGTGTGATCATTACCTTGCTCTGCCTCAGTTTCCCCAACTGGAAACTGGGCAGTTAGACTAAATGATTTTGAAAAGCCCTTCCAATCAAGGGCTTATATGGATTGCAAAAAGGGTATTTTACTCAAGTGCTGTGGTTCTTAACTTTTTTGGGTCACAAGCCCATTTGAAATTTAGCAGAACATTATGGATTATCTCCCCAGAAAGGGCATGTTGTCATGGAATTGTGCATACCATCTCCGGGGCTTCATGGAGTTTCTGAGTCCATGGACACTGGGTTAAGAACTGCTTTTTTCAGGAGATAAAATAGTTTATGTGCAGAAGGCAAACATGAAGCAACAGTGACAGCTGCCTGGCCTCAATCCATGTTAACAATTTTTCTAGCATTTGACCCCAAAATAGAACTCCTGCAGGACCAAACACAGTCTCCCTTTTTTTTTTAAAGAAATGTGTTCAGCTTTTGTTTGTTTCTTGATTGCTTGGAAAGGAAGTTGTCAAAAAATTAAAAAAAAAAAAAAAGGAGAAAGAATAATCCAAATAGACCTAGGCTTTGACATGCAAAACATGCTTTGCAGATTTGTCCTAAGTGGCTGCGTGTAAGAGCAAGAAGGCCACCTTCCTAAGTCCACATGGAGGGGCTGTGGGGGCATCACTCATCCCACTCATGGCCCCGCAGGAGCAGGCAGGCTCTTGGCAACATACTGCAGCACCAGAGCACCGACATGGCACCAGTGTCCATATCCTCAGTAGGAGACATGTTGAGATTCTCCAATGTTCAGCAAACATTTCTATTTCCCTCCAACCAAGGTAAGCAATGGCCCCAACTCAAGTGGCCTTCAGTTCAAGGTAAGACACCTGAGATCAGTCTTTACCCCCAAAACTCTCAGAGTTCAATGGCCCTCTGAGGAAGCAGGAAGTTCAGGGTAGAGTTGAAAACTGAGCTCCCCTCTTCGACTCAGGTAAGTGGATATCTTGGTTTTGGCAGAGTCTGGCTTGAGGGAGTCCAGCTCTTCACAGTGTTACAGGAACTCAAAACAGACCTTCTGAGGGGATGAAGACTGAATACAAAGGAGATATAAACAACTGTCTAGGACATATGCTCCTTATTTTATGGTCTCCCAGAGAGAGCCTGAAAGTGCAAGGCTAGGAAGGAGCTGCTCTTCAATACAAAATGACTCCGCACACAAAGGTTTGAAGAAGAAAGACTGTTTCAGAACCTGCAAAGGGTCCTCTGAGGCCAAAGCTTTTAAAACCTGAAAGAGAAAGAAGAGAGTAGGGAATTAGCGAGGACTGGTCAAATACTTACCAGCCACTGATAAGTGGGGCTTCTCTTGGTAGGTAGGTAAGCCTATAATTGGTAACTCATCTTCTGAGCAACAGGGGATTGCTGGGCAAAGGCTCTTACAAGTCAGATCTCATGAAACAGGCCTAAGATGGTGCTATGACCAGGGTTGGACACTTTGTGCCTTTGACCTAGACTCAAATTCCCCAAAATCTACATGGAGAAATAGAAGCCTGATACTAGGACCTCTGAGATTACTTCCCACATCATGCCCACTGCCTTTATGGTCGTACAATAACTACAAACTTCCTTTTAACAGGGACTTCACCTCCACAGGGGCTGATAAGGAGAAGTTTATCTACTCATGGACCTCTGAGGACTGGCAGTGACAGGGAAAAAAAGAAGGTTAGGGAGCACATGAAAAGCCAAGCTCCAGATACTTGGATCTCATTTATGTGTGTATCAGGTCACATCATGCCAGCAATCTGATAGTCAAACAATCAGAACTCCTACAGTAGAGAAAGGAATTTCCCTGACATCTGAGTCTCCTGTGACCTTTGCAAGTCACTTATCCCCTCTGAACTTCAGTTCCTTTATTTGTTGAGTTAGAACACATGTTATCCTCCCTTCTCCTGGCATGTGATATGCATCAAATGAAATAATGAATGTGAAAGTGCTTTGCATTGGACAAACATAAAGGACTAAGAATGAAGGTTCAGGTGGGTAAGACTGAAATAATGATTTGGTCTGTAGGAATGAATCCATCTACAGATACTAAGGTAGCCTCTTGGTATCTGTTATAATATCAAAAAGGAGGTTCCTGGTTTCCTTAAAGGCCTGAGAGGTGTCAAAGTTAGAAGGTTCCAACCTTCTCATTTTAGAAACTGGGAAACTGAGGCTCAGAGAAGGAAATGTACTTTCCCAAAATGTCACAGCCTAGGATTCTTAATAAATTTGATTCAAAGGCAATCTGTGAAAGCATGTCATAGTTTGGCTAGGAAAAAAAGAAACAAAAGAGGAAGATTACTTAAAATCACACAAAACCTTAGAATTGAAAGTCACTAAATTTAAGGGTCATGCAGTGATAGGGTAATGAACTGAGGCATAGAAGTGAGTTCCCACACTTCTGATCTACATGTTATTCCAGTCCTCAAAATATCAGATCCCATAATGAAGGCTTATGTGGAACAAGGTTCTGTAATCAGGGATAGGGACTACATACCTGTAGCCTCAACTTTCATCTCCAGGAAGTCTGCCTTGAGAACTGTGGATAAAGAAAGACATTTCACTAAGATTCTAGAAATCAGGATTGGAAAGGTAAATTGGGGGAATGGAGGACCCTTCCAGGCCAGTGCTAAAGAGGCCATTTGAAAAATGGAGAAGTGATTCATCCCAGATGTTTCAAAACATCTAGCTCCATGCTTATAGTTGGGGCTCCTTCTCTGGCAGGCTTAAAGAGCCCAGCATCCCAGACGTGAAGACATCTTTCAGGCACCAGAACAATTCTCTGAGTACCAGACTATGTGAAGCTTGGAGAACCCAGGGAAGCTGGCTGCAGACCACAAACTACATACTGTGATGATCTCTAACAGGGATAAGGGTGAGGACACAGACAAGTACCATGTGAAAGATGAATCCTCCTTTGCCTAGAAGACCAAACCAACCTTGTCCAGCCTCTTGATGTGCTTGGATTAGTTCTAAATTACCCTTGTCTGGGGACAGCTGGGGGACGAGAAAATCTTGGCAAATGAAACCCACTATAGTGTGGCCAGAGCATTGCGTGTAACAGTTGGTCCCCAGGGCTATGTCTTCAACCCTCTGTTTTTCCTCTTCTCTCCAGTCTGTTTACACTTACTCCCTGGAGGATCTTATTCCCATCCATGGTTTCAATTGCCACCAAACACTAGGGACCTCCCCGCAACAGGCTACTATTCACATTGTAGCGTATGTGAATAGCCCCCCCACCAAGACTTATATAGTGGTTGTACTCACCCACTATATACCAAAATCTATGTATACATACCCAAAATCTATGTATACGTACATCCAGCTCCAACTGCTAGCCTAAGTTGCAGTTACCCACTGAACATCTCTACCTAAGTCTCTAAGTGTCTTTAAAATTTGTACAAATTTAACAACTGTGTCTTCAAAATCACTGTGTCCAAAATTGAGCACGGCATCTTTCCCATAAAACCTGCTTCTCCATGATTAATTATTGTACCATCTACTTAAGTGCCCAAGTTAGACTTTTCTCTTTCTCAGTTCATCAATGTTCCATGTTTGAAAACGTAGCAAGGTCTTATTGAGTCTTTCTCAAATCTGTCCCTTCTATTCCATTCCCACTGGGAATGCCATAGGCCAGGGCTTCCCCGACTCTTGCCAGGACAATTAGTTTCCTTAACTGGTCTCCAGCCTTTACTCTCCCATCTATCTTTCCCACTACCAGAGATCTTTCTACAACTTGGTCAGCTCAGAATGTGACTGTCATGCTTGAAGTTCTTCCCCCCTTTCTATGACTCATCCACATATGGACCGCAGTATAAAGACCAAGCACCTTAGTATGTTATACAATGCCTTCACAATCTGGCTCCAATTCATCTTTCTGGTCTCACCCCCAGCTAAGCTTCCCTCTTTTCACTGCCACATTCTAGCCAAAGTGGAACGCTAATAACTTCTGAAACCATAAGCTGTTGGGCCTCTTTGAAATGTCCTCCCCTCCTTTATGTTCTTGATGAGCCATTACTCATTTTCTTCTTAGTTATTATGTTTAAATTGTGTAAGGGAAATGAATAAGGGGTTGATGTCATTCAAATGCTAGGCTGTAGTCAGGTATACAAATGGGGACCAAAAAGGGGCAAGACAAAGTTTAAAAAGATCATCATTTTCATTAGAGATGAGAGAAGAACTTAGCAACAATGACTACAGATGGGACTGACTGTGTGACTGGTCTGAGGATCTTGAGCAGAGGCCAGCCTATGGAAGCACTGATGCAAGTGGTGGTTACAAGGTGGAGGCCTAGATGGAAGGGATGCTTTCCCTATGTGGACGCTGAGTGGGAGGAGCCTGTGGGTACCCAGGATGTTAGCTCACGACATACTGGAGAGCAGGTGTACCTACTTTGGTCTTACCTACATTCCTGCCAAAATGGAATCTAGGAATAAAGAACAGGATTAAATCTAGGTTCTAGAAGACCAGACACAGGGTGAGTAGAGTGATACTCTAGCCTGAAGTGCCTGCTTTGGTCATAGCCCTTGTAGGTTGTGGTTGATCTAAGGCTTCCTTGAGCACTGGCTGACAAAGCCCAGCCCATTGGTAGTGGCTACTCATCTTTTCATACTCTCAATACCAGTTTGGCTATAGCTTCCCTCTTGTAAGTCTATCTGCCTTAAAAATTCTATTGGACTTTCTTCCTGCTTCTTACATATTTCCTTCTCAATGCCTTGGTTTCCTGTCCAAGCTTGCAGATCAGTAACTCCCCCCACAACATTGTTTCTGTCTAGTTTTATTCTTTCTTCAAGCCCCAGCTCATATATCACCTCCTCTAAAAAGCTTTCCTGTAGACATATTCAGTTCATTCCAGTTTACATCGTTCTATTTCCTTGTTATTTACTTCTCAAGTGGTTTATTCTAGGGAGGCATAGGCCACCTTATTAAGAATATTTGAGACTCTTGTATTCTCCCTTCTTCTTTTCTTTTCTTTTTTTCTTTTCTCAAGGGAGATATTTGGTTAAGCTTACTTTAAAAATTTCTGAGGTGAAAACTTTTATCTTCATGCTATCAGTAACAGAAATCTGGTGCCTTGATCTGACTTTCATCTGCTACGGTAGAATGAATGGTAAATTATTGTCGAAGGAGAATTTGGCCCAGCCTGAGGTTCCAGGTGTCTCACTGACAAGCAGAGCTAGAATGAACTGCTGTGCAGAATCATGTCCTAGTGAGTCAGTCCCCATAGTTTTGACTAGAGGATGGCAAATCCACCCCAACTCCACTGTTGGGAAAGGTATATTGTTCTGCTTTTAACTGACCACCTAGAAGAGCTCTGCTCCTGTCACCTGTTAGGAAGAACAATTTCAAACTCTCTGATAACCAACAAGGATCAAACTCGCAAAAGTGTCCCTGAAGGCTAACCAAATATTTCTCCAGATGTTCTAGTCCAAAGGGTCCTAAATTCCAGGCCTTGGACAGTCTGCACCAGCACTTGAGAAGTTTTAATAACAAACTAATGGAAAAGAAGAAAGAGAGGGAGGGAAAAAACAAAATAAAACAAAAAGTCATATTCCCAGGCCTCACTACTAGAGATTCTGTTTTAGTGGGTCTAGAATGAAATCCAGGAATATGTGACTTTTTTCTCCACGTTTCCAGGTGACTTAGATGTGCAGCCAGTTTGAGAACCATTGCCTAAGTCCAGTGTTTACCCTTGAAATGGGGGCCCAAAGGCTGTTTATGTTAGAGTATAATATTCTACATATCCCTGTCAGCTGCCCTTTGAGTATATAATGGAATCTAAATAAGTAAACTAACAAAAAATAGAGCCACATTGGGTGTAAAGTCTTTGAGATACTGCTTGGTGTGTATTCGCATGCACATGCACACACAAGTGTGCACATATATATGTGCTTGTGAGACAGAAAAGAGAAAGAGGAGCACAGAGAGAGATGAAGAAATGGAGAGGCAAAGAGACAAGAGATACAAAGAGACACAGGAAGAGAAAAACAGAGACATATAGAGTGACATGAACAGAGAAACGGACAGATAAAGACAACTATGGGGGACACAGGCAGAGAAACACAGAGAAACAGAAAGAGATTGAGAATGACAGAGACACTGGCTGGGTGCAGTGGCTCACGCCTCTAATCCCAGCACTTTGGGAGGCTGAGGCGGATGGATCACCTGAGGTCAGGAGTTCGAGACCAGCCTGGCCAACATGGCAAAACTCCGTCTCTACTGAAAATACAAAGATTAGCTGGGCATGATGGCGCGTACCTGTAGTCCCAGCTACTAGGGAGGCTGAGGTGGGAGGATCACTTGAACCCGGGAGGCAGAGGTTGCAGTGAGCCAAGATCGTGCCACTGCACTCCAGCCTGGGCAACAGAGTGAGACTCCATCTCAAAAAAAAAGAAAGAAAAGAAAAGAAAAAGAAAAGGACAGAGACACCAAGTGAGAAAAAGAATATGAGAGAGACAAATAGACAACACAGGTGAACAGGTGAGAGACAGATAGGGATGGAGAGACAGAGTTGGGGGAGAGAAAGTGACAGACAGAGACAGATCTGTAGAGAAACAAAAAAAGAGAGAATGCTAGAGTGAGCACAATTGTATGCTAAGGATGCAGTTATTAAAAGGCGATTTGGTTTCTCTTTTGCCACCTCTATCTCTTACCTTCCTGTTTTCCGGGAAGCTGTTTCAAAAAACCTGGTCCTGGAAGCCACCCTGCAAACAGAAGCCAACCAAGTCCCATGAGTTGCTTTGGTATACATGTGAGAACCAGTGGCCAACAGAAAGGACAGGAGACTCTGAATCAGATGAGACACCAATGCCAGCCCCTGCCTTTGCTGGCAAAGGCCCTACGCATCCGAATGTGAAATGGCCCAGAGCCCATAGGCACCCCTAAGGCCATAGCTGACGCTCTTTATCCCCATTGCTTCAGAATGCTCTGAGTATGTTGCCGAGTCAGGCTCTTCTTGGGGGAAATAAATGAAACCAGTCTTGATTTCAAAGTATAATTGTTGGCTTTTTGTAAATATACTGAGCTAATTAGTCAAAGCTGTGGAGGCTTTGTTCTTCTTTTTCTCCAATTTTACAATTATGGAAAACAAGAAACACAAGAAAAAGGAAGACCAGGAAGCAGTATACTGAGAGCAGTCCCAGTCAATAAAGAGAGGACAGGCAAGCGCGTTGTGGCCAAGCAAAGCTGGTCCCTGAGCACTGCTGTGGTCCTACCCTAGCTGCTCCTTCCCTGGTTCCTTGGCTTGCAGCCCAGCCTCAGGAAGGCCTGTTGGACATCAGCTCAGCTCCCACCCTGTAAGAGGCTCTCTGGGGAACCAAAGTCATTCTGAAAAAAAATTTTAAATCATACCCTTTGCTTTAAATAAAAGCCTCAAGCATAAGTACAATGAACGAATCTGTTCATTAAATTACTTTTAAAACCAGTAGAAATAACAAGAAAAATTTTTTTAAATGTCCTAAGCCAAGGAAGCTAAAATCAGAAGGTAATAATATCACCATACAGAGATAAAGGAAGTTAAGAAAAATGGGTCTTGTAGCAGGTACTAAGAATCAAAGGTTTCAACTTTAGAGAAATCCCTCAGCTTTGAGCATTGAGTGGAATACTCCCAACAGGGCTGGCCTATGACATTTCCCTAGACTACAAAGTGAAGGATGCCCCAGGGTTGTGCACTGTATACCCTTAATATGGTGATCCTGAAAGCATTCCTAGTGGCCTAGGACAGGCCTTCAGTCAAGTTTGAGGTACAACCTTACTTACACAGATGATGTGATTTCTCCTGCATTGCCAGCCACAATATCTGGCTTTGGTTCTGGCTTTTGGGGAGTAGCTGCCCGGCAGGGAGGATCTGGGGGCCTCACTGGGGGGCGGATGATGGTTGGCTTTTCTCCTGGAGGCCGCACTTTGCTGAAACTGTCGGCATCCCCTGGAAGAGAAAATGATACCAGGAACTTGGAAGGTTAGCCAAACAGAACACAACTCATGAACAGGCACCCAATATGAGAGTTACCTGGGCCAACTTCCTTGGCCTCCATTTCTTCTTGGTGACTAACAATTCTGGCTTTTTTTTTTTTTTTTTGCAATTTTTCTGGCAACTATCCCTTCAGACTATATTTCAACCCCAGCTCTGGAGTTTCAGATATCTTGAGTGTGTCATATCAATTACCTAAGTCTCAGTTTCCCCAGCTATATAATAAAGATCCACAATATATTATCTTACAGAGATAGTGGGAGGATTAAATCAGGTACTAATATATTTAGTGCAGGGCCAGGTACATAATAGGTGCTTACTAAATGTCTTATGATGATGAATTTGAATTGTTTAAATTTGTCATCACTGAAATCCAGGTCTTTTCACTTAGGCCTTGACTATTACAGTTGTCTTCTAACTCACCTTCCTGCCTCTGTGTCTTTAGTTTCCTTGTCAGTACAAAATAAATATAAATACCTTTTAAATAAGATGGTTATAATAGGACTACAGTGAAACAGGTAAACTCACACATTGCAGGTGGTAATGTGAACTGGGTTTATTTTATCTAGAGGGCATCAAGAATTCTGGAACAATGTGGATGAAATACAAAATCATACATATGAGACAGTTCATACTTGTTGATCCAGTAATTCTGCTTTTGGGAACAGGCCCAAATGGACTAATCCAAGAGGGGAACAACAACAACAAAAAACCTTAAGAAAAAGCAATTGGCACAAAAGCATGCATCTTATCAGAAAAAAAATCAGACCTAACCACAAAGGCTAAACAAAAAATTCAATTCATACAAGCATTTAACCAATATATATTATGTGTGAACTGCCAAAAATTTAGACCAGGTCAAAACAAAAACAGGCATACAAAATAATATCAAGTGAAAAAAAGGTCCACAAAAAGTGCTTATGGCCTGATGAAGACCATACTGAAACAGACATGTACGCAACTATGCAAGGGTGTTAGTGGATCTTGATATTCATCCATTTTTTTCTACAACAATATTTACAGTAAATGTAAGAACATACTAAATTGAATCTACATAATACAACTACAAAATTTAATTTAAGTGTTTTTACACTGTTTTTCTGTTCTTTAAAGACTTTCCCAACAGCTCTAAAATGTAGAAGATAAAAGTTTAAACTCCTTCATGGAAAATCAAGGCCCTCCTTGAGCTGGTCCCATATTATTGCCCCAAGCACTAACCCTGGACTTTAACTATCAGTTCTACTCTACTCAAACTGGTCTGCCTACTGCCCCATTAAGGCAAACCCTTGACCTTACTTCTAAGTGAGACAGAGTCTGGAATTTTGTAGACCTGGCTTTCAGACCTTGTTCTGCTGCTTCCAAGTTGTGGGACCCTAGACAGGTACTTCACTTCTATGACGGTAAATTTCCTCATCTGGGAAATGAGTATAAAAACCCCTCCTCTTCAGGTAGCCAACAGACACATGAAAAAATGCTCATCATCACTGGTCATCAGAGAAATGCAAATCAAAACCACAATGAGATACCACCTCACACCAGTTAGAATGGCAATCATTAAAAAGTTAGAAAACAACAGGTGCTGGAGAGGATGTGGAGAAATAGGAACACTTTTACACTGTTGGTGGGATTGTAAACTAGTTCAACCATTGTGGAAGACAATGTGGCGATTCCTCAAGGATCTAGAACTAGTAATACCATTTGACCCAGCCATCCCCATTACTGGGTATATACCCGAAGGATTATAAATCATGCTACTATAAAGACACATGCACACATATGTTTATTGGGGCACTATTCACAATAGCCAAGACTTGGAACCAACCCAAATGTCCATCAATGATAGACTGGATTAAGAAAATGTGGCACATATACACCATGGAATACTATGCAGCCATAAAAAAGGATGAGTTCTTGTCCTTTGTAGGGACATGGATGAAGCTGGAAACCATCATTCTGAGCAAACTATCACAAGGACATAAAACCAAACACCACATGTTCTCACTCATAGGTGGGAATTGAACAATGAGAACCCTTGGCCACAGGGCAGGGAGCATCACACACCGGGGCCTGTTATGGGGTGGGAGGAGGGTAGAGGGATAGCATTAGGAGAAATACCTAATGTAAATGATGAGTCAATGGATGCAGCACACCAACATGGCACATGTATAAATATGTAACAAACCTGCATGTTGTACACATGTACCTTAGAACTTAAAGTATAATTTAAAAAAGAAGAAGAAGAAGAAAAAAAAAACTCTCCTCACAAGGTGATTTTAAGGACTCAATTAGATGACCTATAGACAATGTCTAGTATACAGCAGAGGTAAGTAAGTGTCAGACTCTGTCCTGCTTCTTGCCCTATATGTGTCCCTATTCTTAGGTCTCCTGTGTATTATAACCATTCCTCAAGACCCAGCTAAAATCTCAACCCTCTGAACACCCTAGTAGGTATATGTAATTTACATCAATGTAAATGTTCATGAAGTTCTTATATATTACCATGTATGTTTCTTTAAAAAATTCATCCATCTAGCCATTCTGGTGAGCAAGATATATATGTAAAGAAATAATGATAATATAGTGTGATTGGTATTCTAATTAAGGAAGAAACAAAACACTATTCATCTGCACTCATATGAATTGTCTCTCCATTTAGTCTGTATCTTACATTCTGGACATGTCATTCCCCTTAACACGAGGCTGGGTATACAGAATTGCAGCAGAAAAAAATAACCAAAATGATAATAATAATCCAATTTTTCTAATGTACTTTATACTATTCAAAGCACTCTCCCAGATGATAACTGCTTAATGTTTACAATAAGCTTGAGAGAGATGAATAAATAGGTCTTATTAACCCCATTTTACAGAGAAGGAAACTGCGGTTCAGAAAAGTAAACTGATTCGCCTACAACCATAGGTTAAATGGCAGAGTGAAGACTGAAACCCACACCTCCTGTTTCCACATCTACTGTCTTTCCAGTTGTCTGCTGTTTTATCATTAGTAATAAAAAATTATAAATTATAATAATAATAGTAATGGCAATACAATAGTACTGGCAAAATTTTTTTTAGCTAACCTTTATTGAACAGCTGTTCTGTTCCACATACTGTGATACTGTACTCAGTGGTTTATGCACATTTTCTCATTCAACATTGGCCATAATCTTGCAAGACAGAAAGTATTATCTCCGTTCTACAGTTGAGGAAACAGAGACTCAGAGATGAGAAGTAACTTCAGAGTTGGTCAGTCCATCTGATTTCTGAAACCTATGTAGTCCCAACTACCACTGTTCTTCAACCCTAGTGAAACATTAGAAACATGTAAGGAGCTTTAAAATTGTAAAGTACCTGGACCCCACACTCATACATCCTAGTTTTATTGATTAGGATAGACCCTGAGCATGGGTATTTTTAAAAGCTCCCCAAGTGATGCTATGTGCAGCCAAGATGGAGGACCACTAGGCCATATGATGTTGCTTCCTCACTGCACCCCACAGAGTAGCAGAGCTGAGAGTGCTGTCCCATTTCCACTGGTTACTGCTGGGAGGCAGAGTTCGGACGGGAAGGGGGGGATTGTAAAGAAATGATATGCTGGACTGTCAGAGCTGGAAAACATGTCTATCTGAAACCATGCCCATTCCAGGGCTATCAGTTTCCTTGATGAGTGAACCAGATGACATCCCTAAAATGTGAACCCTATTCATTCCCAAGTTATAGCCACATCCTAATGAACATGAACCTAGGGCCTTGGAAAACAAACATCATTAACCTCGTGTCCTCTTGGGCCCTTTATTGCTACCTCCAAATGATTATTCATTACAAGTCAAGTTTTGAGGTAGCAGCAAAGGATTTTCTTGGCTGAAGACCCCGATGCTGTTCTCTCTTGCCTCTAATGTGCCTCAGTCACAGTTAAGCCACAGTGTCAAACTGGTGAGGCAGAAAGGGGAGAGTCATGTAACTGGTAGTCAAGAAACCTGGATTCTATGCTTAATACTAAAACTAACTTTCTGTGTGACCTTCAGCAGATCATTTCCTTACCAGTATAACATGGGAACTGGACTGTTTTCCAGATGAATGAGCCAATGATCTAAGTCTATAAGCTTCTATCTCTCCCAACTGACTTTTTACTTTTTTAAAATATACTTTAAGTTCTAGGGTACATGTGTACAACATGCAGGCTCATTACATAGGCTTATTACATGTGCCATGCTGGCCTGCTGCACCGACTTAAATGTTAGACCCAGCTGACTTTTATAGGCTGCTTTTGAAGTACTCTACATGTACTTAACCTGCTTTAAAACAACTAATCACTCTTTCTCTCTCTCTTTTTCTCTCTCTGAAACCTAAATTGAACGGTATTCAACATGGGGGTTTTGTGAGGGCTTTTGTGCCCAACCTTACACTCTCACAAAAAAAAAAAAGGCACACAAATGACCCCTGCCCTCTAGGAGCTCAAAACTGAGTTGGGGATATGAGTCATATTCATGGGAAATAAGTGTGAATACTATAAATCAGCATCCACATTAGAGGGCCAATCTTGGGTGCCAAAATATGTCAATCAAGGGAGAGCTAACTGGGGTAGGATTGTCAGAAGGCTTCATGGACAGAATGAGAATTGAGCTAGACCTTGAGGTTAGTTTGCCTCTTCCTAGGTGTTTGGCATGGTAGGGACAGGTTGTGGGTTGAAAATATGGCTCTGAACTCTTTTATGCCATCTACATTTTAGGCTTGAGGCTTCTCAAAGGGCCTTGAATACAGAAGAGTAGACACCCCATCTTCCATGCCTGCCATTTCCTGAGAGGTTGTTACCTAGTAATACTACCACTTCTTAAGCCTCTATTATTTTACCAGATTCTTTGTATAGCTAATCTAATTTAATCCATGCAAAATCCTTGCCTTCGATGCTGGTATTGTCCCCACTTACAGTTGAGAAAACTGGCTCAAAGAAGTAAAGCTGACCTAACTAAGATCAAGTAGCTAGTAATAGTCTCCTATGAAAGCAAAACAACTGCTATCATTTATTGAGTACTTTTGATATGCTAGGCATGTAGAGAACTCACTTTGTTGTTATAGTAATCCTATGGGCACAAATATTATCCTTATTATACAAATGAGAAAACTAAGGTTCAGAGAGGTTGTAACCTGCCTAAGGTCCCACAGCTAGGAAGAGGCAGAGCCAGGATTCAAACTCACATCTGGAAGATTCAGGAGCCTGAGCTTTCAACCACTAAGTCTCTTGAGCCTGTAGTCTTTCCACCAAGCTGTACTTCCTTTTAATTTCTTTTCAACCTTAGTCCAAAACCTGGCTTTTACTACAAACTTGATCTCCCTCTCAAGCCCAACCTGTTCCCTCTGTCTCTAATCTCTGTCAAATGAGCATAACCAAAGAATCTTAACATTTGCAGATTTATTGGGACCTGGTGGTCATCAGTATTCAACCTTAGCAACTTTTTTTCACCTTTCCTTATACTCATCTATACCCAACCTGAAGGCACAGAGTAGGAGGAGGTTGTTTCCTCTTGTAGATTCCCCCAGTCTCCTAGAATTATCTCTTTTTTTCTATGACACTCCTCCATGCTCACCTTAAAGCCTTCCTTAGCCATTATTTATCCTTATAAAACAATTTGGAGTCAGGCTCCAAGAAAAGTAGAGAATAAAAACCAAACAGTAGATTATTAAAGCATAAGTCCAAACAAGAAAATGTGGATAATGGCCAGCAACACCCATTACTGCAAGAGCAAGTCTGTTCCTAATATTTTTAGAGCAGATGCAAATGCCACTCATAGCATTAGTCACCTCAGTGGAGAATTGATGGCTCTGTGACTGAACAAGGCCTTACAAGCCCAAAAGCATGCCACCAGATGCAATCTTTCCTTTCCAGCCAAGACAGAGGAAAGGAGCTAAGAAGGGCCCCTCAACCCATGTCATAAAGTCCTAGTCCATGGTGTGCTCTTTCTTGTCATCTCAATACCTCAGGTAGAATGAAGGTCTCCTTGCTCCATGCTCCTACTAGAATTTCTTCTCACCCCTATTAGAACATGGATCACATTGGGTTGGGGCTGATTGCTTGCATGCCAGTGTCACCACGAACCTTTTGAAGGCAGAGACAATGGCTTTTCATCTTTGTCTCTCCCTTTGCAAAGGATTATGCCTGATTAAATAAACAAATACATGTAAAGTAGATGGGATATAGCCCTCCTCCCTCTTCATTACCCAAAGGGAAGTCCTAAATCCTTTTGTGGTAGCTACATGTCTACCTTTTGCAAAGTCAGGACACTTAAGAGGCAATAAAGTCAAATGAAGGCAGAAAAAAATATGCTTGTATAATTTTGTACCCCCTAAAAGTAAGTGGTCCTTAGAAAAATAGAAAGGAGAAGGTAGCCAATGCAACTGAAGAAATATGGTATGAAGAAAAAGAGTCCCAATCTTGAACCCAAGAAGCTGAGGTCAAGCCCCATCTCTGCACCTTACAACCTAGGTAACTCTGAGCAAGTTGTTTCGTGTCTGTGAGCCTCTGTTTCTCCAACTATAAAAAGGGGAGGGTAAATCCTACCTCATAAGGCCTATCACAATGATTAGATGCAACTGAAGAATGAAAGTATCAAGCTCATGTCTGGAACAGAAAAGGATCCTTGATAAAATTCCATCAGCAAACACTATTGATTCTTATTTTAAAGTTGACTGTCATGGAAAAAAGCAATTTAACATGCACCATGCTTTTGTTACTTTTAATTGCTGAGAAAAAATGTGAAGAATGTTAAGGCCACTCAAATGTTAAGTCAAAGCAAGGGGTAAAGATGGGGGAGGACTGTGGCACAGTTGGCTCACTAACACAATGGAGCCTGTGTACTGATCCTCAGGATGGCAGGCAAAGTCCTAAACAACAGAGCTGAAATGGGGTGACAACTGCAAGGTGAAGACTGGGCTGGCTGAGGTAACAGCTGCCTCCCTCGAATCCCGCCATTCAGGCTACGGGCCAGTACCAGGAGCAAACAACTATCAGTTATAGCACAGGGTCAGAGCTGTGTGCAGCTTTTGCTTAACTGGTAACTCTTCAGATGCCGGGGAATCTACTAGGAGAAGCAGCCAGAATCAGGAGGGGAGCAAGAAGGAAGTAAGAAGTAAATAGATAGTGTAGGTAAGGTTCAAAGAGGCAACTATACCAGAGGTTTGGGGGGTTCTCCACCCAGGCAAAAACCACCTCAGTTCTGCTTTCTGTAGCCAAAGGTGGAAGCATGGGTTTTTGAAAAAAGTTGCATCATGCCAGCCTGTTGCTAACTGATTGAAAGCAGAAAATGAAGCCAGGCAAAGCTGAGGCCCAGATTTAGATAGTTAGGCTGATACCGAACAAGTCAGATCAGTACTTATATTAACTGAGACCATTAGATCAGAGTAGCTGCCGCCAGCAGCCCAGGGTAAGACTGGAGGAAGGAGAAGAGGGGAATGCCACTGGGATTGAACTTTGCAGGAGGGAGGGAAGAAGGGCTGAGTTAGTTACTGTGTGCGCTGAGCTGATAGAATCTGGCCAATCTCAAGGCTTGGCAACAGACAAGACAAATTTTACTGTGATGAGCATAAGTTGAGTTACCCAACCTTCTACCCAGATTGACAGGAAGGTCATGACATGACTTAAAAACGGAAGCGGAGGTCTACATTAAAGTTTTCCCTTTCTTGGCTATGTCCCAGAAGAGCCAAATCATAGTGAGAAGAGGGACAGGGGAGGGAAATTAGTATCATATTTTGAATGCTGATTATGAGCCAGATATTTTGTTATTCCTTTTAATCCTAGCAATAATAGTTCTATCAGGTGAACTGTCTTCCCATTTTACAGATCTGGAAACCAAGGTGAAAACAGCTTAAATAAATCAACTGTGATAGCATGAGTGATCACATCAGCATCAGTGGATCAAACCAGAGCATTCAGAGTCAACTACTTGTGAAAATTGTACTGGACTTGTAGAAATTATACTGAACCCCCTCCCATCCCCACATTGAATAGCTTTTACTAAATTGTGTTCTGAGACAATGCCGTTGGTTCATACTGAGGTTGTTATGTGAAATAATCCATGGAAGAAATTTTTTCCTGGCCTCAAAACCAGAAAAGTTATGGTTTACCTGAACAATTGGCTTGTTTTTACCTTAGGAACTTAGTTATATAACCATTGGTTTCTCTCTTTTTGTTTGTTCTAGAAAGTTTGGAACCAAATCTATGACACTGCTCCACCAAGTGTTTAAGGATTCATGGCAAATATTTTGTATACTAACTCCATTCCTGCCATTTCCTTGCTATTCTACCTTTCCCCAACCTCCCGATTCCCATTCTGGGTCTCATGTTTTCTTATCAGTAGTACTCTAGAATCTAAGGTAAAGGCCAGCAAACTTTTTCTGTAAAGTGTCAGACAGTTAATATTTTAGGCTGTGCAGGCCATAAAGTCTTTGTTGCTACTATGCAATTCCGCTGTTGTGGCATGAAAGCAGCCATAGACAACATGTAAATGAAGGGGTGTATTTATGTCTATGGACAAAGTTTGAATTTCACAACATTTTCATGTCATAAAATATTATTTCCTTTTTAATTCTAAATAAAATTGTAAAAAAATAATTCTTAGCTAACAGGCTATATAAAAAGAGGCAGTGCAGTGGGCCCAATCCGGTCCACAGGCCGTAGTGTGCCAAGCTCTCTCATCTAAACCTCAAGAGGACAGGGACTTCATTAAGTCTTATTCATTTCTTCAGCATGTAGAATGGGACCAGGTACACGGTCAGTACTCAATAAATATTTGTCAAATAAATTATTCTTAACAATTTTTTTAAGGTTTTACATTTTGCTATACTGTGAAATTCCTTAAAGCTACAAAGTAAAAGAGCTAAGACTTGGATCCAAGCCTTTCTGATACTCATATCCTTATTTTGTCCATTATATCTTACTATCTTCATGGAATTATGTCCCCTAAAACTCCCCTCTGGATTAGCCCCAATCTCTCAACATGAGTCTCAACATGTAATAGTTAATTAAATTTGCTGAAGACAGCCACACCTTGAATTTGCAATAATTTCAAAAGTTCAGAGCTTGGCAGAAGTTGTGCCCATTTGTCCCTATTTCTCCCAAACTCGAAAGGGAGAATGAGAAAACAAGGGTTCACAGATTCACAGCTTCTTATAGGAAGGTAAAATGATTGTTCTGCCTCAGGGGAAAGAATGCTGACTTTGGTGCCTGTGAGACATGGTTAGATTTAGTTCCCAGCTCTGCCAGTTACTAGCTGTGAATCTTTGGCAAGTCACTTGCCTACAGCAGCCTCTATTTCCTAATTAAAAAACAAAAAACAAACAAAAAAACCAAGAATAATACATTCTTGGCCAGGTATGGTGGCTCATACCTGTAATCCCAGCACTTTGGGAGGCCAAGGCGGGTGGATCACCTGAGGTCGAGAGTTTGAGACCATCCTGGCTAACATGGCAAAACTCTGTATCTACTGAAAATACAAAAATTAGCCAGGCATGGTGGTGAGTGCCTGTAATTCCAGCTACTCAGGAGGCTGAGGCAGGGGAATCACTTGAACCTGGGAGGCGGACGCTGCAGTGAGCCGAGATCACGTCACTGCACTCCAGCCTGGGTGACAGAGCGAGACTCCATTTCAAAAAAAAAAAAAAAAAAAAAAAAGAATAATAATACATTCTTTACAGTGGGATTGTGAGGATGAGAAATAGTATATCAGCAATTAGTACAGTGCCAGGCACATAGCACTTGGGATATAGAGGTAAACAAAACAGGTAAAAAATTCCTGCCCTCATGGAGCTTACATTCTAGTGATTATTGTGACTGATTATTGTGATCTTGCCCACTGTTCCAATATTAGTGGTAGTAAACCGGAACAGAATGCCACTTAAATATATCTCCAAACTCAGAAGGATCTCAAGGTGAAAAGTAGTTAGGTTCAGCTCTGGCTCCCATGGGATTCCCAAGCACTTACCCTCCTTGTGATGGGCCAGGGGCCGGGGAGCTGGTCTCTTTATGTGGAAAGAGGGGGTCTTGGTGGGCCCAGAGCCTGGCATGGGTCCATTGGTGGCCTTTGGGGTAATCTTGGTCCCTCCATCCTGTAGCCTAGACACCAACTTCCCCACATCCACCTCTGGGCAGGGCTCCAACTTGCCATCCGAAATAGGCCTGCTTGGGGACTTCCTCCCAGGATCAGTTTCCCCACTCCTCTGAATAGGTAGTTTGGAGTGTTGTGGTGGCTTGAGGGTTTCTATGCTGCCAGTGATAGTACCATTCGGTGTTTGATGTTGGATTTCATCTGGGAAAAGTTGGTGCAAAGAGGAAAGATTAATGATAACTTTTAAAACCTTTTCATTTTGATACATGCATACATACTTAATTTTGAAAATTTGTGTACATTTTCAAAGCAGTTATGTCACTGTGGCACAAACCAACTATATCCCACAGAATCATTCTCTACCCTTCCCAGTTCATGTAAAGCCACAGATCCAATCCAAATAAGGAATTCAAGATCCGTGTATGATTTTCACCACCACAATTCAATAAGCCACAATAAACCAAGAGGTTTTATTAAAGGAATATGTCATTCAAAAAATACTTAAAGTCCCCAATCAACGGCACATTCTATTCTTTGCAAATGAAGACATCATCAGTTAATTCTTAACCACTTCTCTGAAAAGTATTTTGTTAAGGTCTCTCAAATTTTAAGTTAATCAACATAACATACTTTAACTTCTTTCTCCAACTCAGAAGGAAACCTCCAACTGTTCTTTCCCCAGCTTTTGTGGTCTACAATTTCCTCTGACATTAGTACATGTTTTTCAGTGGTTCTGAGACTTACTGAAAGCTTTTGAGACCCTAATGAGACCCAGGGACCATCTCCCTAGAAAAATCAACCCACACAAATATAGCCAAAATTTTGAAAACTAATTTTTAAGTGATTCACAGAGCCTTCTGAAGCTGTCAATAAACCCCAGATTGAGAATGCCTGCTGTAAAGAAACTGTCACCTGCCATAGTCATAAAAAACTTTATGAGTGTAGTGGTTAAGAACAGAGGTTCCAGGCCGGGCGCGGTGGCTCAAGCCTGTAATCCCAGCACTTTGGGAGGCCGAGACGGGCGGATCACGAGGTCAAGAGATCGAGACCATCCTGGCTAACACGGTGAAACCCCTTCTCTACTAAAAAATACAAAAACTAGCCGGGCGAGGTGGCGGGCGCCTGTAGTCCCAGCTACTCGGGAGGCTGAGGCAGGAGAATGGCGTGAACCCGGGAGGCGGAGCTTGCAGTGAGCTGAGATCCGGCCACTGCACTCCAGCCCAGGCGACAGAGCGAGACTCCGTCTCAAAAAAAAAAAAAAAAAAAGAACAGAGGTTCCAGCCAGAAAATTGAAACCTGAGATATATATCAACCAATTGCAATACATGGATTTTATTTAGATACTGATTTTTTTTAACAAAATGAGATAATAGGAGAATGTGGATACTGACTGGATAGTTGATCCTAAGGAATCACTGTTTTGTTTTATTTTCTTTTAAGTATGATGATGATATTGTGGTTTTGCTTTTAAAAGAGTTCCTTTCTTTTAGAGATATATACTGAAACATTTACAAATGAAATGACATGATGAGTAGGTTGGGGGAACAGGTAAGGGTATAGATGAAATAAGACTGGGTATATGTTTTTAAATGCTGAAATGTGGGGAGTTCAATATGTTTGTTTTCAATTTCTGTTTATGTTTGGAATTCTTCGTAATAAAATGTTAAAAGAAATGCAGGCTCTGAAGCCAGGTGGCCAGGTCTGAATCTCAGTTCTGCTTCTTACCAACTGTGAGACCTTGTACAAGTTCCCTATCTCTCTGTACCTCAAATTTTCTCCTCAGTAAAATGGGAATAATAAAGAATATCGGTCTCATGAGGTTGTGGTGAGGATTCCAGGAGATGGTATACTTATTTCAGTGCCTGGCACATAACAGACACTCATTAATTGGTGGTTATTACTTACACTATTATGTGGTGGGTGGGCAGTGAGGCAAGAGTTTCCATGGGGGAAGTCTTGCTGCAAAGGTTTTTGTTCCCTAGACAGTTTTGTTCTCCTTGGGAATCTGCCACCACTGATGCCACTGCCAAAGGGGCCGGAACCAAGGGGAGTTCCCCTGCAGTCCCCCTAATTTTGTCCCAAAGTAGACACATAGCCCTTTATTTATTAACCCTAGCACAAGTGCAGCCAGACAGAGGCCATCAAACAAAAAAAACTACCAAAGGCTCACAAATAATGGCATGAACATGAGCACAAGAGTGCCAAGTAACTAGAGCCTCTGGCTTCCAGGACGTGCCTTGCGGCAGAGGCCATCTTTAAACATATACACTCAGGAGTAACTCAAGCACATCTACTCTCTCCAAACAATAAAGTGCATGGTGACATAAATTATTTCCCTCACATGCTTTAGCCCAACATCTCAGCTGCATGTTCCTATCTGAATACTTTCTTCTGGCCAAGTGACTCCATCTTTGCTCTCCCTTAGGGAAGACAATAAAGGTTGCCTGTGCCCTACAGGCCATAGAGTATCATCACCATCTCAAGAGGGTCAGTTTTCATAAAGAGGATCCACATACACAGCCTCAGAGAGGCTGCTACCTTCCACTCAGGAAAGTATCTTCTGCTTGTTAGGGAAAATAGGAAATGTAATGATAGAAGCCATGATGACTTCAGAGCTAGGCCTTTCAGCAGGGAAACTATTTCCAGGTTCTGGGGTATGGTGAATAAAAATAATGATAATAGTGACAATGATAGTAATAATGAGAATAATACTGATAAAGATAACATATACCATTACTTGAACACTTATACCATGGCAGGCCCTGTTCTAAATGCTTTACCTGGATTATCTCATATAATCCTCAAAGCAGCTCTATAAAGTAGTACATTGTTATTAGCCCCATTTTACAGATAAGAAATCTAAGGCACCCGAAGTCTCCATGTCACAAAGCTACTAAGTGGAAACGCCAAGTTTCAAATCTTGAAGTCTGTTTCCAGAGTCTATTTACTCTTTCTGAAGAGACAGTTCATTGCTCTGTCAGGTAATAAAAGTTCGGTGCCATCCCCTTTCCCTAACCAGCCATCCATTTCTACAGGAAAACACACAGACAAGCCTCAGGGAGAATCAGGATCAGACAGTGAGGCCTCATAAATAGGCATGGGGCCAACCCTTACAGTGGAGGCCTCTCTTCTTTGGGTGGGTAAGAGGTGGGGAGAAGCTTTGAGAGGATACACACTAGTACTGTAATAGAAATAAATCAATTATTATAATACATTTAGATTCATGCAAATAAGTGCTAGGAGTAAGACAGTACTAATACTGACTGCAAGGATTAGAGAGGGTCTTTATAAAAGAGGTAACTTTTGAGCTGGGCCTTGAAGAATTACAAAAGGTGAAGCAAAGTAGAAAGGGCATTCAAACAAAAAACAACTTGGAGGAATGAAAGACCATGCTTTGCCTAAGAAAATATAATGAAAAGTTTGGTTTGGCTTGAGCATAGGGACCAATTATAGATGAAAAAGTGTGGGTAGCTGGAGGTGAGGTTGTTGAAATAAGTTGGGTCTATATTATGAAGTCCATGAATGCCATGCTCAGGAATACAAACTCTGCCTTTGAGTCACAGAAGACAATGATTTTGGGGGGCAGAGGGCTGGGGGTGGGGAGAAGTGGCATTATCAAATATGCATTTTTAAACATCCCTTTGGGTTCATTATGAAAAGTAGGCTTGTTCCAACAAAAAATAGGTTGGACCAGAAAGACTGGTGGCAGAAAGACCAGCTAGGGGACTGCTGATGAGAAGGATCCAAACTAGAGCTGCATCAGAAAAGAGAGGCGGATTCAAGAGAGGTTAAAGAAGTGGAATAACCAGGGCTTAGTTATGGAGATGTGATGGAGTCCATGAGGGGGTGAAAGGAGTCACTGACATACTATATACAAAAGGGATAACAAATTTCAGAGTAAGATAATGAGATGCTACTGGTAAGTAGGATTGGTTCCTTCTCAGAACAGTGTTCACACAGGTTATAGGAAGTGTGATATTATAGTAAATAAATAAGCTTCAGGATAAGATAGATGAGTGCAAATTATTCTGTCATTTAGTAGCTGTGTTAGTTGGGAAAACTACTCATCATCTTTGAGCTTCCAGTGCCTTCACTATAAAACAGAGTTCAGCATACCTACCTCTCATGGGAGTGTTGAACATTAAATGAGATGATGGATTCACACTCACAGAGAATGGCTAGAATAAATAAGACAGACTATACAAAGTATTGGCAAGGATGTGGTGAAATTGGAGCCTTCATTCATTGCTGGTGGGAAAGTAAAATGGTGCAGCTGTGGCCTGGTGTGGTGGCGCACGCCTGTAATCCCAGCACTTTGGGAGGCCAAGGTGGGCGGATCATGACGTCAGGAGTTTGAGACCAGTCTGGCCAAGACGGGTAGTGAAACCCTGTCTCTACTAAAAATATAAAAAATTAGCTGGGTGTGGTGGTGTGTGCCTGTAATCCCAGCTGCTCGGGAGGCTGAAGCAGGAGAATCACATGAACCTGGCAGGCGGAGGTTGCAGTGAGCTGAGATCACACCATTGCACTCCTGCCCAGGTGACAGTGCAAGACTTCATCTCAAGGAAGGAAAAAAAAAAAAAAAAAAGGTACAACTGCTTTGGAAAACAGCCTGGCAATTCTTCAAAAGTTTTAATATAGACTGACCATATAACCTACAATTCCAGTCCTAGGTATATACCCAAGATAATTAAAAACAGACATCCACACAAAATCCTGTGCATTAATGTTCACAGTGGCATTATTTATAATAACCACAAAATGAATACAATCCATGTGTCCATTAACTGATCAATGGATAAATAAAATGTGCTACATATATACAAAGGAATATTATTTGTCCATAAGAAAGAAAGAATGAAGTACTGATACATTCTACAATGTGGATGAATCTTGAAAATATTATGCTAAGAGTAAGATGCCATCCAAAAATGTCCACATATTCTACAGTTACATTTCTATGAAATGTTCAGAATAGGCAAATCTGTAGAGGCAGAAAGTAGATCAGCAACTGTCAGAGGTTGGGGGAGAAGTAAATTTAAAAGTATTGGGTTTCTGGGATGATGAATATGTTCTAGAATAAGATAGTTGCACAAAATATACTAAAAACCATTAAAATGTATGCTTTAAAATGGTGGATTTTATGGTATGTGAATTATAGCTCAGTTTTTTAAAAAGTTAAAAATTAAAAATAAATGTCTAGACTGGATAACTTCATTGGAGATCTTCTGGCCCAAAGCCCTCATCACCACAGAGGGACAAATTGAGGTCCAGAGAGGGGAAGTGACTAGCTCAAGTTATTCAGCAGGCTAGTAGCCAAGATTAAATTAGACCTTCTGTCTACTGACACCCAGTTCATTCATTTTTTGCACTCATTTATTAAGAACTTACTATATGCCTGGCACTGTGCTCATGCTTTAGATACAGTATGAAAAAACAAGTGTCCTCTGGCATATACACAAGTGTCCTAGAGTTTATATTGGAGGAGACTGTAAATAAACAAACCCATTCTGTAAAAATGAGACTATGGAACAACAGACAGGCATTGAATGCTCCCTTCTACTTTCTCCTGAATGCCAGATCACCTCCTCTATGAAAGAGTTGATCCCTTAAGTGATAATCTCTTCATCATTCCTTATACATCCACTCATTCATTCTCAGAATATTTACTGAATACATGATACGTATACCAGGAGTTGTTCTAGGGCCTGGTAATCAAATAGATTTTACATTCTAACGGGAAAGAGAGATAATAAACACATGAACAAACAGTAGCAGGGGATATGAGTTGCATAAAGCCATATAAAGGGATAGGGAGTGATTGGAGGAGGAGAAAGAACTATTTAAGTAGAATGTTAAGAAAAGATCTCTATGAGAAGATGGCATTTAGCAGACATCTGAATGAAAGAGTGAGCCTTGTGAAGTTCTGGAGGAAGAATGTTTAGGGCCAAGAGAGTAGCAAATGCAAAGGCTCTTAGGTAAGTTTGACACAAGTAAGGACCTGCAAGAACAATGAGATTAGAGTAGAGAGCAAAAGAGACAGTGAGAGAGCAAAGTTCAGAAATGAAGGTCAGAGAAATCAGCAACAGTCATATAATGAAGAATAAAATGCAAATTTTATTCTAGATATGAAGGGAGGTTACTGAAAATTTGGCACAGAGGGAATGATGTGATCTGATTTCCATTTTTTTCATGGTTTCAGTGGACACTTTTATTGTTTATTTAATGGATCATCAATTTTGTCTCCCTACCTACAAATGGAATTTCATCTTGTTTCCATGCTGAGTAGTGAAACAGTGACAAAGCTAATCATAATAACCTACATCAAAAGAGAACTAAGCTAACACAGCTCACTTTTTTTAACAGGCAAAATATAAATATATGTACTCTAGAACGCACAATGTTTAGTCACTAAGAAATTCAAATGGGATCTTGAAGAATGTAGGCAAATCCAGGGTGCAGTAAAGATGAGCTGAGATGCTGTGCAACTGTTTAAGGGTTCCTGGGCACTGCATCTCTTGGCCACCAGCTGAACCTTGACACGGAAGGTTTTAGCTAATGCCAAGTGGAGATGCAGAAAATGCTAAGTTGACATAGGGGCTGTGCACAGGAACTAAAAGGCAGGAAAGTACTAAATATTGCCGAGAGCATCCACCCCAGGAAGGACTTTACCTTCCAGGAGCTCTAAACTGGCACCACCCCTAGTGCTCACATGCCTGATTTTATCCTTTGTGTTCCATTTGGCACAGCAAGTGGCAGTGTCTCCACCACCTATGATGCTAATGCAGCCCCTAGAAGTGGCTTTCACCACCTCATCCATGAGGGCTTTGGTTCCCCGGGCAAAAGCTTCCCATTCAAATACCCCCCCCACCCCCAGTCTGCTTAGCCCGAGTAACAGTCTCAGCATACTTCTTGCTGCTTTCAGGACCACAATCCAAGCCCATCCAGCCAGCAGGTATGCCAGAAGCCACAGTGGCTTGGCCAGTCTTGGCATTCTCATCAAACTTGTCAGCAGTGACAAAGTCAACAGGCAAGGTAATCTTCATACCATTCTTCTCAGCTTGGGACATTAGGTCTTTGACAATCTTGGCTCCCTCTTCATCAAACAGAGAAGTGCCAATCTCCATGTTGTTGAGCACCTTAAGGAAGGCAAAAGCCATTCCACCACCAATAATCATCTCATTGACTTTGTCCAGCATATTACTGATCAAGTGGATCCTGTCTGCAACATTAGCTCCACCCAGGATGGCCAGGAAGGGTCACTATGGGCTCTTCGAGACCTTGGCAAAGTAGTTTTTTCTTTATTAAAAAACCACCAGCCTTCTGAGGCAGATTGACTCCTACCATAGAGCTGTGGGCTCTGTGAGCAGTGCTAAAAGCATCATTGACATACACATCCCCTAGCTTGGAAAGTGAAGCTCGGAAAGCTTCTATTTTGGCTGATTCACTTTAACCTTGTTCCCAGAGTTTTCCCTTCCCTTCTTCTTCCACATGAAAGTGGAGGTTCTCCAGCAGGATGACAGACCCAGCAGCTGGGTTTGCATAGGCTTTCTCCACCTCTGGGCCTACACAGTCCTTCAACAACAGAACATCCTTGGCCAGCAGAGATTTGAGTTCTACAGCAACTGGCTCTAAGGAGTACTTGTCAGGCACAGGGACACCATCAGGCCGGCCTAGGTGGCTCGTAAGGACTACTGACTTGGCTCCATTGTCGAAGCAGAATTTGATGCTTAAGACAGCAGCCTTAATCCTCTGGTTGTTTGTTATCTGGTTGTTCTACATAGGAAATTGAAGTCGACTCTCATAATGACCCACTTCCCTTTCACGTCCAGCTTGTCCAGTGTCAGCTTGGTAGAAAGCAACATTTTGGAAATGGAGAGAGGTCCACGTTTCAGACAGCAAGGGAGCCGGCTGCTCATATGTGCTTGGGAAGCTTGCAGAATCCTGATTTCCATATTTTAAAGGATGTACATGTTACTGGTTGCCAGGGAGAATGAATTATAGGCAAGGAAGAAGGCAAGCAATGGTACCAGGTAAGAGATAATAGTGGCTCACAGTGACAGAAGCAGTGGGCAGTAGTAGAAGTTAGCATATAATGTGCATGTAGAGCTGACAAGAATTGCTAATGGATTCAATATGAAGGAAAAGGGGAAAGGAGTAACCGAGGATGATTCCAAAGTTCTTGACCTTAGCAACTGGATGACTGCTGCTGCCAGTTACTTAGATGGGGGAGACCAGAGTAGGAACAGGTTAAGAAAGAGTTGGGCATCAAGTTATGTTTTCCACAGTGTAAACTGAGATGCCCATGAGTCATCCAAGGAGAACAGTTGAGCAGGAATTTTGATATGACAAAAGAGGCAGGATATCAATCTTAGATAAATTTGGAAATCATCTTTAGCATTTAAATGATATGTAAAACCATGAAACTTAATGAGATCATACAGGAAAAGAACATGATCAGAGAACAGGACTAAGAAAAAAGCTCTGGGACCTTCTAACATGTAAAGTTGGGAAGAGAAGAAAAAACAGGAGAGAAGACTGAGATGGATTATCTGGTGAGATTAAAGGAAAATCTGGTGTCCTGAAAGCCAAGAGAATAAAGTGTTTCAAGAAGGAGGAGTTAGTCAACTGTGTCAGATGCTACTCACAAACTGAGTATGATGAGAACAATGTTGTAGCTATTTGGTTTGGCCTCATGGAGATTATTGGCAAACCTGACAAAAATGGTCTTAGTGGAGTAGGAGGGCAGAGGCACATTTAGAATGGGTGTATTCTCCACACTAGCAATTATTCCATTGAAGGCATTTATTTTTTCACTTATCTATGTCTCCATTTCTTCTGTGAGGGCAAGCAATGTATCTTAATTTCACCCAGCACAGTACCTGGCACATAGTAGTTATCCAATCCATGTTTGCTATATTTGAATTTAAAATTTCACATTCACCTTGCTCACCCATTTCAATATATTAGGGGCATAAATCTAAGAACACCTTGGATCCTGCACTGGCCTTATAGGGATCCTCCACATGGTAACTTCCTTTATAAGCTCATCACTATCCTATCTACTGTCAAAGGCTTAATCCCCTCTCTGAGCACAAACTACAAACACTGGCTGCTTTTAAGCTCAGGAGCCAGGAAAGATCTACTTTTATAGAGAGAAAAATGGTCATGCCACCACTTCTGCCCTTCAATATCCTCTCTGTCTCTAATCACCGTTCAGAAGCTAAGGGCAAACCTCAGTACTGACCTTCGCTTTCATCCAGGGAAGAAGTATAGAAAACCGTCCTTTCTCGCAGCAAGCGCTTTGAAATCGTGATTGGTTTGTGCCTTCTTGCTGTCACCCGAGGCGGAGGCACTGGCGGTGCAGCGCTTTCCTCAGGTGGACCTAAATAGATCTGTGGAGAAAGAAGGAAGATATCTAGAGAATAACTGGATCAAGTTTTTGTCTTCTGAATGCTACCCACCAGTAGATGCTTGCTGGCCTTTTATCTAGAGTCTGTAACATGAATACTAATATGATTCAAAGAATCAGAGATTTTCTTAATCACTCTAGTAACCAGTAAGTGTTTAGGTATCTCCTACCGTGCTCAAGGCACAGAACCTGGCACTTCTCAGTTTGGAAGAAAAAATGCATATAAAAGGTGGCATTAGTCCTGGATTTTCCATTTCCTTCCTGGGAGACCTTAGGCAAGTCACCTCAATTCTCCGAGCCTCAGCTTTCTCATCCGTAACATAGGGACAGCAAAACCTACTTCACAGGGTGTAATAAGAGAGGAATGAAAGGAGCTGTCAAGGTACCTTCTATGGGTGGGGGTGGGACATGGAAGGAGACTAAACACAATTACATGCCCATATGCTTTCAATAGTTCTGAAGGGATACCAAAGAATCTGATTACATTGTTTGTCTCAAGGTAGGACTAATGACTGGCTGGGGAATAGAGGGAGAACAACTGTGTTTTCCCTTCTATGTCACATTGTTCTTTTATAATTTCATGCCATGGTACATTACCTATTCAATAGAAAGTAAAATAAAATTTAAAAGCACCAACACAGTGCTTTGGATGCTATAGGAAGTGCTGAAGGCATGCAGAAGGAGCTGTGATTAGAATTTTTATATAATGTCTCATGTGTACCTAAGGATTTTCCGGTCTCCATGGAGACCAACCTTTTAGCCCAAGTGCATACACTGTGAGATGAAACACATGTGATGGAGAAAGGGGACCACTGTCTAGCCAGTGAGACTAACAAAATCACCCCCAATGATTAGTGTAAAGAGAAATGTCATAGCCCAATATCCCATCAGGCAAGGGTCAACACAGACTACATAGGCATGGAAATAACATGATTGAGAACACAAGGCAAGCCTGTGTAAAAGCAGGACAATGATAAGAAACAATGTATGAACAATTACAAGCCATGAGTATATGCCTCATGATTGTAAGGAAGACAAAATGTAACTGAACAGCAAGAAGATGAATGTTGAGGCCATACAGTTCTAGGTCATATTCCTAATTCCACCATCATTAGTAATAATAGTCTAAAGAGCTACCATTTTGTGAGCTCAAACACTATAGTAGTTGTTACAAATATTTCTTGCTATTTGTCAAATACATGAGGCTGTTGCACTGACTGTTTATTCTACCCAGACTGATCTTCCTCCAGATATCCATTCTTCTAGGATTCTAATCAAACATATTCTGCTCAGTAAGCCCTTCTGGGTCAATATATTTAAAACATTGACATGCCTCCCTCTACCCAACCATTCCTATCTTCCTTCCATGTTTAATTTTTTTTCTCTTCAGCATTTCCTATCACTTTCTAACATAGAACATGTTTTACTTATTGATTTTGTTTGCTGAGTCTCCAAGCTAGATTTTACACAACATAGAAGCATGTCTGTCATGTTCACTGCTCTATCTCTACCACCTAGAAGAGGGACTGGAATTGCTGAGTCAAAAAACAAATACATTTGCAATTCTAATGTAAAAGGCCAAACTGTCGTCTGAAAATACTACTACTATTAACCGCTACTAACTACTACTACTAAAATACTACTGCAAACAGCTACTTCTTATTCCGGCCAAGATAGGGCACCGAAACTAGTTTTACTCATTTAGCCTGAAACAAGTAAAAACAAAACTAAACTAAACTAAAGTAGGAAAAATACATGCAACAGTAGTTTTAAAGGCATTGGAAATCCAGCAGTGAAGGACAGTGAATGCTGAGAGACAGAAAAAAACAAATGAGGCTAGCCCTATGAGTGTCCCAGCTCAGAGTTTTGCAGGACTCAGTGCAGGAAGGGGAACCCAGGTGGAACCCAGTAGTATCCCTACGTTGAGAAGATTGAGTTGGGAGTATGGGAAAGGCAAGGAAGTGAGAATTTGCAAGGCAAAGTGCCAGAGAGAAGATTTTGTACACTGAAGTATTCAAAATATTGCTGAGAAATATTAAGAAAATCTAGATAAACAGAGATATATTTTGTTTGCAGGTATAAAGACTCAATAGTGTTAAGATGTAAATTCTTACAAAATTGATCTACAGATTGAACACAACCCAAATACCAGTAAGCTTGTATGTAGACATTGACAAGCTGATTCAAAAATGTATAAGGACACGCAAGGAACCTAGAATAGTCAAAACAATCTTGAAAAAGAAAAACCAACTTGGAAGGCTAACATTACCTGACTTCAAGTCGTATTATAAAGCTACAGCAATTAAGACAGTGTGACACTGGTGTCAAGATAGGTGAGTAGATCAATGGAACATAATAGAAAGCCCAGAAGTAGACCCACACCTATACAGATAAATTTATTTATTTTACAAAGGCAATTCAGTGGAGAAAGGACAGCAATGGTACTGGAACAATGTGATATACATAGGCAAAAAAGGAACTTCACATCTCATACCACAGAAGAAAACTAACTCAGAATGGGCTATAATCAAATTTAAAAGCTGAAACTATAAAATTCCGAGGAGAAAAATCTTTGTAATCTTAGGTTAGGCAAAGATTTCTTAGATACAATGATTCATAAAAAAAAGAAATCAATAAACTGAACATCAAATTTAAAAACTTATGATTTTCTAAAAGATGCTGTTAAGAATGAAAAGAAAAACCACAGCCTGAGTTAAAATATTTGTATATCATATGTCTGATACAGACCTTGTATTATACATATATATATATATATATAAAATATAAAGAACTCCCAAAACTCAATAACTCAATAATAGGAAAACAAGTAAATCAGTTTTTAAAGAATAAGCAAAATATTTGAATAGACACTTTACCAAAGAAAACATACAAATGGCAAACATAAAAAAATGTTCAACATCATTAGGTCAATAGGGAAATGCATGTTAAAACCATGATGCGATACCACTGAACACCTATTAGGATGGTTGAAATTTTTTAAAGACTGACCATACCACATGTTGAAAAGAATATGGAGGAACTGGAACTTTCATTGCTGATGGGAATGTAAAATCAGACAATGTCGTAGTGAATTAAAAAAAAACAACCACCCAATGAAATAGATCATCTGAATAGTCCTATAACCATTAAAAATTTTTAATTCATAGTTTTAAAACTTCCAAAGAAGAAATCTCTAGACCCAGATAGTTTAACTGGAGGATTCCACCAAACATTTACAGAATTATGAACATGAGTTTTACAGTCTCTTCCAGAAAGTACGATGATACAATTACTTAAGAAAGACATTTTACATTTTCTTTAACAATTAAATGTATAATTACTATGTGACTCAGTCATTTCTACTCCTTCATGTTTACTCAAGAAAAAAGAAAACATAAGTCATACAGACTGTACACAAATGTTTGCAGCAGATCCAAACTGGAAACAACCCAAATGTCCATTAACTAGTGAATAGACAACCAAATTTTGGTATATATGATGGAATACTACTCAGTAATAAAAAGGAATTAACTATTGACTCATTATAACAACTTAATCTCAGAATAATTATGCTGAATCAAAGAAGGCAGACCAAAAAAAAGTATATACTGCATTATTCCATTTATACAAAACTTTAGAAAACACAAATTATACTGACAGAACTGATTAGTGGCTGCCTTAGGTGAAGAGTATAGTGTAGGAGTGGGTTGGAGAGGGGAGGATTTTGAAGCGACAAGCCATTGAAAAGGACATATGAAGGAAAAGAAAATGAAATAGCTTGTGAACATAAAAATCAACTTCACTAATAATTATAAAACTACAATTCAAACAAGATATCACATTTTGCCTATTAGACTGATAAATTAAGAAAAATCGATATTGTCCTAAACTAACAAAGAAGTGGGTAAAAACAGTCACCTTTATAAGCTGTTATTGGGAGGGTGATTTGGTTTAGCCATATTGGGGGTCAATCTGGTAGTAGCAATCATGATTTTAAATAGGTATGCACTCTGATCTCCCTACGTTTAGAACCCCTATTGAGCAGAAATCCTGACACATACACTCACTGATATCTATGCAAGTGCTATGTACCATTAAAAAAAAAAAAAAAAACTACATAAATACCTATTAACATGGGAAAGTTACATAAATTGTGGTTCACTCACTGAGGAATATTACACAACTGTTAAAAGGCAGTGATGTAGATTGTAAGAACTGAGGTGGAAAGATTAAATATTTTAAAGTAGTTTATGAAATAGTATATATAGTATGGTGTCATTATTCAAAAATAGTTTTGTGTGTTTATGAATGTACTGTCCTTTGTCATTTATAATTGCAAAGAAAAGGGTCTAGAAGCACACACATTAAATTGTTAACAATCACAATCATAACCTCTAGGAAAGTGAATAGGATTACAGAGGAATGTCAAAAGATACATTCCTGTTTTAGTCTACACACTTCTATGTTATTTAAATTTTTGTGCTGAATTTTAAGTTTAGTTTGATTTTTAAAAACATAATAAAAATGAAAACAAGGACATCCCTCTAAAATATTTTTTATTGTTGTTTAAGAAAGAACCTAAATTGTAGGGATCTAACATACATGAGTTCAAACCTCAGCTCTATCACTTATGGCCTCTGTCATGTTAGGTAAGTCATTTAACCTCTCTGAGCCTCAGTTGTCTAATTTGCCAAAAGAAGATCATGTCTATGAGTATAGTTGTCATGACCAACTGATAAATGTACATGAATATTTGTCTAGCTGAAACCCCCCTTCTCTCTCTCTCTCACTCCAGTGCCCTTCCATTTGGTTTGGAACAGAACCTCTTAACTGGGGGCAATTCTATTTCCCAGGGGACATTTCATGACATCTGTGGAAATATTTATTGTCACAACTGTGGAAAGGGGGTTGGCATCTAGTGGGGAGAGGCAAGGAATCCTGCTAAACATCCAACAACACCCAGGGCAGTCCCCACAACAAGAATTATTGACCCAAAATGTCAAAATAATACCAAGGCTGAAAAAATGTTGGTCTAGAATAATGAAGAGGAGTAATAAATGATAATATACTTACTTAATGCAGATGGGATTCAAGAACATTTAAACCTGAACTGAATTTCTAAAACACATTTTGAAAACAGAAAACAGAATACATATTTATTATGTTTATAGGCATCCATCCATGCATCTGTCCATCCAACAATCTCTTCTGATTGAACCCAAGTGAGTGTTCTTAATGGAGATAAATGCATCATATATTATTTCCCCTTGCTCAGTTAGAAGACATCCTTGCTGAGGCATTCATAATCACCTCATACTTTAGAGAAAAGGGAGGTCATTAGAAGTAAATTTCGACTGGGCGCGGTGGCTCATGTCTGTAATCCCAGCACTTTGGGAGGCTGAGGCAGGCGGATCCCTTGAGGCCAGGAGTTCAAGACAAGCCTGGCCAACATGGTGAAACCCTAGCTCTACTAAAAGCACAAAAATTAGTCAGGTGTGGTGGAGCATGCCTGTAATCCCAGCTACTCAGGAGGCTGAGGCAGGAGAATTGCTTAAACTCGGAAGGTGGAGGTTGCAGTGAGCCAAGATTGCACCACTGCACTCCATCCTGGACAACACAGCAAGACTGTCTCTAAATAAATAAATAAATAAGTAAACAACTTCAACTTTCTGTCCCTATACTGACAAACTCATTGACATCCACACTTATAAACTTACTTTATCTCCTCCTCACTTTCTAAGGAGAATGCCTCTACCTATGCTCTGGATCCCATCTCATCTCTTCCTGTTTCTCAGGGACCTTCCTCCATCATTCATCTCCTTTCTTACAATAATGTTTCTCAAAAGCGTTTAAACAAACTTAAGTCTCTCCTGTCTGAACCCAACTACTCCCCACTGCCATCACACTCATTTTCTTCTACACTTTCCAGACAGTTAAGTCTCCATTTCTTCATCCTCCAGTTGATCCTCAACCTTGTCTCTGCCCACATCACTCCTCTGTAACTGTTTTTACAATGATCACCACTGGCCTGCTAATTGTCAACTCCAACAGGTACTTTTCCATTTTTATTTTGACTGTGCTCCAACATTTAACACATTTAACCAATCCATTTCTTAAAATTCCTCTCTCTTTACCTTTCTGCTTCTCTGAACACTGTTGTCTCTTTCACTGGCTCTGAAATTTGATGTTCTCCAGGATTGTGTCCTCAGCCTTCTAATGATCTCACTTGTCTGCACTCATTCGCTTTCTCAGCCATGTCATCCACTCACATGGCTTGCACTACCAAGTTTCTCTACAGGTTTCTATACCAATATATCTAACTGACTGCACAATGTTGCTTTCTGGATATCCCAGAGGTATCTCAAATTCAACATTTCTAGAATTAAACACATTCGCCCCTTAAAATTTTGTATTACCTAAAACAATGCCAATGTCCAAGCCAGAAATCTGGACATTATTATCTTAAAACCCTCCCCCTCTCTCACATCCCACATCCATTTAGTCACCAAGTTCTATCAATTATACTTCCTTAATGTCTCTCTAATCTATCCCCTCTGCTCACTACCACTGACTCGGTTGAGTCTCATCATGTCTCTCTATGACTATAATAGTCTCCTAATCGTTCCTTCTGTCTGCAGTCACTCCTGCCTTTAATCTGTCTACCCGAGTGCAGATAGAGTGATCTTTCTCAACTCTAATCTAATTGTGTTACTCCACTGCTTAAAATATTTCAATGACTCTTCACTGTCTTCGGGACAAAGGCCAAATTCCTTAGTTAGCACACAAAGTACTCAATAATCTGGCCAGAGCCTGAAATCTCCAGCCCCATCTTCCACTATTCCCCTACATTCACCCTCCACTATAGCCATGCTGAATTATTAAAGTTCTTTAGACTCTTAGTTATTTAGTTCTCTGGTTTTTTTTTTAATAGAACTTAATTCCTCTGGTATCTCATTCCTGTATGTATCCAGAGCGATCTATACACAGAACACTTTCACTCTTACCCTTTATGGCAGAGACTGCTAATTGCTTACTGGTGTCCACCTTCCCCTTCTTACTTTTACTAATGGAAGTCACTGAATGGTAGCTGGGCACCCATGCCTACCTCTCTTAGTCTCCCTTGCAGCTAGGTAAGGACATGTGATTAAGTTTTAGATAATAGAATACAAGTAGAACTAATGCATGAAAGTCTCTGGGTCATGCTTTTATGAAGAAGCTGTCTGTATTACATTCTGTCTTTTTTCCCTTTCTCTCTGTCTAGTAATTGGGGGCAAATGGAATAGCTATCTAGGATCAAGAAACTGAAGCCAAGTGGTGAGGATGGCAAAAGTATGCCATTGATCTTGGACTATTCACTGCTAAACTTCTATGTGAGACAAAAATGTACTCCTCTCCATCATATTTCAGCCAAATAATTTGCAGTCCTCTGTTACAGGAGGACTTTTCTTACAGAAGGTTAGCCTATACCTTAATTAATCTACTCTTCTGACTTTCAGGACTCACATCATGCATTACCCACTGTATGAAGACTTCTTTGATTCCCAATAGAGAGGTAAGTTCCCTTTCCATGGGCTCCCACAGCATCCAATGCACATCTTCACCACAGTCTTTATTACACTGCATCCTGAGTGTTAGTTGGTTCCGGATACCCCCCAGTCCCATAACTTTTCTGACAGCAGAGATTTTTTTCCTGATTCATCTCTAGAGACTAGGGCTGAGTAGGGCATGAGGCAAGATAAAGCAGCTCAATGACAGTTTTTAAAATGAATGGATGAATTTTGGCTACCAGGCCCTTTAGAGCATATTAAATAATAGAACTTTTTTTTTCATTTATTCCTTCACCAACTATAATTGGGAAGACAGAGTACAAAATAGAGGTCAAAGAGTCAGGACAGAGTCAGAGTTAGTTGTGTTGGAGCTTTGCTATGTAACCAGGGGCAAGAAATTTAAACTATATGAATCTCAAACTTGAAGCTCAGTTTGCATTTTGCAAATGTCAGCTGCAAAATGAGAATAGTGATACCATCTACCTCATAGGGTTGTTGTGATGGTTGAATAAGGTAACATACAGGCATACCTAGGAGATAGTGTGGATTTGGTTCCAGACCACCAGAATAAAATATGTATCACAGTAAACTGAGCCACACAATTTTTCTGGTTTCACGGTGCTTATACTATACTGTAGTCTAGTAAGTGTGCAATAGCATGATTCCTAAAAATACATCCCTTCATTAAAATAATTTATTGCTAAAAAATGCTGACAATCATCTGAGCCTTCAGCAAATCATACCCTTTTTTGCTGGTGGAGGGTCTTGCCTCTATGTTGATGACTGCTGATTGATCAGGATGGTGCTTACTGAAGGCTAGAGTGGCTATGGCAATTTCTTAAAAGAAGACAACAATGAAGTTAGCTGTATCAATTGACTCTTCATTTCACAAAAAGTTTCTCTGTAGCATGCCATGCTGTTTGATAGCATTTTACTCTCAGAACTTCTTTCAAAATTGGAGTCGCCCCTCTCAAACTCTGCCACCGCTTTAGTAAACCAAGTTTATGCAATATTCTAAATCCTTGGTTATCATTTCCACAACGTTCACAGCATCTTCACCAGGAGTAGATTCCACCTCAAGAAAGCATTTTCTTTGCTCATCCATAAAAAGCAGCTTCTTAACCATTGAACTTTTATTCTGAGATGGCAGCAATTCAGTCACGTCTTCAGGCTCCGCTTCTAATTCTAGTTCTCTTGCTATTTCTACCACCTCTACAGTTACTTCCTCCATTGAAGGCTTAAGCCCCTCAAAGTCAGCCGTGAGGGTTGAAATTAACTTTTTCAAACCTCTGTTACTTTGTTGATATTCTGACCTCCTCTCATAAATTATTAATATTTTTAATGACATCTAGATTGGTGAACGCTTTCCAGAAAGTTTTAAATTTACTTTGCCCAGATTCATCAGAGGAATCACTATCTATAGGATCTAAAGCTTGATGAAATCTATTTCTTAAATAATAGGACTTGAAAGTTGAATTTATTCCTTGATTCATGGGCTGCAGAATGGATGTTGTATTAGTAGGCATGGAAACAACATTCATTAATCTCCTTGCACATCTCCATCAGAGCTGCTGGGTGATTAGTACATTGTTAGTGGGCAGTGATATTTTGAAGGAGAGTTTTTCTTTTGAGCAGTAGGTCTCAAGAGTGGGCTTAAAATATTCAGTAAAACATGCTGTAGACAGATGTATTGTCATTCAGGCTTTGTTGTTCCATACATGGAGCATGGGCAGAGTAGATTTTGCATAATCCTTAAGGGCCCTAGGATTTACAGAATGGTCAATTGGCCTTGGCTTCATCAGCTGCATTAGCCCTTAATGAAAAGAGTCCTGTGTAACTTTGAACCCAGGCATTGACTTCGTTGCAGCTATGAAAGTTCTACATGGCATCTTCTTCCAATAGAAGGCTATTTCATGTACATTGAAAATGTGTTTTTTAGTGTTGCCACCTTCATCAATGATCTTAGCTGCATTTTCTGGATAACTTGGTACAGCTTTTACATCAGCACTTGTCGCTTCACCTTGCACTTTTATGTCATGGAACTGCTTTATTTCCTTAAACGTCATGAACCAACCTCTGCTAGTCTCAAACTTTTCTTTTGCAGCTTCCTTACTTCCTCAGCCATCACAGAATTGAAGAGTTACAGCCTTCCTGTGGATTAGGCTTTGGCTTAAGGGAATGTTGTGGCTGGTTTGATTTTCTACCCAGACCACTAAAAGTGTCTCCCTATGAGCAATAAGGCTATTTTGGTTTCTTATCATTTGTGTGTTCACTGGAGTAGCACTTTTAATTTTCTTCAAGAATTTTTCCTTTGTATTTACAACTTAGCTAACTGTTTGGCACAAGAGGCCTAGCTTTCAGCCTATCTCAGCTTTCAACATGCCTTCCTCACTAAGCTTAATCATTTCTAGCTTTTGAGTTAACATGAGAGACATGCAACTCCTACTTTCACTTGCATACTTAGAGGCCTTTGTTGGGTTTTTAATTGGTCTAATTCCAATATTGTTGTGTCTCAGGAAATAGGGAAGCATGAGAGGGAGAGGGATGAGGAGCGGCTGGTCGGCAGAGCAGTCAGAACATACAACATTTATTCATTAAGTTTGCTATCTTGTCTGGGTGTAGTTCATGGAGCCACAAAACAATTACATAGTAACATTAAAGATCACTGACTGCATATCACCACAACAGATGTAAGAAGGAAAAAAACGTTTGAAATACTGCAAGAATTATCCTAATGTGACACAGAGACAAGAAGTGAGCCCATGTTGTTGGACAAATGGCTCTGATAGACTTGCTCGAAACAGGACTGCCACCAACATTCAAATTGTTTTTTAAAATGCAGTATTTGCAAAGGGCAATAAAGTAAAGCACAATAAAGCAAGGTATACCTGATGTAAAGAACCTAGCCTGGAACATACTGAGCACTCAATAAGTGGTAGTTATTGCAATTATTATGAACCCTAAAAAGAACTTAAACCTATGTTTCCTTAAAGACAGAGAAAACGCAAGACACACAAAGAAGTGGGGAGAGGGGAGGGAGAGAGGGGAGTGGGAGGAAGGGAGGGAGAGAGAGAGAAAGAGGGGGACAGGGAGAGGGAAAGGAGATTGATAGAGAAAGGGAGAGAGGAACAGAAAAATTTTCAGACTGAAGCAATAGGGAGTGAAGCAGTTATATGCTATGCAAATCAGGTGATATGAACTTAATGGCTCTTCAAGCTCTCTGTCAGATTAAATGATCTTATTTCCCTGCTCCAGTTATAAAAATTATTCACTTCTCATTGAAAAAAAAAAAAAAAACCCTTCCTCACAGGTTGCTCTTCTTCAAGAAGCTACCCAGGTCTCCAGATAGATACAGGGTCACTGACTTCTAGGATTTATAAGGAGAGCTGACAATTCCACTTGGATAGGGTGTTGTCCACATGGCCTGTCTCCTGAAAGTATACTGAAAGGCTCATTGGTAAGGAGCTGTTTGAGAGCAGTTTTTCCAATGTGACAGTAGGCAGAACTCAGAGAAGGTGCTTGGTAGGCTTAAAACCACACTCTCTTTAAGTGAGAAAAGTCTAGAAAAGCAAAGGGGAAACTTCCTGTTGTGTGTCTTCTCTAAAATTAAAATGTGGCCTGAATAACCCCTACAGTCATCATGGATTGCAACATCCTTCCCAAAGCTGGCCTACAGATGCAAACATTCGAGCCAAGCTTTAATGTGGAAATATTGGCAATTGCTGTAGTAAGAAGAATCCACTTACCTCTTTTTCTGGTCTGTGGCCCTCCAAAGGCCTCACTTCAAAACTCTATTTTAACAATGAGCATTAACCTGTGTGTTACTGCTATTCCCTTTGGGAAGACAAAAGGAGCAGATTGTCATCCTTGCTCCCAGTCACTCTGGTTTCTTTGCTGTTCAACATGCCAAGCACATTGCTGCCTTGGGCCTTTGTACTAGGTTTTCCCTATTCATGGAATTGCTCTTCCCAGTGATATCTACCATACCTTGTACCCTTACTTTATTCAGTTCTCTGCCTAAATAACACATTAACAGAAGCCTTGTCTGACCATCTTCCATAAAGGAACAACCCACTATCTTGCTTTACTTTTTCTTCAGAGCACTTGCCACCACCTGATGTATTGTTTATAACCAGCAGAACATGAAGACCCACAAGAATTGGCCTTTGTTTTGTTTGTATCCCCAGAGCCTAGAACTTCGCCTGTCCATAGTAAGCATTTAGTAAGTATTTATTGAATGAAGGGGTGACATTGGTACCTTAAAAACAGGATTGTAAACTACAGATATAACTAGTGGAATTGGGAAGGGCAACTTGGGGAAAACTCCACAGTTTCTATTAAGAAAGGAGGAAGGAAAGAAAATATGGGCCCAAGATCTCTTAACTCACTGTTGGCAGTCCAATATTAATGAGAAAACTTTCAGAGCTGACAAAGGAGTTAGAATAGGTCCAAGGAAAGAAACCCAGCAAGCTCTACCTAGTGCCCCAGTGGCTTCTTGTGTATCCATGAAAGGACTTATTCTAAGCAGGTTCTGAGAACAGAATAACAACCTACCCTTTTAAAACAGCAGAAATAAGAACAGGCGTGGTGGCTCACGCCTGTAACCCCAGCACTTTGGGAGGCTGAGGCAGGAGGATCACATGAGGTCAGGAGTTCAAGACAAGCCTGGCCAACACGGTGAAACCCCGTCTCTACCAAAAATACAAAAATTAGCTGGGAGTGGTGGTGCACACCCATAATCCTGGCTACTTGGGAGGCTGAGGCAGGAGAATCGCTTAAACCCCGGGAGGTGGAGACTACAGTGAGTTTAGATCACGCCACTGCACTCCAAACTGGGTGGCAGAAGCAGAGACTCTGTCTCAAAACAAACAAACAAACAAATGAACAAATCCTAAAGGAATAGGAAACTCATAGTATATGGGGATTTTCTAAAGGGTCAAATACCAGGTGACACAGGATGCAAAACCAGTTCCTATGCATCTCATGCAATCATTGTGAAAAGGTAGTGACACCAGTAATAGGAGAAGGTGGAAATGGTGGTACTAGCTGCTGACCCAGAAGACTGACTAAAATGGCTTTGATGGAACAAACTTTTTCCAAGTTCAAGCCATAGGTCAGAGTTAGTTTTAATGGTCAACTCTTCTACAATGTTTACTACATGTCAGGCACATGTCTAAGTGTTGTATGTATATTAACTCATTTATTGATTGTTTATAAATTCCTTTCTCTGAACACAAATTCCTTTCTCTGCAAAGACAACTTGGGCTTGAAGGACATGATTGATCAACCAATGCATTAGGGTAACCACAAAATAAATCCCTCTTCCTACCCCTTTCCACAGGATTAAGGGAGGAAAGAATAATTAAAAAGCTGAATGAATGGAAAGTTGAGAAAAATTATCACTAGAACTTGACAGGGTATAGGCCTTCATTTTTCCTCCTCTGGACACTGTAGTGGTTCTTCTGTAGCTGAATAATTAAGTAGGAATTCCTAACTCATAGACAGACTAGATCAAGTCACTGGGGAGAAGACTAGAAAGAGGATGTGAGGCCAAAGGCTTGGCTGGGAATAAAGAATGTGCATTGTCCAAGGCCACCTGATAGTAAGAAGCAGGGCTATGATAGGAACCCAGAAGTGTCTGACTTCAAGGCTAACACTCTTTCTACTATAAACCATAGAAGGAAACATTTTAAGTTTAAAAATAATTCCTTGGGTAGAAACAGTATCAGGCAGAACTTATTTTCCCACCCTCCAAAACTCCAGAAAAAGGACAGACTGATTTGGCTTTATGTGGACTGGTTAAGAACAATTAGGGTTTCATGGTCTTTGATAGTGACTTCAGAAAAATATCCCAGAAGGTGGCCAAAGTAGAGTCTGGGGGCAAACCAGTGCTTATTTGTTTTCTGGGCATATGGTTGGCACTAAGTGCCATTCTAAAGGCCTGGTCTAAGAGAACTCAATATCTGAGGAATATTATTTTGTTCTGATGGGCCTTGGCTGTTGCTTTGGGTTGTAGTCAGGAAGGAGCCCAACTCCTGGAATCCCTCTCCTGAAGACTTCTGGGAACTAAATCTGGATAATTTGCTGGGCTTTGAGACACTGCCAGGCAAGCAATCACCTCCATTGGGAAGAGGGTTAACAAACTGCTTGCCTGAGTTTGGTCACATATTAACCCCCTTATGGATTCTTCTCCGTCATGTCTTTAGGTGTGAAAGAGAAAAGAAATTTAATATAAGATGGTCATTTCCAATTGCCAAAGGCCAAGAGATCCAGACTCATTCTAACCCTTGGAAATCTTGGCAGAAATGAACAACTATCCAGATTCTTTCCAGATGTCGCTTCAGGGCTGCAAATATCAGATTGTACAAAAAAACATTTTGCCTTTCTATAAATCAAAGCTACAGGACTTGGCCCTGATGAATCCCAGCTTTCCAATTGAGTCTCCATTTACACTCTGACTAAGGCTATGTTGAGCTTTCTGGGTTCTGGCTATATTAGCATAAACCATACTCTTCACTACACTAGAAACAAAGGTGGCAACAGGGTCAAAAATAATGAGCTCTTAGCATTTGGCACAGACCACATTAAACATCAAGTGTGTCACTGAGTTTGCTTAGAGTATGTAGAGAACTTTGAAAGTATCACGTCTGTTGTTACCAAGAGCCAGCTTTTTATAAAAGGGCTGTCACTAAGGCTGTCTTTGGTCTCAGAAACACATCGCCTTTAAGGCCTTTTCAGATGTAACATTCTAGAATCCTGTCTAGTCCTACTCATCCAATATACTTATGGGAAAATCGATGTCCAAAGAGGGGGATGTGACTTGCCCAAGGCCCCAAAGCTAGTAGATGGTAGAACTGAGACTAGAATCCAAGAGTTCTAATGCCCAATCAGGTGTCATTTCCCCTAAAAAACAGTACCTACTGCAGGAAATAGCTGTAGACTTCCACTGATTATATCTAACCAGTCTGTAATCCGTGTTCTAATTGTCTGTCCATTCCCCTTCCCAGTTGTCTCAGGAAAAAAATACCAAGGGAGAGAGAGAAGATAAAATCAGATCCTATTAAGGATATCTCTGTCTACTCAGCATGGATTGTGAGTTTTCTACTAAGAATGACATGGCAGATTCCAAGTGCAGTTTCTTTTTAGATCAGCTTAAGATGCTTTTAGGTTGGGAAATCAAAGAGTTTCTCTATCATTTAATAACCATAAAGAATGGTATAAGGGCTTCTAAGAAAAGCCCCTTTTGACTACAAAGACTTAGTAGATACCAAGGTATTAATAAAAGTATTAGGAGGGAATGCCACGATAAAGACAGAGCTCATCTCCTGTCAATACAGCAAAGGGTTAGTGGTATAGGGCATGGGCAAGTACTAAAATTTAGTGGCCAATGTACTATGTACAAAGTACTTGAAACATTTATCTCATTGACTCCTCCCAGCAACTCTATGAAGTAGGTCTAATTATTAGTATCATTTTTTTTAAATGAGGGAAACAAGGCTCAGGGGGGTAAACTGGCTTGTTTAGATGACCACCCAGCTAGTAAAGGATAAAGTTGAGATGTAGTCCCTGGGCTGTCTAGTTTAAAGCTATTTTTCCATTCTTTCCATTATTCTCACCTCTAAGAATATCTGAAGAGCTTACAGAGGTGGCCTGGACATTTTCAGAGTTCTTGGGAAGAAGTCTTAATCTAAGAAAGTAGCAATGACCCAGCTTTCAGTCTGTAAATCTCAGAGCAAAGAAAAAGTTCGCCCGATCTCTCATTGCTCCTCCATTGATTCCTGTTCTCTCAAATAGGAATTGGCCTATCACCAGACTGCTGAAGCTCAGTCTGCTTTAAGTCTAGCTGCCAAAGTACACCTATTTGGCCCTCTGGCACACTGGCCCCAGTCTTACTGTATTATCTAGACTCTGGTGTTCCAACCTGAGACCTCAGGCCACTCAAAGGAGAACAGCAAAGGAAAAAATATATGATACAAGAAAATCGCTAGCCATTGAGGGGAATGGACAATATGACCTTGGAGATATTTTCAAATTCTCAAAAATCTCTGATTCTATATTCTCCGCCACCCACACACACTAGAGGCCTCCAAAAAGAAAATAAAAACAGATATTTGATTTTGATAGTCCATACAAACCTAACCTCTGTAGACCTCAGTTTACCTGTAAGTAAATACTACATAAAGTTGTGAGAAATCGAGGAGATGCTTTGTGTCAAATGTATAGCACCATGTCTGACACATAGCAAGCTGCCAAAAAATGCTATCATTTTTACTGTGATAATTATTATTACAGCCCCAGCTAGAGACAGAAAAAGGGAAGGAGTGGTATTTTCACCTCATTCTGAATCACTGGCATAATGCTTAGGATGACCAGAATCAAAAGGGGAATCTTTTCTGCTCTCTGAACATGGAGGCAAACCTCAGCTCACAACTACATCCTACATTTATCATCCTATCTCATTGGGTTTGGACATGCTTATTCACCTCAAACAGGGCCTGACTTCACTTCAAAGCTATAAATAACTGGGCATTTGAAGAATGTGTGAAGATCTCCACTTAGCCAAGGTGGAAAATTTGAAGCTACGTTTTCAAAGATTCATTGCAACTAATAAATACATCTGAAATCTCCCAATCTTAGTAATTCTCTGCTCAAAGATATTTTTTCTCCAGGTTACATTTTTATCTTAATATTCATACTTAAAGATATTTTTTCTCCAGATTCAATTGAGAATGTTTGCCAAATTCCAAGCTAAATACATATTAGATTTACATGTACAGACTAATGAAAATATCCTTACATGTACAGATAATAAAAATGTTATTTTCAATAACTTTTAGCTTAACCTTATCATTTCAGAAATTAAATGTGAAGAAGTAGAGTCTTGGCTTAATTAGATTCTCTCTCTTTACACATACGAACACCCCCCCCACCACCAAAGTGTGTGTGTGTGTGTGTGTGTGTGTGTTTGTGTGTGTGTATAGGTAGGTAGATATAGAGATACATTCTAAAATACAAATGTATAAAATATAAATCTATACAGTAAAATCTATAAAGTATAACTATATATTTACATTTACTTATATTTTAAAATATCTATCTATCTATCTATCTATCTATCTATCTATCTATCTTATTCCAGAAATCAGTTGGAGGGACACATTCATCTGTTCTCTTGCTACCCTCTGGTGGCAGACTGAAATTCACAAGCACCACCTTTTTGAGAAAGGAGAGACAGACCAGGACTGGAAGGGTCTGTTTCCTCTAGGTTGCTAGATGGGTGCCTGAAAAGTATATAAATAAGACCCATTTCTTAACAGGGTCTCTTGTTTGCCTTCTCAAATCCGTTACATTGCTACAACATGGGCTTTTTTCCTGGATTAGGTCTCATTTGGCCATTTGGGAACATAGGCAACACTGGAGTTCCCACAAACTCCACACTGAGAATAACTCCGCTTTCTCCGGCCAGTTTACAGGAAGAACTGCTTTCAACCATCCATGTCTGCAGAAAAGACTATACCATTCAGTCTTCCATTTCCCTGAACCATATATCTTAAGCAGTAAGACTAAAATCCATTTTGACATACATTGATAATAGATTTTCTAATTATCTCAAAAAAATAATCAACTATTCTCCCAGAAAACTATACTTAACACAGTGAGGCAAGATCCTTCCTGTATGATTAAAAAGCAGACGCCCACCCACTAAAAAGGAAAGACTGGAAATAAGGAGGGAACTCAAGAGTAGCTAGAACAGCTAAGTCAGCATCAATGATGCAAAGAAAAGCACAGCTCACATCTCAATAAAACAGGTCCCCCTTTCCCCGAGGGGCAGCCATAACCTGACAGACCTAAATTTAAGTCTCAGCTTTGCCACTTACTAGATTCAATGCCTCCATTTCCTAATTTCAGAAATGGAAATACAATCCATCATTCACAGAATTACAAAAAGGACTAAATGAGCTAGAAATACATTGTCCCACACTGATTCCATGTTCACTGAATACAAATCTAAGCCTACGAGGCAGAACCACTGCTTTCTAGCTCTTTGAGAGTGGTCTTGGGAGCAATAAAGGAGGAAAACGGCAGATGCCAGGTTGTGTAGGTGAGAAAATGAGTTTGCAAAACACAAGTTAGACAACTGGTAAAAGTTTGTGGCTGGTATCCGAGTTCTTTTATAAACTGGTTGGGAAGAACTGTGGGGGAGAGAGGATGTTCCAAACAGTAGACAAGCAGGAATGGAGCTGCAGAAATGCAAACCTGTTACCACTACTGTGGCATGCGAAAAGAGGCTTCATATAAAATGAAAAGCTTGGACCTGAAGGTCTTTAGGGTCCCTTTCCAGTTCTAAAATTCAATGGATCTACCCTACATTTTGTCCCCTTAGGTGAAATAGCTCTGTCCTCAAAACTAAATTGCTAAGATCTGCCTTCAGAGATGACCTCTCTCTTCCCCACTAATTCCTGGCAGCTCCCCAAAACAAAACGTTCAGAAAACAGAAGTCAACCTTCCTCTGTCAGTCCAAATTACCTCTGTGCCTCAAGCCAACAACATCAGGTTCAGGCACCCTGATATATACTGCTAAGTGAGATGGGAAGAAAGAGAACTTCAGAATAATTGGCAATGTTGTTCTCGGGAATCAGTGTAGAGATAGATCTTCTATTATTTACCTATTTTCCAACTTAGAAAAGAAAAAATTTAGAAAAGATCATTCAAGTTGTTAAAAAAAAAAATTTAAGAAAGACTTAGTAATAGATTCCTTTAAGCATCAATTCTTCTGATTCACTTACATTGTATTTACAGACCCTGGATGCTCTTAAAAGAGAGACTGAAAGAAAGGAGTAACAAAGAAACTTAAAACCAATGTGTTTAAGCCCTTTTCTATTAAAGAGCAAGCGTAAATGGAAAAAAACACATTACTGAAATTATTATATATTTCAACTGAAAAATCATACCCCATTAACTGAACAACTTGGCAGGAACATATAATCCCTGATATGTGTGAAGCGGCATCAGCTCTCACACATATTATCTCTTTTAATCCCACAACCATCCTGTGAGGTTACACCTACATAAGGTCTAGAATTTCTGGAACATTTTCACCCACATATCATTCTGCTATTTTTCAAAAAAGATAACTTGATAAGTATTTAATAAACTGGGATTTCATTTCATATCTCCATGTAAGATGTTTCCTTTGAAATAAATTCATAAATCAGAAAAGATCCTTGGTTACCATGTCTTTGTTTGGAAAACATGGTCAGCGTACATCCCTGGTATCACATAAATGTCAGAACTTCAACTACTTAACACATATTAACAGGTTACAAGGATGTGAAAACCTCACTTAACAGCTGACCACTAGTTAATAGAAATGCCCTCCTAGTATATCCTGGGAATAAGAGATAACTAGCATTTAATTGCTCTTCAAATCATGCCACATAATATGCTTTGGACATAGCAAAATCACACTTTTATGAACTAGAATGGGATTGAGGTCATTTGCCAACCAACACATTTTCTAATAAAATTTAAGTTGGCATTTGCCCCTAAAAAATGCATAGAATAGAAACAAAAAAATTATTTTGTTATACTAATGATGAGATGCTGTGTCACTCCTTTATCCACTTATAAATGAATTAGGACATTTAAAATGCAATGAATCATCATATAATGAATGTTCAGAATATGCTTCCAAGGCTCCCTACTGCCTTCAGGATAAAGACCAAACTCCTTAACCAAGCGTACAAGACCCATGATCTGACCACCAAATGCTAGGATTAGAAAATTATTTTCTATCAAAAATCTTCGCTATGTGGATGACCCTTCAGCAACTCTTGCCTCAAAGTTCCTTAGCTCTCTCATCTATAATGACCTTCACCTTCACTTACTTCAAGTACCCATTTGCAAGACACATAACAAAGATCTAGAGGTGGTAAAGTATACATTTGAACTGCCTGATTTCAAATTTGAGCTTCAACATTTACTTACTCCATGACCCTGGACAAGTCACTTAACTTCTCTGTACCTTGGTTTCTTCTTATGTGAAATGAGGTGTAAATGTGCTAATATATGTAAAATGCTTTAAATAATTTTTTTCAAATATTAATTAACATCCCTATAAAGGTTTTGTGTGGACATGTTTTCATTTCTTTGGGATAAATGCCCAGCAGTGTAAATGATGGATCCTAAAGAAGTGCATGTTTAGTTTTTAAGAAACTCCTAAACTGTTTTCTAGAGCAGTTGCCAAATTTTATATTCCTACCAGAAGTGTATGAGAGATCCAGTTTTTGTGTACCCTTGTCAGCAGTTGGTATTGTCACTATATATATTTTTAACGTTACCTATTCTAATAGGTGTGTAGAGATCTCTCATCATGGTCTTAATTTATATTTCCCTAATGGCTAGTGATCTTGAACATCTTTTCATATACTTAATTGTCATGCATACTTCATGTTCATGTCTTTTGCCCACTTTCTAATTAGATTGAATTTTTGTGCTGTTGAGCTTTGAGAGTTCTCTGTATAGTCTAGATATTAATCCTTTGTCAGATATGTGGTTTGCAAATATTTTCTCCAAATCTCAGTAGCTGTTTTCCCATTTTATTAATAGGGTCATTCACAGAGCAAAACTTTTTAATTTTGATGAAGTCAATTTATTGACTTTTTTTTCTTTAATGGATTGTGTTTTTGGTGTTATGTCTCCTCAATAAGTCCTAGGCTCTAACAGTTTTCTATATTATCTTCTAAAAGTTTTATAGTTTTATGATTTATATAAATGTATGATCCTTTTTGAGCTCATTTTTATATAAAATGAGAGGTTGAGGTTGAGGTTCACTTTCATTACCTGAAGAGCTGCAATTGCTCTAATACAATTCATTGAAATGACTACCCTCTCCCCCTTGAAATGTTTTTGTACCTTCATGAAAAATAATCAGGCCATACTCTGTATGGCTATTTGTGGATTCTGTATTCTGTTCTATTTGTTTATGTAAGAAGTAGACAAGAGGACTTATCAAATTACCTCTGCCAATTGTACACTGTCTTGATTATTGAAGCAATACAGTAAGCATTAATATTATTAATACCTACTTCCAGTTTATTCTTTTTCAAAATTGTATTAGCCCTTACAGTTCTTTTCCATTTCTACATACATGTTAGTATTATCTTGTCTTTATCTACAAAACATCTTGCTGGGGTTTTCATATTGATTACCTTAAACTTATAGATTAATTTTTAAAGAATTGACATCTTTACCATGTTGAGTCTTCCACTCCATGAACACAGTATGTATCTCAATTTATCTAGATTTGCTTTGACTTCCTTCATATTCTCCACGTTGCAGCCAGAATAAGCCTGTTAAGCCTAAATCAAATTCTGTTATTCCCGTGATCAAAGCCCCCCTTCTATCTTACTCAGGCAGAGCAAATCCAAAATTCTTCCAGTGGATTATAAGGCTCCACTACAGGATCTAGTATGTCCCTCTCCATTATCTCTTCAGGCCCATCTTTTCCTATTTCATCTTTTGCTTAATCCACTCTAGCTAGTCTGGCCTCCTTGTTGTACTGTGAATATGACAGGCACACTTCTGCCTCTGGGATTCTGCACATACCATTTCCTCAGCCTAGAATCCTGTCTCTCTGGATAGGTGAATGAATCATTCCTCTACTCCCTATCAATGTCTGCTGAAAGGTCATCTTCTCTGTGAGGCCCTCCTCATTTCCTTATTTTCTCCTTTCCTATCTGTATTTAAAATTGCAAAACCACTTTCCAACCCCTCCTATTTCCCTTCTCTGCTTTTCTCCTTAATGTTCATTATAATCTAAAATATTACATACTTTACTTCCTTTGAATACTGTTTGTTTACTCTTTTTGAATATAAACTCTATGAAGATGATATCTAGAGTTCCTAAAACAGTACCTGGTATAAAGTGGGTACTCAACACACATTTTTTGGATGAATCAATCGATTTATCAATTTATCACATCTGGGCTCTAGAACAGGGGTCAGCAAATTAGAGCCCACACGCCTGTTTCCCATTTTGTAAACAGAATTTTACTAGAACACATCCACAACCATCTGTTTACATATTGTCTACGGCTGTCTTCTCACTACAACGGCAAAGTTAAGTAGTTGTGACAGAGATCCATGGCCTGCAAAGGCTTAAGTATTTATTATATGGTCCTTTAAGGAAAAGCTTTCTGATCCCTGCTTTAGATTCACATAGTCAACTGCTCGCGAGGCATTGTTCTCTGGATGTCTTTCAGAAATCTTAAATGTGACCTGTCCCAAACTGAACTTTTCTCTATCTCCCTCAAACTTTCCCATTGTGAAATTCTTATATGTATGAAGTAGAGCCCCATTCACCAAGTCAGCCAAGTCAGAAAATCAGGATTCAGAAATCTCCCTCTCCCACATCCTTGGTGACTTCCAGTCACCAAGTCCTGCTGCTTTTGCCTCCCTGTCCTTCTTTACTGAATTATGCTTTTCCCTAGGATGGCACTAGCTGCTATGAAGCTTATACCCCAGTGTAGGGCCATCTGTTGCAAGTCTACAAGAATTTGTCAATAAATATTTGTCTTAACCTCATTCTGGGCATCATTTTCTGACTCTACCTTTGTTTTACCTTTTGTACTTGACCTGATTATAATGCATGATGCCTTATATTTTATGTGCAATATAAAATATGCTGCCATATATACTTTTGGAATGAGATGGGTTTCAAATAAGTATAAATATTGATTTATTTTTAGTTTTGATGGAGTTCAGGACCTGCTATCCCAAAATATGGCACCTTGGCATTTGTGGAAACAGCAGAAGCAAGAAGGTTTCTCTGCCTTCTCCCCTTCTCCCCTGGAGCAGGCCATAAAAGAATTCTCTGACCTTCCTCTAAAGTAGGTCGTTCCAGAGGTACCCTCCCTATAACTGGAGGAAAAGAACATCCCTATCCTCGAAGACACAGAAACACCAAGAAGAATCTGAACAAACAAGCCTTGCTAAGATCCCCCTAAGTTTATTACCATTAGATCATATCCTTCTGTCTTCTAATTACTAATCTTCACAATGATCCATTTCATCAAACTTAGTATAAAAAATGCAAGAGTTTACCCGCTTCTTTGGGTCTTCATTTCTAAAGGCTCTTGTGTCATGTAAAACTTATTAAATAAATTTGTATACTTTTCTCTTGTTAATCAGTCTTTTGTTATAGGGGTCTCAGCCATGAAACTAGCAATGAGTGAGAACATAAATATCTTCTCCCCTACAGTTTCACTGTATATCGACTATTTTTATACTATCATTTTCCTATTTACCCATCTGTCTCCATACTATACATTGTTAACACCTTAAAGGCACAGACAGTGACTTTTTCTTCTTCATTACCCCCAGTATTTAGCATGGTGTCTGAAAGTAATATAGTTATAAGCTTGAGCAATGTTTGCTGAATGAATGAATTTCCCAGGGTAAGAGTTACCATTAAATGTCATTGTGTCATAATGGGATTTCCTTTCATTGTCAATGTGAGCCAAGGAGGAAGACACAGCACTAAAAGGCAGTTGGGGGAAAGTGTCACATGTTTGGAAAAGAGGTAGTGAGAATAGAAAATGCATACCTTGCCAAAGTGCTCGATTAGTATTTCCACCACTATGTTCTGGAATTTGATGTTCATCATGGCGGCCACAGTGTCCTCCTGAGCTCTCATCAGGGTGGGCCCAAAGATCACTCCCATGTTGGAGGGGGTCATAAGATTCTCTTTGCTGTGCTCACACACACTGCCAGAAGAAAAGGGGCAAGATTAACAAAATTTGTTCCAGTATCCCCTTACAAACAAGACTGTGTTAGGTGCTATAGGGGGTAAAAGAAACTAAAAATTAGAAGGAAAGGAGCAGCCTAAAGTATGTATTAGAAGAAAAGATTACAAAGGAAACAATCAGCAAAGAATACAAGATAGTATAAAACTAGGAGTCAAAGTGGTTAGACATAGCTAACCTAGCTAACAGCACTGAAGGAATTAAGAGACAGGCGGGGATATGGAGAGGGACTACAGCTAGCGGGATACTATTTGGAGAGGCAGGAAGGAAGCAAGAGGACATTCCAAGCAAGAGGAACAGCCCACATAAGTATAAAGCATGTACAAAGAACCACAAAGCACATTGAGAGAATGCCTACCAGTCTCTTAAATCAGCCCCTTCCCAACCCCCGTTAGAGAAGCAAAAATCTGAAGGAGCTGAAAGGGATCATTAAGATTTGCACTTGATCATCTTCCTTATTTTACAGATGAAAAAACATAGGCCCAAAGAAGGAAAGGAATTTGCTCGAAGTCACAGTCAATTAGCTGTAGAATAGAACCTGCAACCCCAGATTTTCTGATCCCTAGTCACTTTCATTGCTTAAATTCCCTTTAGTGGCTTCCTACTTTGGGATCCTTCCATAACTTGAGTAACTTGACCCCTATTTCCAATCCCTACTTACAGCTTAGGCTCTGAAGCTGGGTTTGAATCCCAACACGGCCACTCACCAGCTGCGCAACAGTGAGTTCACTCACTCTAACCTCTCTGAACTTCAGCTTTCCCACCTGGGAAAATAGCACCCACTTCAGAGAGTTGTTGAATAAATAAAGATAAATTGCTTTAGCATGGTACCTGGCACCCTGGGAAGTATCTGTTGTTATTATTACCTCTCCAGGAGCCTTCAGGCACTGCTGACCTCTGACACTCTTGTTATACTAAACTGCTAGGATTAGGGCTGTCTGGTTATACCACATTGTTTCAGACCCCCATACCTCTCTGCTCATGTCATTCTCTCTACCTAGAATATCCCCCTCTCCATACATTCACAAAATGTCTATCTATCCTTGGAGATACACATAACGTTATATCTTCAGGGAGACCAGAGCCCACTGTGCTCATCCTAACTAAAACCACTGGCAAGCAGAGTAAGTTGCAATTTTCTGTTTACTTATCTGCCTCTCCTACTAGGTGATAAACAACTTCCAAGTGTGTGTGCCTGCCACACAGCAGGTAGTAATGAATTATTTGTAAAGGAATTGAGCTCCCCTAGTGCTCTTCCAAACAGTCCTGGAGGCAGCCAAGTAAAAGGCAAGAATCTCTTTTGGTCAGTTTGGCTGTAGGAACAGCCCAACCGCCTACCCGAAACACTCACCCTCCATACCTACCAAGGCTAAGGCCCAGAAGAGAATGGTAGATTCTTAACACTGAGTGGATAATTGAGGTGTACAGAATCCTTAGACAAATCTTAATGTGAAGTCTGTTAAGCCCTAGACAAAGGCTGAGCATCATTCAAATGGAAATGAACAGCGACCATTCATAGCTTTTGATATTGCTGGGCTGGTGATGTGTTCCTTTTAATAGTTTCAGTACCCCTGCAATTAATCTTTATTCTTTAGTGACAGAAGTTTTTTCAGATATTAAAATGGAAAAGTATCTCCATGCTAACATCAAGTGACCCAAAAAGGCTAAACCACAAGGACACTTGTGTATCTCCTATTGTGAGCTTTGAAAGGAACTGATCTGTGTTCAGTGTCCCTGCAGCTCACAGAATCATCACAACTCCAAAAAGCAGAGTATTTTAGTTTTGAAGCCTTGGTTTACCAAGAGGAAAGCACTTGGCAAGGTCATATGGCAAGGCAGAGATTCAAGCCCATATTTGTTGCTCCCCAAGTCTTATAGCCATCCCATTGCATCCCACTGCCTGCCTGTCTAACTTTTCTGGATAAATCAAAACTCTTATGTGGGCGCTTCTAAGCTAAATCCACCTTCTGATTCTCTGTTATGGGAGTTACTTGTCATCCCATTTAGGATACTCTTCCTTCTTGGCCTTCCTACGAGATTTGGAAGTTCACCTATTCTTTGGGGAGATTGCTTTGCATTTAGCATCTCTTTTTATTATATATTTTGAAAACCAGTATGGGGGATAAGTAACATCCCAAATTGTGGGTTAACAAGATGAATGAAATCAAAAACAAGAGTATGTAATGTTATTTGACAGCAAAGGAATCTTGAACTCTCTAGTCTACTGAGGTTGGTTGTAAGAAGTCTCCAGTACAGAATAAAATGATTCTGATTGCATGGTTTAGATTAGAGGTCATAAATTTAAATGTCTAGAGGGGCAAGGCAGGTAACTTACATGAGAGAAATGGGCCTGGTGAGAAGTGGCTGCCACATTTAAACAAGCAGACATTCTCTAGACCACCATTTTCCCACCACTCACTTAGAGACACACCATCAACAGAATTACTTCCAGTTTTAAGAAAGGGAAATTCCCAGGTCACATCTAATGTAACTCTAATATAATATTTGTTAAAACACTTGGGAGTGGTGGGGCCTATGGTAAATTAGAAGCTTGTGCCCATTCCAAAGCAAGAAACCATTACTCAACCCCAACTGATTGCTGCCACGTGGGCATGCAGATCCAGTGTGCTAACATCCTCTTTTTTCCTGAAATGTATACTTTGATGTGAACTACCTGGATTTTTTAAATGTTGAAGCCAAATCACTTTTCCCCCAAAACACTGCGGAACAAATAAAATATATTTGTGGTCTGGACCTTGTCAACAGACTGCCAGACTGAGACCTCTGGCAGAATGAGAGGCTATCTATATGAACTTTTAGGTCTGGCTTTAGCATCCAATGAGTCTAAGAACTGTATGCCCTCTGACTCCTAAACAAGGAAGCTACCTTCAATATTTTTAGTTCTTTTACTAAAGTACTGTGTCTCTGGGCCTATCGTTTTCCATCCTTAGGTATCTGTTCCCTCATCTATAAAATGAAGTTATTAGGTGATCTAAGGGGACTTCCAGCTCTGACAATTAAGTGAATCTCAGAAAGCTGCGCTCTTGAAAATAATTGGGGGCAAAGACAACCACACACTGTATGTCCCCGTTAGAAGAACACAGAACCATCTACTAAGTATGCTTGCCTTTCCCACCCTGTACATACATACATACATGCGCGCGCGCACACACACACACACACACACACACACACCCTGGAAACACAAAACTAAAAAGGAAGCAGAAATTTGAACACAGAATAATTGATAATATTATTACATTATTACTCATTTCTTTTTAGATGTGATAATGTTATGTTTATAAAGAGTTCTCATCTTTTCTTTTTCTTTCTTTTTTTTTTTTTCTTTTGAGATGGAGTCTCGCTTTGTTGCCCAGGCTGGAGTGCAGTGGCGTGATCTCGGCTCACTGCAAGCTCCGCCTCCCAAGTTCAAGCAATTCTCCTGCCTCAGCCTCCCAAGTAGTTGGGATTATAGGTGTGCACCGCCACGCCCGGCTCATTTTGTATTTTTAGTAGAGATGGGGTTTCACCATGTTGGCCAGGGCTAGTCTAGAACTCCGGACCTCAGGTGATCCACCCACCTCAGCCTCCCAAAGTGCTGGGATTACAGGCATGAGCCACTGTGCCTGGCCTGAGTTCTCATCTTTTCAAGACACAAACTGAAATATTTATGGATGAAATAATATGATGTCTTAGATTTGATTTAAAATAACATGGGAGGAGGGGAAATGGGTGGGGAAATAGATGAAACAAGATTGGCCATGTGTTCATTATAGTTGAAGGAGGGGTGATGGACACATAATGCTTTCCTATACTGTCTCCTCTATTTTCATATGTACTTGAAATCTTGCACAATAAAAAGCTCTTCAAAAGAAAAGGCAATAGTGCAGGGGAGAGTGAATCAGTGTCACAAGCAAACAAGTCCCTCTCCCCAAGGATGGTGCCTTTTTTTAAGGGCTGACAGCTTTGGCTTCCTCCACTGGTATTATATTATCTGTCATTTACTTTAAATACTTGAACAAAGTCCATAGGATGTCATGAATTTCATCAGTCATGAGTTACAAGCACAACATTATTTATGTACCACTAAGAAAGAAAAGTAATTTCACTGTCATATCATCATGTAATATTTTTGAAGACATTTTAAATAGAAAATAAACTCAACAATGAACATAATTTAACTTAAGTGACTACAATATGAGCAGCTATTACAAGTTCATGCATGTGGAGGCCATGATAATTACATCAGAACTGCTGCCTGACAAGTGTAATTTTAAGAAACCATTGATTTTCAGATGTGTATAGAATTCAGATTACAATTTGAGAAAAAGTATTATTAGAACTGATGAAATTTGGTTTATGTGCTTATTAGTTTTCATGCACAATCTAAAACATATTAATTATGATGGTAGTATTCTAATTGTGAATACATGCATGCTCTAGGGGTGATTAATGAGTATTTAAAAGACTCAGGTAAAAGCCAGAGGAGCTCCTGTAAGTTTCAGCTAACCTTATCTCCAACCAACACCAAAGGCTTTGTTAATGAGCATAACATAAGGTAAAAACGAATTACCATTGCCTAGATGTATTAAAGACATATGGACTGGCTGAAAATATTGCACAGACACTGCCAGCCTTGCATTGACAGGGTAGAAAAATATAGCAATGCTTAATATTAACATCAGTAAGGTGAATCAGCCAATCTTATGCATCTTCAGATATGATGCAGCATATGGTATACAACATCACCTATGATCTGTTCCAACCAACAAATAGTTAACTTGAATCCATCTAGCCTTTAGATAGAACCTATACTTTACAAAAAATACAAGAAGTAGAGGAATTCGCTGAAATATATGACAAAGAAGAAAGCAGACAAAACTAGGAAGTAACATTCTACAGGACAATTGGTCTTCTCTTGTTGGTAAAACAGTATCATTAAAAAAGGCACTGTGCAGGGGCCATGCTAGTCTTCTCTGTATTGTTCCAATTTTAGTATATGCACTGCTGAAACACTCTTCAGCAAATGCAAAAGAATGGAAATCATAATAGTCTCCCAGACCACAGTGCAATCAAATTAGAACTCAGGATTAACAAACTCACTCAAAACCACACAACTACATGGAAACTGAACAGCCTGTTCCTGAATGACTACTGGGTAAATAACAAAATTAAGGCAGAAATAATTAAGTTCTTTGAAATCAATGAGAACAAAGACACAACATTCCAGAATATCTGGGACACAGCTAAAGCAGTATTTATGGGGAAATTTATAGCATCAAATGTCCACAGGAGAAAGCGGGAAAGATGTAAAATGGACACACTAATATCACAATTAAAAGAACTAGAGAAGCAAGAGCAAACACATTGAAAAGCTAGCAGAACACAAGAAATAACTAAGAGCAGAGCAGAACTGAAAAAGATAGAGACACGAAAAACACATTTAAAAAAAAATCAATGAATCCAGGAGCTGGTTTTTGAAAAGATTAAACAGATAGACCACTAGCCAGACTAATAAAGAAGAAAAGAGAGAAAAATCAAATAGACACAATAAAAAATGATAAAGGGGATATCACCACTGATACCACAGAAATACAAACTACCATCAGAATACTATAAACACCTCTATGCAAATAAACTAGAAAATCTAGAAGACATGGATAAATTCCTAGACATCTATACCCTCCCAAGACTAAACCAGGAAGAAGTTGAATCCCTGAATAGACCAATAACAAGTTCTGAAATTGAGGCAGAAATTGATAGCCTATCAACCAAAAAAAGCCCAGGACCAGATGGATTCACAGTCAAATTGTACCAGAGGTACAAAGAGGAGCTGGTACCATTCCTTCCAAAACTATTCCGAACAACAGAAAAAGAGGGAATCCTCCCTAACTCATTTTATGAGGCCAGAATCATCCTGATAACCAAAACCTGGCAGAAGACGCAACAACAAAAAATTTCCGGCCGATATCTCTGATGAACATCGATGTGAAAATCCTCAATAAAATACTGTCAAATCAAATCCTGCAGCACATCAAAAAGCTTATCCACCACGATCAAGTTGGCTTCATCCCTGGGATGCAAGGGTGGTTCAACATATGCAAATCAATAAATGTAATCCATCACATAAACAGAACCAATGACAAAAACCACATAATTATCTCAATAGATGCAGAAAAGGCCTTCGATAAAATTGAACACCCCTTCATGCTAAAAACTCTCAATAAAGTAAGTGTCGATAGAACATATCTCAAAATAATAAGAGCTATTTATGACAATAAATCCACAGGCAATATCATAGTGAATGGGCAAAAGCTGGAAGCATTCTTTTTGAAAACAGGCACAAGACAAGCACGCCTTCTCTCACCACTCCTATTCAACACAGTATTGGAAGTTCTGTCCAGGGAAATCGGGAAAGAGAAACATAAACAGAACGAATGACAAAAACCACATGATTATCTCAATAGATGTAGAAAAAGTTTTTGATAAAATTCAACACCCTTTCATGCTAAAAACTCTCAATAAACTAGGTATTGATGGAACGTATCTCAAAATAATAAGAGCTATTAATTATTAACCCACAGGCAATATCATACTGAATGGGCAAAAGCTGGAAGCATTCCCTTTGAAAATCAGCACAAGACAAGGATGCCCTCTCTCACCACTCTTATTCAACATGGTATTGGAAGTTCTGGCCAGGGCAATCAGGCAAGAGAAAGAAATAAAGGGTATTCAAACAGGAAGAGAGGAAGTCAAATTGTCTCTGTTTGAATATGACATGATTGTATATTTAGAAAACCCCATCATCTCAGCCAAAAATCTCCATAAGCTGATAAGCAAATTCAGCAAAGTCTCAGAATACAAAATCAATGTGCAAAATTCACAAGCATTCCTATACACCAATAATAGACAGAAAGCCAAATCATGAGTGAACTCCCATTCACAACTGCTACAAAGAGAATAAAATACCTAGGAATATAACATGCAAGGGACATGAAGGGCCTCTTCAAGGAGAACTACAAACTACCACTCAAGGAAATAAGAGGGGACACAAACAAATGGAAAAACATTCCATCCTCATGGATAGGAAGAATCAATGTCGTGAAAATGGCCTTACTGCCCAAAGTAATTTATAGATTCAATGCTATGCCCATCAAGCTACTATTGACTTCATTCACATAATTAGAAAAAACTACTTTAACTTTCATGTGGAACCAAAAAAGAGCCCATATAGCAAAGATAATCCTAAGCAAAAGAACAAAGCTGGAGGCGTCATGCTACCTGACATCAAACTATACTACAAGGCTACAGTAAGCAAAATAGCATGGTCCTGGTACCAACACAGATATATAGACCAATGGAACAGAACAGAGGCCTCAGAAATAACACCACACATCAACAACCATCTAATCTTTGACAAACCTGCCAAAAACAAGCAATGGGGAAAGGATTCCCTATGTAATAAATAGTGTTGGGAAAACTGGTTTGCCATATGCAGAAAACTGAAACTGGACCCCTTCCTTAGACCTTATAGTTAACACAAGGTGGATTAAAGACTTAAATATAAGACCTAAAACCATAAAAACCCCAGGTAAAAACATAAGCAACATCATTCAGGGCATAGGCATGGTCAAAGATTTCATGACTAAAACACCAAAAGCAATGGCAACAAAAGCCAAAATTGACAAATGGGATCTAATTAAACTAAAGAGATTCTGCAAGCAAAAGAAACTATCATCAGAGTGAACAGGCAACCTACAGAATAGGAGAGAATTTTTGCAATCTATCCATATGATAAAGGGCTAATATCCAGAATCTACAAGGAACTTAAACAAATTTACAAGAAAAAACCAACCCCATCAAAAAGTGGGCAAGGGATATGAACAGACACTTTTTAAAGAAGACATTTATGCAGCCAACCAATATATGAAAGAAAGCTCATCACCACTGGTCAATAGAGAAATGCAAATCAAAACTGCAATGAGATACTATCTCATGCCAGTTAGAATGGCAATCATTAAAAAGTCAGAAAACAACAGATGCTGGAGAGGATGTGGAGAAATACGAATGCTTTTACTCTGTTGGTGGGAGTGTAAATTAGTTCAACCATCGTTGAAGACAGTGTGGCAATTCCTCAAGGATCTAGTACCTGAAATACCATTTGACCTAGTAATCCCATTACTGGGTACATACCCAAAAGATTATACATCATTCTACTATAAAGGCACATGCACACGTATGTTTATTGTGGCACTATTCACAATAGTAAAGATTTGGAACCAACACAAATACCCATCAATGACAGACTGGATAAAGAAAATGTGGCACATATACACCATGGAATACTATGCAGCCATAAAAAAGGATGAGATCATGTCCTTTGCAGGGATGTGGATGAAGCTGGAAGCCGTCATTCTCAGCAAACTAACACAGGAACAGAAAACCAAACATCACATGTTCTCACTCATAAGTGGGAGTTGAACAATGAGAACACATGGACACAGGGAGGGGAACATCACACACTGGCGCCTGTTGGGGGTGGGGGGCTAGGGGAGGGACACCATTAGGGGAAATACCTAATGTAGATGATGGGTTGATGGGTGCAGCAAACCACCATGGCACGGGTATACCTATGTAACAAACCTGCACGCTCTGCACATGTATCCCAGAACTTAAAGTATAATAATAATAACAATAAATAAAAAGAAACAAGCTCTGTGCTAGATTAAAAATACAAAAAAGACATAAATAAAATGTGTTCCTATATTGAATATCAGATTGGACAAAAATCTATAAAAGGCCTCTTTTGGGTCAAGTGGGAAAATGTTAATATGGTCTGGAAAAGTCAAAATTTTTAAAATGGAAAAAGCAGACTAAAGAACAACATAATCTCATTTTGGTAAAAAAAAAATGCAAACATGTATATGTATACAAAAATGCATACACACATACACATACACACACAAAGAGAGGGAGAAAAAGAGGGAGAGAGAGAAGAAAGAAAGAGACAGAGAAAGAGAGAGAGATTCTAAAGAACCTGAACTATATTAATAGTAACGATTATTGAATGTTGGGAATAGAAAGCTTTTCCTTTGTTTTTTTTTTGTTTGTTTGTTTGGTTTTTTTTTTTTTGCTTTTTAAATATTTTGTAGGCCGGGCGCGGTGGCTCAAGCCTGTAATCCCAGCACTTTGGGAGGCTGAGACGGGCGGATCACGAGGTCAGGAGATCGAGACCATCCTGGCTGACACGGTGAAACCCCGTCTCTACTAAAAAATACGAAAACTTAGCCGGGCGAGGTGGCGGGCGCCTGTAGTCCCAGCTACTCGGGAGGCTGAGGCAGGAGAATGTCGTAAACCCGGGAGGTGGAGCTTGCAGTGAGCTGAGATCTGGCCACTGCACTCCAGCCTGGGCGACAGAGCCAGACTCCGTCTCAAAAAAAAAAAAAAAAAAAAAAAAAATATTTTGTAATTTATACAGTGTACAGTATTGCATCTCAAATAAGAGAAGTATTATTACAAAAGTAAATAGAATCTAGTAAGCCTAATAACCCATACCCTTCAGAATGGTAGCCCAGGCCTAAGGTTACAAAGGGGTACTAGATGGTAGGATTTTATTGCCTGACTCCAATCTTATCTGCCTCCAGTGAACCTTTCATCCAAGATGTTGTCAGGGCATCTGAAAGGACAGAGAGCTGGGACTTCATTTGAGTTTGCAGAACAGGTTGTTCAAGTCTTTTTTCGTCTGCCTGCTGATAAATAGCTATAAGAATGGCAGAATTAAGCCCGGAGCTTGCTTCCATTGTAATATTCCACTGGCAGTAAGATTGCCAGGGAAGTGACCTTAGAGTTCTCTTATTTCTGACTAATAGAAGCTCCAGATACTAACCAAAAAGAACTGGATAATTGAGAACCTCAAATTGGCTGAGGTCAGTTTGGGTCTGCCTGTTATTAGCCTGGAAAACAGGCTGACAGTGGAAACACAGTAAAAAGGCATAGATGTACTCATCATATAGATGATGAAAGCAGCAGTCGGCAGGCAGGATAATTATGTGCATTTTAAAAACACGTGAATTTTCTTCTTCTGTGCAAATTTCTCTATTGAAACTAAGCATATTTTTTATTTACATTTCCCTACAATTTTCATTATAAACATTTTCAAACATACAAAAAAGGTGAAAGAGTGGTACCAGGAGGACACATACTGTCTATACCTAGACTCAAAAATTAACATATTTCCACATTTGCTTTTACTCTGTCTATATTTTTTCTTAATCCTCTGAAAGTAAATTGCTTCAACCCTAAATACTTCAGCATTCATCATCAAAGAATAAGCACATTTTTCTACAAAACCACAATAACATGTTAGCATCTAGAAAATGTACAATAATTCTATATCATCTAATATCTAGTCCATATTCAAATTTTCTCAAATGTTATGGGGGAAAAAAGTCTTTTATAGCTGCCCTTTTCAAATCTGGATCCAATCAAAGCTCTTACACTGCATTTGTTTGTTTATTTAGTCTCTTAATGTACAACAGTACCTCTACCACTTTTTTCCACAACATTGACTTTTTGAAAAGTCCAAGCCTTTTCAAAAGCTTTATAGACTGTCAAATACTCTGTGTTTTTCTATACTTTTTATTTCCTGCAAACTGGAAAGAATTAATATGATTCAAGCTACATATTTTTGGCAAAAATATTTCACAGTTTATGTATTATAATTTTTATTATATCTACTTAGGAGGTACATAAGTGGTTTGTTCCATTATTTACCATGGCACAACCTCAGCTCGCTGCAACCTCTGCCTCTCAGGTTCAAGTGATTCTTCCACCTCAGCCTCCAGAGTAGCTGGGATTACAGGCACCCACCATCATGTTCGGCTAATTTTTGTAATTTTGTAGAGACAGAGTTTCACCATGTTGGTCAGGCTGGTCTCGAACTTGTCACCTCAGGTGATCCACCCGCCTCAGCCTCCCAAAGAACTAGGATTACAGGCCTGAGCCACCGCGCTTGGCCTGTTCCATTATTACTGATGCTAACTTTGATCGATTACTTAAGGTGGTGTCTGCCAGACAGGTTCATCGTAAAGATACATTGTTTTTTATTTGTGATTAGTAAGTAACTTGTCAGTAATACATAGGAATAATGTGAACATCCTATTCCTCAATACTCTTTTACCCAACAGTTTTGATTCATGTCTAAAACAGACCACTTAGATAGCAAACTAATGATTTTTCTAATTCTGTCATTCGTCCTATGTTTATTAGCTGGTATTCTTTCTGCAATAAAGAGCTTTCCTTCCTCTACCTACCTACAAGAATTTTGTTTTTCAACATGTAATAATCAAATACATTATTTATTGTTATTGATGTTCAGGTTGACTCAAACATCATCGGTGTCAGCCCTTTCAAGGTTTCTACATCCTCTGGACATGACACTATTATGACACTATTAGTGTGACTCCGTTCTTTCTTGCTTGGTGGTACTGTTTATCCAAAACTAACCTTGTATTTTCCTTGCTCCAGACATGGAATCAGCCATTTCTCTAAGCACCCCTGATTCCTTTGAAAAGGAAATGCTATTTAAAAACAAAAAACTGGGTACTAAGTGTATTCACTTCTTTTTGGGTAGAATTCCTTCAAGACTGATTCAGTGAATAAAGTCTTTTCTTCTTGTTGCTTTCTCTTTAAATCATAAATTCATATTAACATTCTTAATTTAATTTTAATGTTAAAAAATTTTTCCTCATGTCTTTAATTTTATATCTGTATCTCTTTTGTACACTATAAGGCTTGGCTTGTGATAACATTAACATATTTACTTTTTTGCTTTATCTTTATAAGATGTATGTGTGTGTTTCAAGTTAAATTATATTACTACTATTAATAAACCTACTGAGTGATGCTTAAAATTTTGCTTTTCTTGTTTCTAGAGTACATCTCATTAAGGATGAGTCAGAGGACTGTGTTGACACGTTAGTTGAAATAATTGCTTTCTCTCTGTAATTATGCTATCAAGTTGATAAACACTTAGGTTCATTAAATTCATTTGCTTTTATTGGTGTTCAGTTTTATGGTTCATAATTTTTGATTTAATTTTATTTTTTGGATATGTAAAACATTAATATGGCTTAATAGTCATAAGTATATAAGGAGGTATACCCAGAGGAATCTAGCTCTTATCCCTATCCCCTCCTCCCTACTTACCACACCTATCCACTATAATAACAACTTTCATTAGTTTATTTTTATAACACATTTATTGAAATATATTTTACATATCATAAAATTCACCTTTTTAAAGGTTAAAATTAAACGGTTTTTAGTATATTCACGGAACCGTGCAACTGTCACCCTTTATATAATTTCAGACATTTTCATCATTCCAAAAAGAAACCTCATACTCATTATCAATTACTCCCCATTACTTCTCACACCCCCACTTCCCAGACCTTGCCAACAACTCATCTACTTTCTTTCTCTATAGCTTTGTCTATTCTGAACACTTCATATAAATGGAATCATATATGTACTTTTGTGTCTTGTTTTTTTCACTTAGCATAATGCTTTTGGTGTTTATCCATGTTGTGGCATGTATCAGTACTTCATCCTTTCTATGGCTGAATAATATTCCATTGCCTGTATACCACATTTTGTTTACCTATTCGTTAGTTAACAGACATTTGGGTTGTTTCCACGTTTCAACAACTATGAAATAATGCTGCTATGGACATTTGTGTACAAGATTTTGTGTGGAACATGTTTTCATTTATCTTAGGTATATACCTGGGAGTGGAATTGCTGGATGTATGACAACTCTACATTTAACTTTTGGAGTCATTAGTTTTTTAACATTTATCTTAGTGTATGCTTCATTTGACAAAATTTTTTAAACATGTGTGTATTCTTACATATTCTTATTTTCCTCTTTTTTCTTACAAAATAAAGCTAGCAAATTATAAACCTTGTTTTATAGCTTGAAATTTTTTATGTTATTGCTTGTTTTATGTGCTGGAAAATTGTAATATATCCCAGAAAATCACTACAAAACAAAGTTCATAGAGATCTTCCTCATTCTTTTCTTAAATTACTGCATAATACTACATTGTCTAATATATCCTTATTTACTCGACTAGTGCCCTATTTTCAGATATTTGTGTTGTTTCCGATCTTTCGCTTTTGAAAATTGTGCTGCAATGAGAAACCTTGTGCATGTGTTGTTTGTATTTGTGGAGGTGTATCTTTAGAGTATATGCCTTAAAAAAAGAAAAAAAAAAAAAGCTAAAATATCATATACCCTGTTTTACCCTGTTTTGCTGGGTCAAAGGATAACCAAATGTTTAGATTTGTTAGGTATTGTCAAATCCCCTCTTCTGGAACCGTACTGCATTAACACAAGAAATGTATTGGAGGACAGTTTCCCCATAGTCTCATTAATAAGCATTAGGATTTGTCCATAAATGGTAGCTCAGTATAGGTTTAGTTTGTGTTTTTGTTACTATGAGTGAGCTTGAGCATATTACCACATATTTAAGAGTATTTGCCATTCTATTTCTGTGATCTATTTGTTCATGTCTTCTTTTGATTTCAAGATTTTGAGGACTAAGATTCTTAAAGTAAGCCAAGCAGCCAGCCTTTGGGCAGATAGAAGCAGGCACCCTGACGCTCACTAAGCAAGGGCATCCTCAATTGAGTCCTTGGCTCTTGTCACATGTTGAGACTCTCAGAAAGTCAGAGCTGAAAAAACCCTTTGAGATTAACTGCTTCAGTCCCTTCGTGTTATAGATGCACAAACTTGTGGGCCAGAGAGTGGAAGGAACTTTCTCTAGGTCACACAGCATATTTGTGACAGATCTGGAACTTGGACTCAAAGACTCCTCCAGGGCAACTTTAAATTAACATGCAAATAGCTTCTTTGCTGATTTTTGTACATTTACTGAGATTATCACAAACTAATTTTTGGAGACCAGAAGCCTCTTAATGTTCTCTATTAGCTCAAATTACAAACACTGGCAATAAATATAAAAGCCATCCTCTCTTGTTAATTCTGCTTATTATCTACATCAGTGTCCACAATATTCATTTGCTATAGAAGTGTAGAAAACAGTCTTTGAAAGTCAGAGCTGAATCAGATCTTGGAGATCTCACATATAATAGGAAAACTCAAGGTCCAGATAGGCAAAGCACTCAGGATTTATTACAGGGGGAGGCCAAAAGAGTCATTAACCTGGAAACTCACCTTCATTAAAGGCCTCAAGTTGAGGTGTTTCAGAGCCTCTCCAAATGAGGTTAAAATGTATCATTACTGCATCTTTTGAGTATGCAGACAACTGCATTTGCTAAATATATACACTTAAAATACATTACAATTTTTTAAACTTATTTTCACTTTTTTTACTGTTTAACATACCAAGAGAGGCCTTAAGAGTGACCTGTCCCGGGTCACAAAATGAACTAATAGCAGAAAGCAGAAATGAAACTAGAGCCCAGGTCTGCTGGTTCCTGGGCAGAATGCTTTCTGCCTTTTTTTAAGCCAAGTAAATTCATCTTGATTCACAATATTAAATCCTCTGGCCAGGAAGCACCACTGTGGGACACATGTGCCCCTTTCACCTGCTTATCTCAGTGCCTGTCACCAGGACTATTCTCCAGGATCCCGCTGTCTGCTACTGCCAGCCACACCAGGGCAAGAAGTTGACCAGAATCTTAACAAAAAGTCCCATTTCTTGAGAGCCTCTCATGTGACATGCATTTTACCTGTGTTCATCCTAATCCACACAACTGGCCTTCATTATAGGGATTGTGCAGATGAGCAAACAAACTCAGAGAGGTTTGCCTAAGATTACACAGCAAACAAGTTGGAGAGCTTCAATTCAACACCAGGCTCATCTGACGGCAAAGCCCAATCTACCTTGCTGTTACCTTTCAACTGAGACAACCCACATGCATGATGACTCTAAGAGGATATGTACATGAGTCAAGGCAAAACAGCCTTCCTCACAGAGCATTCAGCCTTCTAAGGAAGCACTTAAGGACTGGGGCTGAAAGAGCTGAGAGGAAGCTTCTGTGTAGTCCAACCACACGGGACAGTTGTCTAATAGAAACTTTTTCTGAAAATCCAGCAGTTACTTACTTGACCAAGTGTCTTATCAGAAGTTCCAGCATCTCTCGGTTCTTTTCTGGTAGCTTATATACCAGGGAGTGAATAGCTCCTAGGCGGTAATCCAGGTTATCAGACTCTGAGAGAGAAGGGTAAGAGAAAAATGGTTTGGCTTTCTGGGCAACTGGATTGAGCAAATTCTCACATATATATGCACACACACACACAGATTTGGAGAAAGACAACCAGAGACACAGAGAGACAGAGAGATAATCAATGAGATGAAAAGAGACAGAGATAAATAGGCACTGAAATACAATAAAAATTAAAGACCCAGAAACAAAGACAAAGACACAAAGAGAGAGAGAGAAAGAAAAAAGGCAGAGAGAGAGAGAAAAAACACACACACAAAGAAACAGGTCTAAAAAGATGTAGAAAACAGAAGATAGAAAAGAAGAGAAGGATGAGAAGAGAAGATTGTCTCAGAGGGAGTCAGAACTCCAGGCACAGCAGGTTGTTCCTGAAGTCTCACAGATAAACTTCCAGCTGGAAGCCTATTCCCATCCACCTTCCTTGTGGTACTGAGAAGTGTGCTGCTGCCTCTGGATTCCTGTTAAAATCACTGAGAGCTCAGAAGTAAAGAACAAAGCTCCCTTGTTTCAAAAAAGACCCATTATGATGTTAAGTCCCCTGAATCTTTTTCCTCTACACCACACAGGATATGATACAGAATATGATGCAGAACCTCCACGTTGAGGTGGAGAGGGGCACTCACACAGTGGCCTCAGCCAAAACTTTCAATGCTTCTTTAATTGCCAACTTTTGGGGGTAATTCTATATGCCTTATTTCCTATGTACTAACGTCCTCTCCCTCAGTTTTCTCATCTAGAAAATCTGATGCTGGCACTAGCAGATTAAGAACAATGGTTCACAACACAATAGAAAAGCATTTGAACAGGCAAAATGCTGAAGGAAGTTGAAACGGCAACTGTCATGTAACCATTTTGCTGTCCCCTGGTAATGTGAGCCAATGTTCTTGTTCTGATGGAAGAGGCAATGAATACATATATAAATAAAGTCTTTATATTCATCACAACCCTCAAGTTAACCAATTTTCTCAAGCCTACTTAAGTAACACTAATTATGAAAAATAATAGAACTCTTGAGTTAGACAGCAAGCAAGAATACTTTCATTTGGCAGTTGAGTAAAATGTGTGTATGTGTTTTAGGTTTCTGTGCCCTCAATCACTTCCCCTCAAACAATTTTCAAGGCTTATTACAGTAAACATTAAGAAACTAGGACAACACAGTTAATTAGTAACATAAACACTTACTGGCAGCAGAGACCAGCTCTTTGTGAAGCCTATAGGTCATGACAGGTTCAGAAAGATTCCTGAAATGAATGAAAATTGTCAGTTGCTTTGGGAAGAAAGCAGCTGGGTATTGGATTCTTAGTTCTGGGGACAGCAAGGCTGAAGTTCCTGAGCCCTAAAGCTTAGTGGGATTATATACATTCTTCTCTTCACCTGAAGCTTCCTCAGGGGAGTCCAAGTTGCTAGTAATTCAACAAAAGACCTGCAAAAGCATGGGCTGAGCCCTCTAGCAAGGTCTCCAACTAGCTCACAAAAGTGAAAAGAGGCACAAATCAGTCCCACAAAATTCCAGAGGGGACCCATTCTGAATGCTACCATGAATCCCTTACAATTGATAGATCCTTAGAACTTCCAAAGTGCTTTTGCAATTGTCCTCCCAATTGATTCTTCCAATAATCCTGTGAGGCGGAGCAGTTATCCAAATCCCCATTTATGGGAGGAGGAAACTCAGGCTCAAATGGGTTTACTCATTTAGTCAAAAAACATTGAGCATCTACTTGTACCTGGCATTGTGCCAGGTATTGGGGATCCAGAGATGAAAAGAAACGGTCCAAACTTCCAAGGAGATAATAGTTTAGTAGAAAAGAGCACCATACACAAAACTTGCAATGCAGTGGGACAAGTATGATGATAAAATAAAGGTACATGGTAGGTGGCTCTGAGGAAGTAAATAATCAACTAATAATTATAAGAAAAGCAAACTCTGTACTGCTCTAAGTGATTTACATATATTAACCCATTTAAACCTCATATCAACTCTGTGAGGTAGGTACCATTTCCAGTTTATAGATGAGGAAACTGAGGCCTAGAGAAGTTAAAAACTCATCCAAAATTACACAGCTAATAAGTGGTAGAAGCAGGAAGTCTGTCTCCTGAGTCCATGCTCTTAATTACTATACTATACTGCCTGCCACTGTTGTTACTGTAGTAATCCAAGCAAAAGATAATAAAAGACAAACAGAGGGGCTAGTCGTGGTGGCTGACATCTGTAATCCCAGCATTTCGGGAGGCCAAGGCAGGAGGATCACTTAAGCCCAAGAGTTCGAGACCAGTCTGGACAACTTAATGAGACCCCTACCTCTTAAAAATAACATAAAAACAGTAACTGGGCATGGTGGTGCGTGCCCGTAGTCCAGACTACTCAAGGGGCTGAGATGGGAGGACTGCTTGAGCCTGAGAGAGAGAATGGTGTGGTGGGAGGGCAAGGCTGCAATGAGTCATGATCACAACACTGCATTCCAGCCTGGGTGACAAAGCATAGAAAGAATAGGTGAGGAGAGTGTTTTGAAAAATATTAAAGAAAGAACTCCTTCTTTGATTGGATATGATGGCGAGGGAGCAATTTGGTTTGGGTGAATGAAGAGAAAAAGAGTTGATTAAGAGGGAAGTAGAGATGCTAAGTCAGGGAAGCCTCAGGAAGGAGATGTCTACTAAGAAGTTGGATGCAGGGCTCTGCTAGATTAGAGAAGCAGATGTGAAAATCAGGAACCTAGAGAACAGATGACGAAACCACAAGAACAGATGCCACTTCTCCAGGGGAGCTGGCAAACTGGCAGTCAAACAGCTACATGAGGCCTTCTGATATTTCTTCTTTGCCCAGCACAGTGTATAAAAGTGAAATAGAATTGAATCAGTTATCAAAATATTTTAAAATGAGATATTTCATATACAAATCCATATCCCCTGTCTCTGTGGAAAAATGCAAAGATCTGGCTCTATTGGTTCTTTGTAGAAGTAAACAACACTGCTGTTTGTATGTAAACAAAGGGCTTGTCATGCAAATAAAGGTTCAATGTGCAAAGTGTTTAATACGAAAATAGTCTACTTCACTCAGTTTTATTTCCTGGTCCCTGTAGATATTTCAGTTTTCAGTCGTTCTACTATAGTAAAATAAGTAGAGAGCCCTGGAAAATACCAAGTAGAAAGCCCATAAAGGACATTGACAAAAATGACCAGAGGTTAAAGAAAAACAAAAAGCAAGTGATTCAGCAGAATCCAAAACAGAAGAAAGTATCCAGGAAGGCTTGTTAACAACTTCAAATGTTACAAAAAGGTCAAGTAAGGTAAAGACTGACAACTGTGCTTTGTGTGCAGCATTGAGGATATCCCTGGTGACCCTGGCAAAAGCAGCTTCACTGGAGCAGAGGGGGTAAGAGTTAGATTACAACGAGTTAAGAAGGAACTGGGGAGTTAAGAAGTACAGACCGGGAGTGTATATTACTTGACACAGAAGCTTGGCTGATGTCAACAAAAACAGTGAAACTGTGTACAATATTTTAAGAGATTTATTCTGAGCCAAATATGAGTGACTATGGCCTGTGACATAGCCCTCAGGAGGTCCTGAGAACTTGTGCCCAAGGTGGTCGGGGTACAGCTTGGTTTTATATGTTTTTAGGGAGGCATGAGACATCAATCAAATACATTTAAGAAATACACTGGTTTGGTTCAGAAAGGCAGGACAACTCAAAATGGGGGGCTTCCCACTTTGAGGAATTTAAAATTTTCTGGTTGGGAAATTTAAACATTTTCTGGTTGACAATTCGTTGAGTTTATCTGACGACCTGGGATCAGTGGAAAGGAATGTTCAGGTTAAGACAAAGGACTGTGGAGACCAAGTTTTATTGTGCAGAGGAATCTCTCAGATACCAGACTTTAGAAAGAGCAGGTTTTAAAATGTTTTTTATTAGACCTAAAAGGGCACCTGGCTCTTAGTTGATTATCTACTGGATCTGGAAAGAAATGAAGGAAAACAATGGGGGAAGGGGATTCTCTATAGAATGTGGATTTTTCCCACAAGAGACTTTGCAGGGCAATTTCAAGGTATGGCAAGAAAATGTATTTTGGGGTAAAACATTTTCATTTTTTTCCTGTGTTATGCCAGAGTCAGATGGAAAGTAAGTCATGATATACAGGGTTAAATAAAATCCATCTGATGAGAATTTATGGCTTGGAGGGCACGACTCCCCAAACCCCTTAGAAAGGAATTTGGGCAAGATAAAAAAAAAATCAGAGCTTAGTCCTCACTCAGAAGGGGTAAAGTATCTCATTAGGCAATCTTGTTTAAGTTCCTGGCTCTAACTATCATCTGTATGGTTAATGATCACCAAATTTTAGTTCAAGCCATGAGCTCATCACTGAGTTTCAGACCTATGTATTCAATTGCCTGCTTAATATTGTGCCCTGATTTCTTCAAAGGTACCCAAATTTGATATATCCAAATTCCAACTTATTGCCTCCCTCAAACTTAGTCTTCTTGTGTTTCTCAAATCAGTAAATGCATGACCATCATTTGGTTGTATGGGCCAGAAACATGGAAGTCACCTTTTTGTCTCCCTATCCCTAATCCTCATATCCAACTCATCAATTTTACTTCCCAAATCTCTTGAATATGCTTACTTCTAGGAATATCTACTGCTACTCCCTAGTCCAAGCATGAGCATCATCTCTTGCCTGGAAGACAGCCATAGCCTGCTGATGTACACACCTCTGCCCATTTTATATCACTGTAATCTAATCGCCATACTTTTTTTTTCAAAATACAAATCTCAGTATGCAGTTCTTGTTTAAAATCTTTCAATATATTCCCATTACTTTTAAGATAAATTTAGACCCCAATTTTTAAAAGATCCTTTAAAGCCCTGAATGATATGGCCCTTACATACCTCTCCCTCCCTCTCTACACTCAATACTCCCCCTATACTGATTCATGTAGTTTCTTGAAGGGGCCTTCCTCCCTCCCGCCTCAAGTCTTCGCATATTCTGTCTGGAGCCCAACTCCCACTTAGTTGATTCCAACTTACAGTTCAAACCTCAGTTTAAACCAAAATGGGTGACATCTTCCTATTAAATGCCTTCATAGCACATTATAACTTTCCTTCAGAGTACTTATTAGAGTTTATTACATTTGTATGATTATTTGTCTTCTGACTGTCCCCTTTACTAGAATAAGTTCTTTAAGGTCAGAGACCATATCTATACACAACTGCCTAGTGCCTAATATCACACTTGGCACGGAGTAAGCAGTCAGGATATTTTTACTGAATCATTTAGTGATTTAAAGATGTATGTGGCTGGAGCATAATTACATGCTGGGAAAAAGAGCCAGTTAAATGAGAGAGGATAAAAATAGAGGAGAGAGAAGGGATGATTGCTAGAGGACTTCTCTTGAAAGGTTAGAGATGAGGGGTGATTTAGTTACCTAGAACAGAGGGTGGAGACCTGCCCTGGAACACAGCTATCTTTGAGAACTCTAAAGGGTATTTACTGGCTGGTGTATATTACAGAACCATGGATGAGTCTCAAGAACAAATATCACTTACTGGGGGTGCTGCCCACTCACACTTTCAGGTTGGACCCTCTTATCTTTGAAAAGGGCCACACTGCCTATTATAGGATGAGCTGGGAATAACGCAATGTGGGGAAGGCCTTACAAATCTAAGAAAATGTTGAGACTCCTTTGAAGGAAGCTACAGATACAGAATCACTTATTCCCACTATTCTCATCACAACAAGTCTTCTTAAAGTGTTCATAACAGATTGCTCTCTGTCTTTACTGAATTACCAAGCCATTCAAAGAAGGCCAAAGCTCCTGGGATAGGGGGCAGGAGAAGAAGATGCCCCAGTGCCAGGGGCCTTATAAGTCAGAGACACTTAGATTTAAAAAATACAAGCTGGGACCATGGCTAATACTTAATGGAGAAAGTGGTGCACCTTGGTTTCCCCATCTGCAAAGTGAGTCAAGTACCACCTAGTACACTCGGTTAATGGGAGAAGAAAACAATGACACTATCAGTGTAAACAACTAGCCGCAGCCTAGTACAGAATAAACCCTCCAATAACAGTTATTTTCTTCATCAGCAAATGCAGGAGAAATATTCCTGGAAAGAACATTCAAGTTTATGGAAAGCTCTAAGATGATGCTACAGTAGCAAAACATTTAACAGTAATATCTGAAACCCAATCTATTTTGGATTAGTGAGATTTTCCAGAGCTTATGTATCAATCTTAATGGCTCAAGAACACAATCATTGAAAAGAAGAGGCTTTTGCACATAAAGCATGATACATACTATGAGACATAAAGAGTGGTAAGAAATCAATGTGTTTAAAAATATATATGTCTCAAACACCTTTTGCATAATATAAATTTATGCCAATAAACTGAATAATATATTCATCAATATTGCACATTCCCAAATTTTGTTGGTGAGCTAACTTCTTTCCATACTGCTGACAGTTCATTTAGCTCCAACATTATTACAGTTGTATTTTCTTGGTTTTTATTTCCATTATCTGGATTAATACATGATACGTAGCACATCACATATATAGACCATTTTTGCCCCAATGCAATTTGATGTTTCAAAATGGGTATTATCCTCTAAAACATGTTAGCCACCCTGAATAGTCCCAGCTCCTGATTCTACTAGTGAATCCATCATGACATCACTCTATCTGTGAAGAGCAAAACATATTCAGTTATTTCAAGTGCATGATTTTTGAACATAATCTTTTTAGCCTTTTTTCAATAACAATTCTATTATTTTTATGCTTCTCTTGCTTTAAACTCTCAGATTTAAAAAACAGTCTTTGCACATTCTTGGCCAGAAATCATCTTCACATGTTTTTTCTTAAGCAATTCTATCCAGCCTCCTGGAACTGAGACCACATTAACTCCACTCAACACCCAGAGAATTTTCACCAGCTATGAAAAGCAAACTACCAATTCAAATCAGGCATACCTGAGGTAGAATTTCAAGGAACTGGTGATTGTCTTAATGTCCCAGTCACTATTATGAAAATCAACATCTCCTGGGCATTTAGGATCTATTTGAGAAAAGTAAACAAAAACCAAAAGTTAATCATCAAAAAAATCTTACATTTTCCCTCTTTTAAAAGAAAAACAAAGTATATTACCCTAAGTAGTTTTTAAGAGATCAAAACTTTAGAAGAAGCAAATCTTTGATGTTTCAAAAACATGACTGCATTCTGGTCTACCATATAAGGAATAAGAAAGTAATCTATCCAATTTGCACAACAAGAAAACACTGAACAAACAAAATCAACTCTTCTTAGATTCATCAGATAACTGGGGTCATAGGGTAAATGGCTGTCCCCAGAAGTGAGGAGATAGAGAGAACCAAATCTTACTGTAACAGAAGCACAGGAATAGAAAACTCCTTGGGAACCAGCACTGGGATAGGATAACCTAACCTGTAATTTACAAATTGCTAAGGCTTAATATGTTCCGATTTGAGAGGTAAAAACTCCAATGGCACCCAGTCCAAAAGGGGCTCCCACACTTTTGTGAATTTTACCTACAGGAGTCCTATCAAGTTTTGATGGTGAAAAATCCCCCCATGCTTCCAGCAGTGGGGAAAGATAAGTAGTCATTTAAAAATATTCACAGACCCTTCTCTTCTTCTTAAAAAGGTCTTCCCTCAAGAGAAACTGTTTTTACCAGATCATAACCTCCTGCAGTTTTATCAGAACCTAAGTGAACGAGGTAAAGGGAAATACCAAATTCCAGACCCAATTTGCCTTCTAGTCTCTCCCAAGAGGGGAAAAAAAAATCCTGAGAAGAACTTAAGTAAGTCACAGGCCAGGGGCACAGCTCACTAAAAGAGACATAATCTTATAGAAGACTTCCCCACCCATGACACCTTACCACCGTATCAACTGGGCTCATATGTAACTACGGAAATATGACTAAAAGAATTGTGCTTCTCAGATGATATTTAAGTCTTTAGGCAAAACCAAAAATAACAGAGGCGGCAAAAACAAGAACATCAGAGTAATGTTTAGCCTCTATCAGTCGCATTTCCATATACTAACAATGAACTATTTGAAAAAAATTTCAAAACCAATCCCATTTACAATAGTATTAAATAAAGAAAAGCTTAGGAATAAATTTAGTAAAGGAAGTGAATAACTGCTACACTAAAAACCATAAAACACTGATAAAACAAACTGAAGACACAAATAAATGAAAAAATAGTCCATGTTCATGGATTAGAAGAACTAATCTTGTTAAAATGTCCATACTTCCCAAAGCGTTCTCCGGGTTCAATGCAATTCCTATCAAAATTCCAAGGTCATTGTTCACAGAAATAGAAGATAATCATAAAATTCATATGAAATGACAAAACACCCTGAATAGTCAAAGCAATCTTTAGCAAAAGGAACAAACATGAAGGTATCACACTCTCTGACTTCAAAATATATTATGAAGTTATTATAATCACAACAGCATAGTACTAGCATAAAAACAGACCAATCAACCAATGGCACAGAATAGAAAATCCAGACATAAGCCCAAGTACTTAGAGTTAATTGATTTTTTGAGAAAGGTGCCAAGAACACTCAACGGGGAAAGGATACTCTATTCAGTAAATGGTGTTGGAAAAACTGGATATCCTCATACAGAAGGAAATTGGACCCTATCTTATAGTGTGTACAAAAATCAACACAAAATGAATAAAGATTTAAATGTAAGACCAGAAACCATAAAACTACTACAAGAAAACATAGGTGAAAAGCTCCATGACATTTGTCCAGGCAATGATTTCTTGGATCAGACTCTAAAGGCACAAGCAACAAATGCTAACATAGACAAATGGAATTGCACCAAACTAAAAAGCTTCTGCAAAGAAATGGAAACAACACAGTGAGGGGACAACCCACGGATTGGGTAAAAACAAGGGCAAACCATAAATCTGATAAGGGGCTGATATTCAAAATATAGAAGTAACTCAAACAACTAAATAACAAGAAAACAAATAACCCAAGTAAAAAATGGGTAAGAAAATATGAGCAAAAATTTTTCCAAAAAAGAGATACTGGAATATGTGTACTTGAGAAAGAGAGAGTGCAGTAGTTGTGAGACACTGGATTGAATCCCATGCTACCCTGTCACACAGAAGAAAGCAAAATCAGGCTGAACTCAGCTAAGGACAACCCACACAGGAAACATTTAAACCAGCCCTAGCTAGAGGGGAATCACACATCCCAGTTCTAAGCCTTGACACGGCAGGTTAAAGTGCTCTGGGTCCCTAAATAAACTTGAAGAGCACTCTAAGCCACAAGGACTGCAACTCTTACATTAGTCCTAGTGTTGAACTGGGCTCAGAGCCAGTGAACTTGGGAGGCATGCAACCTACTGTGGCTATGGGAGTCCTTGCACCACCCCATACAGCACACCTCAAGGCTCCAAAAGAGACCCCTTCCTTCTGCTTGAGGAAAAGAGGGGGCAAGAGTAAAGAGGACTTTGTCTTGCATCTTGTATACCAGCTTAGCCACAGTACCCTAGGGCACTCATCAGAGTCCTAAGGCCCCTTTTCCAGACCCTAGCTCCCAGACATTTCTACACACACCTGGGGCCAGAAGGGAACCCACTGCCTTGAATGGAAGAACCCAGTGTTGGCAGGACCCATCACATGCTGACTAAAGAACCCTTGGACCCTAAATAACCAGAAGCAAAACCCAGATAGTACTCATTGGGCCTTAGATGAAATTTTGTGGGCTTCAGGTATGACTCAACACATTCCCAGCTGTGGTAGCTCTGGGGAGAGACTCCTTCTGCTTCAGAAAAGTAGAGGGAAAAGTAAAAGTGGACTTAAAAAGTAAAAGGAGAAAGTAAGGAAAGAATACAAGAGTCTCTGCCTAGTAATCCAGAGAAGTCTTCCAGATCTTATTCAAGACCGTCAAGGTGGTACTGCTACAGATCTGCAAGAACCACAGAATTACTGGGTATGGGATGCTCTCTAATGCAGATATGGCTTGGATCAAAACACTCAAGTCCTTTCAAATATCTGGAAAGCCTTCCCAAGAAGGGCAAGTACAAACAAGCCCAGACTAAGAAGACTACACTAACTACTTAACTCTTCGATGCCCAGAAACAGATGAACATTCACAAGCATCAGGATCATTCAAGAAAATATGACCTTCCAAAATGAACTAAATAAGGCATCAGAGACTACTCTTGGAGAAATAGAGGTATGTGACATATGAGACAGAGAAATCAAAATAGCTCTTTTGAGAAAACTCAAAGAAATTCAATATAATATAGAAAAGGAATTCAGAATTCTATCACATAAATTTAACAAAGACATTGAAATAATTTTAAAAATCAAGCAGAAACTCTGGAGTTGAAAAATGCAAGTGACATGCAGAAGAATGCATCAGAACCTTATAATAACAGAATCGATCAAGCAGAAGAATTGATGAGCTTGAAGACAGGCTATTTGAAAATACACATTTAGAGGAGACAAAAGAGAAAAGAATGAAAAACAACGAAGCATGCCTACAGGATCTAGAAAATAGTCTCAAAGGGCAAATATAAGAGTTACTGGCCTTAAAGAGGAGGTAGAGAAAGAGACAGGGGTAGCAAGCTTATTCAATGGGATAGTATCAACGATATCAACTTTGAAGTACAAGAAGGTTATAGAACACCAGAGACATTTAACCCAAACAAGAATATCTAAAGGCATTTAATAATCATATTCCTAAAGATCAAGGATAAAAAAAAAGGATCCTAAAAGCAACAAGGGGAAAAGAGACAAGTAACATAAAAAGGAGCTCAAATATGTCTGATAGCAGACTTTTCAGTGGAAACCTTACAGGCCAAGAGAGAGCAGCATGACATAAAGTGCTGAAGGAGAAAAAAACTCTTACCCTAGAATAGTATATCTGGTGAAAATGTCCTTCAAACATGAAGGAAAAATAAAGACTTTCCAAGACGAACAAAAGCTGAGAGATTTCATCAATAGCAGATCTATCTTACAAGATATGCTAAAGAGAGTACTTCATTCAGAAAGAGAAGAACAGTAATGAGCACTAATAAATCACCTGAAGATATAAAACTCACTGGTAATAGCAAGTACATGGAAAAACAAAGAATATTATAACACCATAACTGTAATGTGTCAACTTCTCTTAAGTAGAAAGACTAAACAATTAACCAATAAAAAATAATAACTCCAACAACTTTTAAAGACATAGAGAGTACTATAAGACATAAATGGAAACAACAAAAAACTGAAAAGTGGGCAGAAAAAATTATGGTGTAAAGTTTTTATTAGTTTTCTTTTTCCTTGTTTGTTTATGCTATCAGTCATAAGTTGGCATCAGTTTACAATAATGGGTTATAAGAGAGAATTTGCAAACCTCTTAATAACCTCAAATCAAAAAAGATACAATGGATACACAAAAAATAAAAAGTAAGAAATTAAAATCATACCACTAGAGAAAATCTACTTCACTAAAAAGACAGAAAGAAAAGAAGGAAGACAAGACCATAAAACAATTAGAAAACAAATAATAAAATAGGAGGGGGTAAATCATTACTTATCAATAATAACATTGAATATAAATGGAAAAAACTCTCCAATCAAAAGACATACAGTAGCTCAATGGATAAAATAATTAGACTCTTGCCTACAAAAAACACATTTATCCTGTAAAGACACACATAGACTGAAAATAAAAGGGTGGAAAAAAGATATTCCATGCCAATGGAAACCAAAAAAGAACAGAGTAGCTACCCCTATATTAGAAAAAATAGATTTCAAGACAAAAACTTTAAGAGACAAAGAAGATCATCTGTCTTATAGGACAGATCTCGTATTGATAAAATCCCTCAGCTTTTGTTTGTTGGGAAATATGACCTTCCATATTTATTTATTTATTTCTCTTTCATGTTTGAAGGACATTTCCACTGGATATACTATTCTACAATAAAAGTGTTTTTTTTTCCTTCAGTACTTTAAATCTTCAGAAGATCATTATGACCCCATAATGATAAAGGGGTCAATTTAGCCAGAGGAAATAACAATTTTAAATGTAATACATCCAATGCTGGAGCACCCAAACATATAAATATTATTAGAGCTAAAAGGAGAGGTAGATTTCAACAGAATAATAGCTAAACACTTCAACACCCCCACTTTCAGCATTAAACAGATCTCCCAGACAGAAAATCAACAAACAAGCATTGGACTTAATCTGCACTATGGACCAAATGGATCTAGTAGATATTTACAGAACATTTCATCCAATGGCTACAGAATACACATTCTTCACCTCAGCATATGGAACATTCTCAAGGACAGACCATATGTTAGGTCACAAAACAAGTCTTTTTTTTTGAGACAAGGTCTCACTCCACCACCCAGGCTGGAATGCAGTGGCTCACTGCAGTCTCGGCCTCATAGGTTCAAGCAGTCCTCCCATCTCAGCCCTGGCTAGTAGCTGGGACTGCAAGTGTGTGCCACCACACCTGGATAATTTTTTGTACATTTAGTACATTTTGTACACTATGCTACCCAGGCTGGTCTCGAACTCCTGGACTCAAGCGATCTGCCTACTTCAGCCTCCCAAAGTGCTAGGATTACAGGCGTGAGCAACTGCACCCACCCATAAAGCAAGTCTTAAAACATTCAAAAACCCTGAAATAATATCAAGCATCTTCTCTGACCACAATGGGAAAAAAAAAAAAGCCAGAAATCAGTAACAAGAGGAACTTTGGAAACTATATAAACACATGAAAATTAATATCCTCCTGAATGATCAGTGGGCCAATGGCAAAATTAAGAAGAAAACTGAAAATTTTCTTGAAGCAAATGATAGTGGAAATGTAATATACTAAAATCTATGGAATACAGTAAAAGCAGTACTAAGATGGAAGGTTAGAGCTATAATGCCTACATCAAAAAGAAAAGCTTCAAATAACCTAATGATTCATTTTAAAGAACAAGAAAAGCAAGAGCAAGCCAAACTCCAAATTAGTAGAAGATAAGAAATAATTAAGATCAGAGCAGAAATAAAATGAATTTGACATGATAATAAAACAAAAAGATCAATAAAACAAAAAGTTGGTTTTCTGAAAAGATACATAAAATTGACAAACCTTTAGCCAGATTAAGATAAAAAGAGAGAATATACCAATAAATAAAATCAGAGATGAGAAAGGAGACATTACAACTGATACTGCAGAAATTCAAAGGGTAATTAGTGGCTACTATGAGGAACTATATGCCAATAAATGGGAAAACTAGAAGAAATTCATAAATTCCTAGACACACACAACCTACCAAGACTTAACCAGGAATAAATCCAAAACCTGAACCGACCAATAACAAGGAACAAGATCGAAGGCATAATAAAAAGTCTAACAGCAAAGAAAAGTCTGGGACCCAATAGCTTTACTGTTGAATTCTACCAAACATTTAAAGAAGAACTAATACTAAACCTACTCAAACTATTCTGAAAAAATAGAGTGGGAAGGAGTACTTCCAAACTCACTCTACAAGGCCAATATTACCCTGATACCAAAACCAGACAAAGATACATCAAACAAACAAACGAACAACAACAACAAAAAAACTACTGGCCATGACCACTGATACATATATATATACTTAACAAAATACTAGCAAGCCAAATTCAACAAATTTTAAAAATCCTTTATCATGACCAAGTGGGATTTATCTCAGGGATGCAAGGATGGTTCAACATACACAAATAAATCAATACAGTACATCATATCAATAAAATGAAGGACAAAAACGATATAAGAATTTCAATTGTTACTGAAAAAGCATTTGATAAAATTCATTATCCCTTCAGGATAAAACCCCTCAAAAATCTGGGTATAGAAAAAGCATGGCCCTGCCCAAGGCCTGTTCCATTCTCACTGAAAGTAAACATCAATTTAGCCATGTGTCTGTTAGGATCCCTAATATTCATAAGACAGTCAACTCCAATTTCAGCTTGATTGTATAGCATGTTGGTCTACATTCATCTGACTAGACGATGATTTGTACATTATAATTACTTCTCAGAGAACAGCAATTCCATCTCCGCTCACTGCAACCTCTGCCTCCCAGGTTCAAGCGATTCTCGTGCCTCAGTCTCCTGAGTAGTTGGGATTACAGGTGTGTGCCACCACACCCAGCTAATTTTTGTATTTTTAGTAGAGGTGGGGTTTCACCATATTGGCCAGGATGGTCTTGAACTCCTGACCTCAAGTGATCTGCCAGCCTCGGCCTCCCAAAGTGCTGGGATTACAGGCGTGAGCCACTGTGCCCGGCCATAGTCTGTAATTCTTACATACATCTTTGTGACAAGACAGTATTCATACAGGATTACCTGAAGAACATGCAGCCCATCTGTTCCTCTAGATTGTCCACTGTGAACCACTCTTTTCCACCCAAACACCCTACCTTCTGAATCCGTGGCTCACCACAGCAGTGATTATTGGAAGATTTTTTAATTTTTTTACTCATTTGTATCTGAAATTTTTATGCAAGAACTCACGCTGTTATCTTACAAACTCAAATTTGACTCTTGCTTGTCTATAAACCAATCAAAAGAACAAACTAAACAAGTTCTTAGGTCTGTGGATCTCATGAAGATAGAGAGCAGATTGGTGAGTATTAGAGGACAGGAAGGGTAGCAGGAGGGAGGATGAAGAAGAAAAAAAGTTTCCTCCATAAAAAGAGTTATTAGGTTTAGGAAAAGTCAGTGTAGTTTAATAGAAGGAAAACTCTCTGAAGAATCAGAATACAGGAATCCCTCTGGAAAAAAGCATTTACAGTGAGAAACACAAGGTTTTAGAACTCGGCTGATAGAAGATGACAATGTGATTAAAAGGTAGCTGCAATGAAATACAAATGATAACGAAGGACAAAAATTATTCTTAGCGTAATAATAAAAGAATACTTTTTTTTTTTTTAAGAATACTTCTTTAAGCTAATAAAGATTTACTGTGATGTGCTGGTAAATAATGAACAGGTCGACACAGAAGGTGGAGAGTGCTGATTTTAGCATTTGTCAATTTCCATGTGAATCAACCATGGCTGATTTGAAGTGATCAACATAATGTCAATGAATGTGAAGTTGGGAAAATATGTGTACAGTTACACCTTTTGAGCAGGTACCAGCTGCCTCCAACACACCATTGAGTCAATCTCAAATGATCAGCTCATATCACCATTAATGGTGCAATACTAGAAGCTTATGATCAGAAGCCAGAAAAGGATGTCTGCTATCACTAGTACTACTTATCATTTGGTCAGAGTGTCTAGAACAATGATTCTCAAACACAGCTTCTAGAAACATCTGAGAGGCTTTTAAAAATGACAATACCCACCTTCCCCCTACATCAGGTAAAGCAGAATCTCTGATTCAGGTGAGTCCTGATACTTTTTCAAAAAACTCACCATGGAATACTATGCAGCCATAAAAAAGGATGAGTTTGTGTCCTTTGTAGGGACATGGATGCAGCTGGAAACCATCATTCTCAGCAAACTATCACAACAACAGAAAACCAAACACCGCATGTTCTCACTCATAGGTGGGAACTGAACAATGAGATCACTTGGACTCGGGAAGGGGAACATCACACACCGGGGCCTATCATGGGGAGGGGGGAGGGGGGAGGGATTGCATTGGGAGTTATACCTGATGTAAATGACGAGTTGATGGGTGCTGACGAGTTGATGGGTGCAGCACAGCAACATGGCACAAGTATACATATGTAACAAACCTGCACATTATGCACATGTACCCTAGAACTTGAAGTATAATAATAATAAAAAATAAATTTAAAAAATTAAAAAAATAAACTCTTCACTGAGTGTAATGAACAGCAAAGGTGGTGAGGAACTGGATTCTCAATGTAATTTTAAAAAGAAACAAAAACAGAAAAGTCAAACCCATTGGAAAGGAGATAGAATAATCATTATTTACCTATCATATAACTGTCTAACTGAAAAATGCAAGAGAAACTACTGATACTTTTTTTGTTTTTGTTTTTTTAGAAAGGGTCTCACTCTGTCACGCAGGCTGCAGTGCAATGGTGTGGTCATGGCTCACTGCAGCCTCAAACTCCTGGGCTCAAGGGCCCCTCATTCCTCTGCTTCTCAACTAGCTAGGACTATAGGCTCGCACCACCATGCCCAGCAATTTTTGTACTTTTAATTTTTGTAGAGATGGGGTCTCATTATGTTGCCCAGGCTGGTCTAGAACTCCTGGGCTGAGGAGATCCTCTCGCTTGGCTTTACAAAGTGCTGGGATTACAAGCATGAGCCACCATGCTTAGACCTATTGATAACGTTTTTAACATTAACAAGAAAGCTTGTTAAAATTCCTGGTCAGTGAATGAAGATATAAAAATCATAAGCATCCTATATATCAGTAATAGACACCTCAAAATTATAATAGAAAAAATAGTGGCACTGTATGTGTATGTGTGTGGGAGACAGAGGAGAGAAGAGAGAGTGATTTATTTAAGTCTCAGAAATAATATAAATAAAAGTATTACACACAAAAAGACTTCTGTAAATGAAAAACAAAATTTTGTGATCCTGGATAGAAAGACTAAATATTGCATGTTGTCAACTTGATTCCAATTAATTAATAGATTTAGTATAATTGCAGTCAAAATGCCAACAAGCTAATTTTCTGGAATGTGATAAAATAATTCTAAAGTTTACATGGAATAATAAACTAGCAAAATGAGTGAAACATTTTTTAAACAGTAATTGTGGAAACTTTGTGCTACTCAAAAGGAAAATGATTAATGATGTGGCATGGTCATAGTAGTATAAGAATAGTTAGGCCAGTGGAAAAAATGAAAGCTCAGGATAAGACCATCGTATAAATGTAAGAACTTAATGTACAATAAAAGCAGCATTTTAAATTGGTGGGAAAAAAGCAGAATTGTTCAAAAAATGGAACATAGAAAATTAACTATTTGGGAAAAAATAAGTTAGATCTCTATTTCACAACCAAACAACATATTCAATTTCAAGTGCATGGAGGAGATAAAATGTAAAATACAACCACTAAATAATACAAATAAAACATAAGTGAATTTTAATAGGTTATTGGGTTAAGGAATGACTTTCTAAACATATGGAGAAAATAAAGCTTTAAATGCACCCTGGAGCATGCCATATATATACAGCAAGGGTGACAAGCTCTAAAAACTAGCACAGAGATGACCACTTAAGAGCTGCACTGGGGTCATGATTTGGTTGGGTATGCATTAAACTTTGTATCTCAAAAATAAGTCTACAGTCAGGTACCAAATTGCATGACAGTCACTTGGGCAGATGTTTAAAATGCAGATCTCTGAATCCCAATGCAACAGATTAATTCATTGGGTCCATGATGAGGCCTGGCAGTTTGTATTTAAAAAAATAATAATGTCTCAAAGGTGATTCTAGGATAAGGCTGGTTTGTGGAATTACTGTATAAATATTGCTAAGCCATCTACCATGTAATGTGATGAATAAAAAGATTGAAAGTAAAAATAACCATAGAAAATATATTGGTAAAGATTCTAACCACCACTCTCAAATGAGAACACAATGCTATTTTTACATTCAGAGGCAAACCAAACAAAACAACTACAGAAAGTTACAATGGCTCACCTAAAGTACACAGATCATGTCAGAGTGTCTCAGTTAATTCAGGAATTGGTAGATAATATAATATTACTGAGAAAAATCTAGTTGCATGAATAGTAAGCCCAGCTTTGATTAATTGCAGTTGATAAAGCAGATCAAGTGAGAGGAAAAACAAGTGACTAACAGAAAGCGTGGGCAGAAATAAGCCCATCACGCTCTGACATAAGCCACGAAAGCAGTAATGACTAATGTGAGGATTGATTAGTTTCTCCAAGTTAAGGTCTTGCCAGTTGTATTTTAGGCTCTTAAACATCACCCCTCTTCTTCAATTATAAAACCCAGGGATGCCAGACTAAAGGACAGCTGAAAGAAAGGCCATTTGTCCTCTTGTTATCACTGAATATAAGACAAGTGTGTGCCCTAAGTAAAGAAAATCTAACCACAGAATAACAAATGTTATAATCTGTGGAGGTGGAAGATCTCCAAATACTTAATAACTAGTATTGGCACAAAGTTCTATCACTCCACAGAGATGCTGGCTGTAAACACCAGAAATAGCCACACTGGTACCTACTAGCTATTTCAGGCCAGGCTCATGATATATATGTAAAAGAGAAAGGTGCTACCTGAAAAAAGGATAGAGGCTACCCTAGTTAGCAGCTTCATATATATCCATATGCCAATTGATTCTCCCTGTGTTCAAACTATGTCAAGATTATTAACAATATTTATAACCTTGAGGCAAAAATTATATTTTGGTAAATCTACCCAAAGTATGTAGTGGAATTAACTTATGCACAAATATGTCATCACATAAAAGGAAAAAAACTAACATGCTAAAGAGGGAAATTATTGGAAAAATTATTGGTATATTTTTGTATCATAGTATCATATAGCTATTAAAATATTTACGCATGCCACATGTATACATATGTAACAAACTTGCATGTTGTGCACATGTACCCTAGAACTTAAAGTATAACAATAAAAAAATATATTTACAAAGTATTTTTAACTCTATGGAAAATATTATGTTAAGACAATGGTGACTATGTAAATCAAAATTTCCAAACACATCCTCTACAAAACAATATAGAGCCACCAGAACAACATAAAAGTACATAAAGCCATGCCCTTCACATAACAAAAAGAAAGAAAACACCTATATAATAAAATACTTAAATATTAAATTGTAAGTAGAAAAAAAAAAAGAAATCCCAGCAAGCTATCACTCACAAGTCTTTCCAGAGAGCAAGGACAATGCTGAAACAGGAGTGTTAATGAGAAAAGAAGGGGCTAGTAGCCTAAGATTAATCTGAAATCACAACCAGAAAGACAAAGTCCACACAAAGCACAAAAATAATGACAAACTGGTAGATTAGAGCCTTGGGGAAGAGCTTTCTATGCAGTCTTCAAAAGGCAGACTTTGAAAGGTATCATTTGTAAGAGAAAAAGTGGCAAAAAATAAGGGAGAGATACCCTGTGAAGACTGGAAGTTTAAAGGAATGTGAAGCAAAAGAGGAAAATTTAGGAATGGTCAAAAGTCTACCAGGCAAATGGAATCAATATCAGACAAAATAGATTTCAAGTCAAAAAGCATTAAATTAAACAAAGAACACTTTTATTTGTGGCCTAGGCTGGAGTACAGTGGTGCAATCTCGGCTCACTGCAACCTCCGCCTCCCAGGTTCAAGTGATTCTCATGCCTCAGCCTCCCGAGTAGCTGGGACTACAGGCGCCCACCACATCCCGCTATTTTTTGCATTTTTAGTAGAAATGGGGTTTCACCATTTAGGCCAGGCTATTCTTGAACTCCTGGCCTCAAGTGATCTGCCCGCCTCAGCCTCCCAAAGTGCTGGGATTACAGGCACAAGCCACTGCACCCAGCCACACAGAACACTTTAAATGCTAAAAGCCATTCTCCAAATAAAGATACATGAATATCTGTGCATCAAGTAATACAGCCACCACCTTTATAAAGCAAAAATACTAGAGATGTATATAAAAGCACACTAAAAATAAGAAACTTTAACACATCATTTTCATTAAACAACAAATCAAGTGGATAAACAATAAGTAAAGATGTAGAAGACCTAAATAACAATCTTACAGATATATATCAAATTTTATGCCCTGGTACTAGAGGCTACACTTCTCAGTTGCACATGACACACTCACAAAAAGTGATCATATATTAGGTTACAAAGAAAACACCAGTAAGTTCCATAAAGTTGACATGTTATAAACATTGTCTAATAATAATACTACAATAAAGCTAAAAATCACTTTTTAAGTCCATTCCGCATGGAAAATTATAAGCTTTCTCTTAAATAATTATTTAAAGAAATACAAATTAAAATCACAGAATGTCTTTAAAATATGATCATGAAAACACTACATATCAAAATCTGTGGGATACATTTAATGAGGCGATTAAAAGAAAATTCACTAAGTTAAACATGTTCATCAATAAAATAAAAATTAAAAAATGAATTACATTCTTAGCTTAAAAGGCGAAAGAAACAACAAAGCAAACGAAAAGAAAGAAAAATAGCAACATAAGGGCATAAATTAATGAGGTAGAGAATAGAAAAACAGATCTAATGCTAAAACCACAATTTTTTGAAAAAATTAACAAAGTAGACAAGCCATAACCTAACTTTATCAAAAAAGAAGAAATATACAAGGAAGTATAAATATACCAGGGGTGACAAATAAATTTAAATGCTAGGAAAATTCACCAATACAGAATACACAAATAATAAGGATTGGCTTTGGATCTCAATAGAAAAGGAAACAATAGGGCTTGGCTGGCAAGCCCCACTGAGGAGCCGGAGCTTAGGCCGCACTTACCCCCGAGTCCACTCCCGGTCCCTGGCCCCTCAGCGACCTGGCGAACCGGGCGACGCTGAAGCGGCCCATGGACTTCGGGACTAAGCTGCTGAGTCCCTGCTCCCCCGAAGCAGTGGCGCTGCGCCTCTCTGCCGGGCCCCACTCTGGGCCTCAGGCCCGGACGCCAAGCTGCCGCCGCCGCTTCAGACACAGACCCCACCGCCAAGTCTGCAGCAGCCCGCCCCACCCGGCAGCAAGCGGCGCCTTACAATTCCAGAGCAAATTTTTCAGAACACAAAACTGAATATAGTCGTTATCAGAGGTGGAGACATTTAGAAATTGTTCTTAATCAGAGTGAAGCTTGTGCTTCAGAAAGTCAACCTCACTCCTCAGCACTCATAGCACCTAGCTCTCCAGGTTCCTCATGGATGAAGAAGGACCAGCCCACATTTACCCTCTGACAAATTGGAATAATATGTGAGCATGTCTTAGACTATGAAGATAAGATTCAGGAGGATTGTGAGCAAATCCTCAATACCAAACTAGCAGGACAATATGAAGGAATCTTTTGCGAAATCCACACATGATCAGATTATGCAACGATATGAGACAAGGCCAACAAGCCATGTGTCCTGAAGCTTTGTCACATATCTGGGTATCAGGTTTGACCTCAAGAGATGCCTGCTGTACACTTTTTGCAACTGGTTTGATAACACATTTCAGCTCCAACTTTGCATCCTGAGAATACTTAAACATTTCTGCAGGTCCATTTTATACAACTTGAAAGACCTTAAAACTTTTTGGTTGCCACAAGCATATCTTCCTTTTCTGCTCATCCAGTAAACAGCTGTGCCCTACTGGAGCAGCAGTTTAGCAAAATATGCCTTCAGTGGCACTCAACAAATGGAACTTCCCCAAGCACAGTTCTGTAAGAAGTGTGTATGAGAGTGTGTGTATGTATATTTCAAGTTGTTTGTATAGTGCAATTTTTTTTTGATCTTGGGGATTCTGTTTTTAATTCATGACAATTATGGTTAAAAACATTGGCTTGGCCGGGCGCTGTGGCTCACACCTGTAATCCCAGAACTTTGGGAGGCGGAGGTGGGTGGATCACCTGAGGTCAGGAGTTTGAGACCAGCCTGGCCAACATGGTGAAATCCCGTCTCTATTAAAAGTACAAAAATTGGCTGGGCATGGTGGCAGGCACCCATAGTCCCAGCTACTCAGGAGGCTGAGGCAGGAGAATCACTTGAACCTGGGAGGCAGAGGTTGCAGTGAGCCAAGATCGTGCCATGGCACTCCAGCCTGGGTGACAGAGTGAGACTGTCTCAAAAAAATAAAAAATAAATAAAAATAAATAAAAAATTGCTTGTTCTACAGAAGATCATTAATGCTTTGTGACCATATAAGTTGCAATAGTGGATTGTTTTTATGTGTAGGTTTTATTGTTAAATACAGGGACTGTTTCCAGGCACAGAATATGAATCGTAAGTTAGGATGGACATTAGCTGTGACTATGATAATATAGCAAAGGTCTGTGGTCGTAGATCTACAAATATGTGGTGAGAAATTAGAACTGGAGATGAGCCATTGACACACGGACTCTGCCTAAGCGTGTTAGAAAAATACTTTGACTCCAAGCCTTAAAATACTCACACGGAGTCGGCGCTCACCTCATTCACACAATCACAGAGCTCCCTGGACATTGAACCTCTAAAGGGAAAAGGTCTTCCCTGGAGCAGAAGGATCAGGGTTTGCTTGGGAGCATAACAGGTAAGCTCAGAGCTGGGCCTGGGCCTCGGCCAGGGCCAGGCCCCGGCAGCACTGCTACTTGGGAGGAGCCACTTCACCTTTGTATTAGTTATTAAAAATAGAATTTGGATCCTTTGGTCAGGTTCTCCCAAATTCATTTGAGGTGTCCACGGTCAACTGCTTGAGCTGTTTTGGCAACCCCCTGCCCGAAGTCACATATAGGCTGTTCTTAACCTTGTTTCCAAGACTGAAGAACAGAAAGTAGCCTCTGTTTTGAGCAGGTAGAAGTATACATTTATTTTCCACTGTGACTTGCTCAGGACCATATTTTACAAAATGCCTTGTTTCCTTTATTGTTTCTGGAAAGGAAAAGTTCTGTTTATATTCTTTTAGTTTGAATATAGAATAGTTTTTTAAATCAGGGCTTATTTTGAAAAAATCTGAGTTTAATTCAAATGCATGACAATACCTTACAAAGTAAGGTGTTACTCAGAGACAGTTATTCAGATCAGATGGCTTAGAGAAATTTCTGGAATACTCATGTTTGAAGATTCCTTATTAATGAATGTCTTTAACTTAAATCTAACCAAAAACTGCAACATCATTCTTTGTACATTTTCATTATATAGTGTTAACAAGCTTAGTTGCAAACAAATAAAAATACTTAAGCTATTTTTTTACTTTGCCTTCTTAAAAAAATAAACAATAAGGAAGCCAGTGAAAGTAAAGTGGAATAAAGAAGGGAGAGTATTAAAAATCATGAGACAGAGAGAGAGAATAGGGTATTGGACGGGGGAGCGGAGGCTATTATATAGGGCTTTTGGGCTATTGGAAGGACTTTTGCTTTTACTTTGAGTGAAATGAGAAACCACTGGTGAGTTTTAAACAGAGGAATGGTCTGCTCTGACTTGACCTGAATACAGAAGAACGGTCTAGCTGCTGTGTAGACAATAGTAAGAGTGTAACAGGGATAGCAAAGAAAAGAGACACATAAAAGGTCTATTGCAATAACATGGAACAAAAATGGCTGTGGCTTAAATTTTAGTAAAACTGGTGGAGGTGACTAGAAATGGTCAGATTACATATATAATTTGAAAGAAGAGCCTACGGAATTTGTTGATAGATTAGATGTCAAAAATCATACATGACTAAAGTTTTTAGTCTGAGGGAGTAGAAGAAACTGAAATGGAGAAGCTTATGGATGGAGTAGGCTTGGAGGGAAAGATCAATAGTTCATTTTGGACATGAACTATTTGGAAATGTCTTTGGAACTGTCTAATAGATGGTTTGAAAATGTCTAATAGACATTCATTGAAGGTTTCAAATAAGAAATTACATACATAAGTCTGAAGGTCAAGGGAGAGATCTGAGCTGGAGAAATAAATCTGAATCTTTCCTTCCTTTAACAAATATGTACTGAGTGTCATTCCTAAGTCACGTGTTGTGCTGGAATCTGTGCTGTCCAATAGGGCAACTACTAGCTACATATGGTACTTCAAATTTAAATTAAATATTATTAAATACAAAGTTACTTATTCTAACTAGCCATATTTCAAAAGCTCATAGCCACATGTGCCTGGTGCTTCCCAATATTGGACAGAATATATAAGGAGCATTTCCATCAGCACAGAAAGTTCTCTTAGACTGTGCTATGTTGGGTTCTATGGGCCAAGATATATGTGTGTGTGTGCGTGTGTGTGTGTGTGTGTGTGTGTATAAAACAAAGAAGCAGTGGCAAGTATAACAAGTCAGTCACAATTTTAGTAGTAAAAATGGTTTAAGATCATAGATACGAGTATCAAAATATCTTTTTTTTTTTTTTTTTTGAGATGGAGTCTCGCACTGTCACCCAGGCTGGAGTGCAGTGGTACGATCTCGGCTCACTGCAAGCTCCGCCTCCCAAGTTCACGCCATTCTCCTGCCTCAGCCTCCCGAGTAGCTGGGACTACAGGCGCCCACCACCACGCCCGGCTAATTTTTTGTATTTTAAGTAGAGACGGGGTTTCACCGTGTTAGCCAGGATGGTCTCGGTCTCCTGACCTCGTGATCCACACGCCTCGGCCTCCCAAAGTGCTGGGATTACAGGCATGAGCCACCACGCCTGGCCTAGTGTCAATATATCTAAATTCAAATTCGGGGTCTACTTTTTGAAATTTACTTAAATTTTGTGCCTTACTTTCTTCATCTGTAAAATGGAATAATAATAAAACCTAACTCATAAACATGATGTGAGGTTTAAATAAGCAAAAAATTACAACACGCTTGTTATAAACCGTGGCATATAGTATCAGTGGTATGTTTTTGTGTTGTGATTAAACCACAGTGACAAATTTGTTGGTTATAATATTTTGAATAAGAAATTCAAATATGTGTAAAAATATTTTTGCTGCACATAAAGTTCTTGAATACTATATGTACTATGAATATGAGGACGTGCATATGGGAGGAGTGATAAAATATGAGGCAGGATGGGCCAAAATGTTACAGTGACTTCTGCATTTGCCAGGACCAACTCTGCCAATTTCCACTGTATTGACAAAACATAACAGCAATCATTCATACAGTGAATGGTTATAGGTAATATTAAATGAGCCTGTATCAACAAAAACATGAGTTAAATCATAGGAAAGGAAATACAAGGGGTTGATTTATGAAGAGCATTTTATGTGTCTGCTTTGGCAACACATATATAAAGAGCACCTAAGAATCTGAACTTGCATTTACTTACCTGAAAAAGCCTGGGTAAAGACATGTTGGGCTTGTGGCCCATCTGCCAACTCTAGTCAACAATATGGGGACCTTAGAAGATATGGATTAACAAATCTATATCTATCTCTATCCCCATATATAATACACAATAATAAATGTAATTATTTTTCTGAAAACCTGAAAAAACAATGACTCCTATCTCAAAATCAAGTATTTCTGGCCCAACCTGACACTGATGGATAAAATATATTAGCCAAGAGAAAAATGAAATCATCAGAGAGGGCTGAGAAAGTTTCTTGGGCTCTGACTAAAGGCTCTTTGAAGTTAGACTTTCCTAAGCACATTCCATTTAAACTACTCCATGAACTAAACCTGCTACTAGTTTCATTAAGACTAGAACTGACATCTTGTAAAGGATTACTATAATTATATATTGTTTGGCTAGTTGGGCATGTATGTATGTGTATGTGTGTATATGAGTGAAATAGTTGTGCATTAGAAAACTTTGTATTCTTTAATTCCCTGGTGTCACATCTGTAGAAGTTACATTGATTTATTAAATTAGAAAGGATATGAGTACCATTTTATTAATGACCTAATCTCTTCTTCCCCGTGCATAGGCCTACCACCTCTCAAGTGCAGTATACAAAGGTATACTTTTCCATGAATGCCTTCTATGTCAGATCTAAGGAGGAGACACACACACAATATTATTCTTTTTCACAGAGAAAATGATGACAAAAATGATGTCCAGATCATCATGGGTCACACCATGGGGTCCTAATTTTGAAAGTATCTATCTCATATTGATTAAAATACCGAGAACCTTGGTCAGATCCCAAGGACAAATCATATAACAACATGAGGTTGATGGGCATGTCTACACAGTCCCCAGGCATGCTGATAATCAATTCACTTCCTGTTTGTTGGTAGCTGGCTGATAGCCTCAACTCTCCATAGATGTGTTAAGTGGAAACCAGCATAAATTACATGATCTTCACATCACTCAGTTGGAAGAGAGGTTGTAACAGGAATACTATTTAGCTTTGACTTTGAAAATGCATGTGGTGTGTATCTATGGGCACATACACATGTATATTTCAAGGAAGAGGGGTACAGAAACAAAAAGGCAATGTGATACATGAGTTTGCTAACAAGAAATCCAGATAGACACTAAATCCTGTTTATAAAATAGTAGTGTTATGAAAAGCATAAAACAGCTTAACAACACAAGTTCATTTATTGTATGACTATATGGGCTGCTACATATTGCCACACAGACTACTCATTGTACAGCACCATAAAAAGGATCATTCAAAAGCCTACAAGATAAACAGTGAACCCTGGTGTAGAACAATATGGCAGCCCTGGCTATACCATACAAGACAATGGAGAAATAAAAATATAATACCATAATAATGTACACTGAATACCTACTCAAAGACAGATACTGTTCAAAATGCTCTACACACATTGAATTTGGTTATTCCTCACGACAGTACTATGAATTACATGCTACTATGATGCACAATCTACAAATAAGGAGAAATGCAGTGAGCTTGATATGACTTGCCCAAGGTCATACAGCTACTAAGTTGTGGAGCTGGGAGACAAACCCAGATAGTCTGACTATAGAGCCCATGTACTTAAAAACTATGTTGTAAACAAAACAAAACAAACAAATGAAAAATAACCAGGCACTTACCTGGCTTATCTGTAAAATTAAAACTGAATACCACCTCTAAAGTATTCTTGCCAAAAAATTAAACTTACAACTGATTAAGCCTCTAGACCAAAATACCAATGTACAGGAAAAACAGTCACCAGACTATATTTGGTAACAGAATCAGAACAATCCGGGATAATTCTACAGAATAAACAACCCAGTTAATTCCACAAATAAATGGGAAAAAAAAAAAAGTGAGGGGAGAGCTATCGATTAAAAGGCGCTTGAGACTGAACAAAATGCAATGTGTGGACCTTGTTTGGATCCTGATTCAAACAACCAAACTGTAAAACAAAATAAAATAAATCATTGAAAAAATTTAAATGTAATGATATGAAGAAATTATTTTTGCTTTTTAGTGTGAAAATGGTATTATGGTATATGTTTTTTAAAAGAGGCACTATCTTTTAGGTATGACATCTGAAATCCACTTCAAAATAATCCAAGAAAGTGGGTGGGAGTAGAGCTCAACAAGATTGGTTATTTTTTGATAATTGTTGGAGCAAGATGATGGATACCAGGAGGTTCTTTATATTGTCCTCTTCCATATACATTTTAGATTTTACATAATAAAAAGTTATTTAAAAAAATACTGGAGTTACAGAAACTGGTAACTATGGTTGCTTCCTGGGATGGCAATGGGGTGGCTGGGAGCCAGGTGTAAAAAGTAGACTTTCTTTTTACTGTTTATCTTTTGTACTTTTTAAATTTTTTGCTAAGTACATTTATAATCTATACAAAATTAATTAAATTTACAAACAAATGCAAAGTTCAATGTGGGCAAGGCCCTACCAAGAGAGTGCATGTTGGCTACCTGCAGTCCACTGGGGAGTTGGTTATAGATTCCAGTAGAGAACGCTAAGAAAACAGGTAGGGGACTAAGAAATCTCTAACCAGATAACCAGACACCAACCTCTTAAGAATAACTTAACATAAGAAATGAAATAACAGCTTCACTGTAGGCTTGGGCAAGTGCCAGCTGACACACATTCCCAGTGGAATCTTCCCTGGAGCTGTATCAAATAAACACTGAGTAAAGAGGGAAACTAAACCCTAAGGCAACTCCATTTAGATTTGCTATACATAATTCATTGAAAAGTTTGACAAAAACAGATGCAACGTATTGGATTCAGGCAGTATGATGAAAACCTCTGAGAAGTAAATGATGAAGGCATGAAGGAGGCAAACCACCTTCAAGTAGTCAACCCAAACTGGTACTATACCCATATAGGGTCACTGGATACAGAGTCCTAAATGATCACCCAGAATGGCTCCTTCCTTATGTAACATGGAAACTTTAGAAATCTAGACACCACAGGAACAACAGAATGATCTGGCCTATGATTGGGCCATTTTATAACGCTAACAGTTAACACTATTTTAGAAGTGTCTATAATCAGAAAAGCAAAGACTATGTACAATTTTGTTCATCTTTCTCTCCAGCAGTTACCACAATTCTTAGCACACAATACATATCCAATAAAGATTTAACTGAAAGACTCAAGAGAGGCCAGCATAAGCAGAACCACTTGCAGGCCAGCATGAAGCAACCTGGTGAGGGTGATACAGAATGGCTGGGCTCCCGGATAAACCCCACCCTCAAGCCTGGAACCTCGGCCATAAGTGAAAACAGCTGACCCCTGAAGGGCTGGGCTCCCGGCTAAACCTCACCCTCAAGCCTGGAACCTTGGCCCTAAGTGAAAACAGCTGACCCCATTTTTCCACCCAAATAATTGCCTTTTTTGCCTACCCCGCCCCCTATCCAGTGCCCATAAAAAACAGATCAGCTGGCAGGGAAAAAAAAAAGAGCAATACAAGCAGCTGATGTAAGTGGTTGGGGATGCAAGCTGCTGAGCCTCAGGGACACATGTGGCTGAGCATCGAAGACTACTGATAGATGCAGCTAACTTCAGACAGTGAGGCTTCAGGGAAAATCACCTTCTTCCCACACCATCCCCTTTCCAGTTTCCCATCCTGCTGAAAGCCACTTTTATCGCCCAATAAATCCTCTGCATACACTACCCTTCAAATAGTTTGTGTGACCTGATTCTTCCTCGATACCAAACAAGAACTTGGGCATCAAAAAGGGCAGGTGCAAGAGCCTGTCACTCTGACCCTTTACTGGGCTGCTAACACTTGGCCATCCACAGACTGCAGGCTGGGTGAAATGAGCCACTCCAGTTCCTGTCCACAAAGGGGGTAAAGCTCAAGGGAACAAATCCCATCTCAAGGGCAGAGAAGAGAAGGACTACATGCAAACAAAACTGCTGTGTGTGAAGGTTACCAGTCAGACTTCGTAAACTTTCTTAAGCCTCAGCTACTTCAAATCTAAGATGCCTTTAATTATAAGTCCCATCATTATCATTTTTATAATACTAAGGAAAAAATTCACCAATTATACTGTGAGATACCATGAAGTATAAGATGAATCCCAATTTAAGAGATGTTAAAATGTGGAAAAGTTTATCTTAGAATCAATGAAATGTGATGTTTATGTTCACTTAGGCAGGCTCTTCCCAACTAGGTCTATAGTACCTTGGCCACAAGATATAAACTTTAAGTTGTTTTAAGAAGTTTCATAAATCACAAGATATTTAAGATATAGTACAAGTCTTTTTGAATCAGCTATTACCTGAAGTTTGATAAAGAACAATGAAGTCATATGGTGCCATAAAAATACAATTTTTAGAGTTGCAAGGATTGTTTCATTTTAATAAAGTATAAATTCTATTTCAAAAGAGAGAGAAAGTGAAAGAGAGAGAGACAGAGAAAGAGAGGTCAAAGGCTGAGATTTATGAGATTGGATGCCCCAAAAGAAACCAGAAGTGCACTCTGGCTGGGAAAGTAAAAGCCAAAAGAGGGAGAGAAGATCAAGATGGTGACAGTTTAATAGCAGAAAAGATGGTGATGCTAATTAAAAAAGAAAGAAGAAAGAAAGAAAGAAAGAGAGAGAGAGAGAGAAAGGAAGAAAGAAAGAAGCCAGAGAGGCAAGAGCCAAGATGGGAAGAGTCACAAATGACAGGGAGTTGCCCCTGTGTCTGGACAGTACTGGAAATGATGTTCACAACTGGGCCCCCTGGCAAACAGACTTCAAGTCCCACCATCATCACATGCCGTTAATTCTCCCACATAGTTTCTCAAATGTTGATTAAACATCTACTCAGATGACTGAAACCTAAGAGTGCCTAGTCCATGTTTTAGATGGAATTAACAAACGACAAAAGCAGAAATATTTCAGTCTGCATGACCCTGGGAAATTACGAGCATGCTCACATAGGTGTTATATAAATGTAAAAGACAAAGAATCATTCAGTCTTAAAGAACATACAGTGTAGTGTAGGAGACAGACTAAAAATAAAACATTACAATATAGTGAGATAGGGACAACTATGTAATTACTAGTTAAAAAGAATAAGACTTTTTTTCCCAGCTGGCTTTATGTTGGGATAGGATGGATATTCTATTAGTAAACAGCATCATTATTGTGGAAGCTTATGAAATCAAATCTTCAGATAACTTATCAATGTCTGCTTGATAATTTGTGATGAACTACCAGTTATTGAGGAATGAAATTATTGTGAAAAATATGGATCTGGCAATCACTCTAAATAGGACTCCTCAAATAAAATCTATTATTTTATACATTTCCCTATTCTCTGCTTTTGCTTGACTTAACCTCTGGGATGTTGACACAGGTGACTAGGGATTATTTGCGACAATATGGAGAATATCTCAGACATGGTATGTGTGTGAAAGGTTTGCTAGGATAGGTTGCTGTCAGCACTCGAATTGTGGCTATGCTTTATTTTATTTAATTATAATCTATGATAAAATTCAATCTATAAAGAATAAATGGTCAAATGGAAATTGCATAGCTTAAAAAACCTGGATGAGAGTTAGGTACTACTACTGGTATATATTCTCCTGCAAGGATCTTTTTGTCATATCTGATTGAAATTGCTCAGTTTCTACAAATTTGATTTCATTATTTGTAGCCTCTTATCTTCTATTTTAAGACTCCTATAGAACAAGCTTTTTATTTGAGTTCCTGTATCCTGGATTCAGACTTGAAAAACCTCTTTCGCTAAAGAAACATGGGCTCTTCAGGAGGATTCTGGAAGCCCCAAGGGCACTTCAGATAACAAAAACATACATTAATTCTCTTTGGAGTCATGCCCCATCTCTGACAAGTAACATGACTGCAGGGAGAAACTGCCCAATGTCAGGCCTCAGTACAAACGTTTTAAAAAACATGTTGTTGTTTAATGATTTACTAAATATAAAACCAACAACCTCCATACAGGGTTAGGAGGTCAGAAAAGAAATTTTCCAATTAGTTACAGAGACAAGCTCCCTAGAACTTTGAAGCTACACTTGGTGGTAAAGGCATAAGAGTTGAAGATGTCCAGGAGAGGAAAAATGTTTTTACGTTTTTGACACCAAGAGACAGCAAAATGAAATCAAATTTCTTCATCTTTGGGAAACGAGTACCTTGGGGATGACAAAGGCCCATCCACAGCTGTTAATGGGGCTAAGTGAGGAGACAGTGACTACTACAACTGATAACATGACTCACTATGCCTAGAATGCCTGTATAGTGTGGTTTATGTTGAACACCTGCATTCCTTCTGGGGGTCTGGTATTTTCATATGTGCTGGACAGAGGTTGCCTTCATAACTAGCCCCCAATAAACCTTTGCCAATTAATAATTTAATAATATCCCCCAGTAGACAACACTTCATACGTGCTGTCACAAGCAATACTGGAGGAATTTTGTACATCCTGAGTGACTCTACTAGAGGACTCCTGGAAGCTTGTGTCTGGTTTCCTCTGAACATCGCTATATGTGCCTTTTCCCGTTGCTAATTTTGCTTTGTATCCTTTGACTGTAATAAATCACAGCCATGAGTAACAATATATGCTGAGTCCTGTGAGTCCTTTTAACAAATTACCAAACCGGGAGGTTATCTTGAAGACCCTCAACGCACATGGGAAAGACATTTCAGGACTTGTTCAGGAAGAGCTACAATTTTCTTTTCTTTTTTTGAGACGGGATCTCATTCTGTCAACCAGTCTGGAGAGCAGTGGCATGATCGCAGCTCACTGAAGCCTTGACCTCCTGTGCTTAAGCAATCCTCCCACCTCAACCTCCCAAGTAGCTGGGAGCCTCCCAAGTACAGGAGAATGCCACCATGCCTGGTTAATTTTTTTTTTTTTTTTTTTTTTTTTTGTAGAGACCAGGTTGTGCCATGCTGCCCAGTCTGGTCTCAAACTCCTGGGCTCAAGTGATCCTCTCACTTTAGCCTCCCCAAGTGCTGGGATTATCGGCCATGATTTCCTTTTTAATCTTTTGGTAACTCAACTGACTAGGCCATGTTGTACCATAAAGGGTAGCAGTGATAGACAGTGAAGGACTAAGAACAACACTGAAAAGACAATAGTACAGAAAATAAGAATTAAGTATAAAGAAGGTTTGCATAGTCACATAAATAAGTTTCAGTTGAGAAAAGGAACCATGGTTGGAATTTAGACATTAACATTTATGAAAAAAAGTAAAAAGAAAACATTGGGAACTTAGAAATCAAATTATATTAATGTAAGAAGTAAAAACTTAGGGAACACAGGGTGAAACTCCAAGTTAATAAATCATAAACTCAGAATTTTGAAAGTTTCCCTCTGCCACTGCAGTGTCTAAAGCTGCCTTTGGAATAACAGCACATTCCACCAGAAACCATGTAAAATTATATCGTCTGAAAAGAATAATGGCATTCATTTATTTATTAACTCAACACAAATTTATTTAGTAGCCATCCTGTGCCAAGCCCTGTTTCAAGGTGCTAAGGATACAGAAGTAAACAAAACAAAACCTCCACCCTTCATAAAGCTCAATATATGGATCATTTCATGACTCGTAACTAAATGAGTTTGAGGTCAACAGAAAAGTGTGCCATCCTTGATCTTGGCACAAGAAAAACAACAATTGTGGAACATCATATTATTAGAAATGTACAATGCTTTGCAGGTTTTCCAGGACAGTATTAAGGAAAGTCTTCGATGATGAGTAGAAATGGTAAATTGAATTATGAAATAATTAGATCTAATAAGAACAAGCTGACACTGTACAAAACTCTGAGAAACCTCAGAGGGAACAGAAAGATACTAAGAGGAATGCTAGATAACAAGGTCATAAAAAAGTAATTATAATATATGTACATTGTCAAGAAGTTATGCCTGATTTTGTAAACAGAAATAAAGAAATGATATAGGTTGAAGAAAACCAGCTTACATCTTGGTTATCATTCATATCACCTATCACAAACTGTTATTGCATTGAAAACCTCCAAATATATGGGTAGTAGATTCCAACTTGTTGACACAAAGACATCATTTTCTACAAAGCTGATATCCTTAGAATGCTTGCATGCAAGAACATCAGAGGTTGTTCAAAATGATGGCATCTGAGTCAAATTAAGTCTGCAGATATGTTTTGATTGCCTTGCATACTAATGTTTTTTATTTGTAAAGTATTTCAAACATAAAGACAAAAAGGTGGGGGAAAGCAAACACCCATGTACTAATCATATCTTAATATCATGCTGTATTTCCATCAGATTCTTTTTATAAAGAAATTAAATATTGTAATCAAGTCCTCTCTGGACCCACATCCTTCCCTCTCCAGAGATAACCACTATCATAAATTCAATCTTTATCATTCAAATACATGCACATACCCATGAACGCATTATTTGGCAAGTCTTTACATTTAATTCAAATGGCAATAAAATATATGAATCCTTCTACAGCTTACTTTGTTTAGTCAAATTATGTTTTGATACTTATACATGTTTGATATATCTTCTTTTAGTTCAGGGGTTGGCAAATTTACCACCACTGGGCCAAAATAGGCCTTTACCTGTTTTTGTAAATATTACTGGAACACACCATTTTCATTAGCTTATTGACTATGGCTGCTTCTATATTACAACTGCAGAACTGAGTACTTGTAACAGATACCATACAGACCTCAAAGTCCAAACTATTTACTATCTGACGCTTTACAGAAAAAAATTGTCAACTCCTATAATAGTTTATTCATTAAATGGCATCGTATTTTAAAAATCAGAATTAACTGCTAACATTGAAAAATTAGTTTTCACACAAATATCTGGATTCCAAACGTTTCTTGAAAAATCAGAAGCTCTGGCAGCATAAAGTCCACATTCTAGTAAGGCTAGTGTGTGGAAATTGAGACATGGCTGCCCTCTTTAGGCAGAATATATGCTCTACAGATCACCACAGTCCTTAACCAGCTTAAGTGATTCATTCACTTGCCTGTCCTGTGGAAGCCTGTGATATCCACCAGTTTTCCTTTTGCTGTGTTAATAATATAAATATTAGTTAATTAGTGAAATAACTGGACTACAACAAGTGAATCCTTATCAGGAATAGAATAAAAAGAAAGACCAAACAATATACCAACATTATCTGAGAACCTGACTTTGTACTTTATTTTATATAAATCTGGCCAAGAGTTAACTTGTATACTCTGGGATACAGATTAATACATCTCACCCTCATCCCAAATTTAAAAGTATCCTGGCTCCACCTGACTGTGATAAAACAGATTACCCAGGACCCGATAATTAGGTCAGCAGAGGGGCCTAAGAAAGCTTCTTGAAACTTTCTATAAAAGGGCCTTGATATTGAGAGTTCTTGGGATTAATCTACTTGCCATGCCATAAATGGAAATTATACTCCTCTTTACAAAGACCTCAGATGCTTGCCATAGAAAGATTATGCTTACCTCAAACTATCTTTGCGGGGGTGCGTGTGTGTGTCTGTGTGTGTACACAAAGGCAAACATGTTCACAAGCAGGCATGCATCCACACACAAGTCTGTGTACATATATGTGCATATGGTAAATGAAAACTGGAATACTGTATGATTAAAAACAGAAATTTTATGTTCATTAGTACTTATCCTAAGATCTCCACAAGACCTCATATTTCTACAAAATATATTTAAGATGACCGAAAGAACATGAGTAACATGTTAGAACTGTAAGACCCCTTCACCCTCCAAGCCCATGCCTGTCCACTCAGGATAAGTAAGCTACAACTGTTTCAAGGGTGTTGTGGGAGAGGTCTTTCTTCATAAATGTCCTCCCTAACTAGATCTACTCTAACAGTGGGAATTAGAAAGGATGTCATTCGAGGAGATGCCCAAGTTGGCAGAAATCAACTCCAAGGATAACCTTAGTGAAGGAAATGGGATAAGGAATCATAGAATTCAGTGTGATTGGGAGAGAGTTATACAAAAGCAAATCCCAGTTTGCCTTGATCGCACACTTGATATGAGGAACACAGTTCTTGATTTCTACGTCTCTGCTGAATATTTGTTTGTAACGGGTTTTCCTGATGTGCTAATAATACGAATTAGCCTTCACAGAATAAAACTGAGATTTCTTAAGCTTCCTGAAATAGAAAACAGCTTACAAGACGAACAGGAGATGATAAAGCCCCACTTACTTGCTGAGTGACCTAGGGCAAATTATTTGATTTCAATGACATGAGGTAAAAAATAGCACCTAGTTTGTAAGAGTTATGAGAATTAAATAAGTTAATAAATGCAAAAACCTTAGACTTTGGTACTCACTAAATACTAAATAAACATTTGCTACTATGAATGATGATAATAATGCTGCTATTCCTGTTATCATAAAAATGTAAAAGAAGTTACAATGATGAAATACAGCCTAAGAATCAATTAGTGGATAGTCAATGCCTTAAAAGAATCGTTTTGACATCTATTTGATTAAGCTTCATGGCTAGCTCCAAAAATTAATGGTTTAACATGACCTGTGGCCTGTTTTCCTGTAATCAAGGATCTCTAAAGAATTTGCTCTCTATGTGAGCTCCTATGCTTTTGACTTGAGCACCATCTCTCAGTAAGGGAGATGAAGGTTTCCTGAGAGATCTGTTGTTTCCAGTTATGAGAAAGGAAGAAGAAAGGCTTAGTGCTATGGACTGTGGCTTGAATGAGGAAGTGGGATTTTAAATGACATTGCTAGAAGACACTAAGACTGGCTTATGGGAAAGGAGAAAGCAGATCATTAATAGAAAATGCCAGTGATAGAAGGAAGATGATGACAGGCAATGAGATTAGGAAAAGCAAACATGGAACAAGAAAAAAACCACAAAAGATATTAAAGAGATATGATAATATGATAACACCATAAAAAAGAAGAGTTAGCCATAAACTTGTATACTATCCTGAAGTTAGACTGTTCTCCTTGCTAGTATCAGGGTTGTTTATGCCAACACTGTACAGAATGCTCTTTATGAAACTGGAAGTTTTCTTTTCCAGCCTGTGTTATCATGTCTCCTTAGGGCTGCCAGTGGAGACCAAATGAACACTAAACTTCACCTTCTGAAACCAATTTAGTGAAACCTGTTATCCCCAAAGACAAAACAAAAGTGCCTATTGCCCATGAAAGCCATAATGTGGTCCTGCAGATACCTTGTCAGAGTTCTCAAATTCAGAAACATTATTATGAAGAATAACAAAGCCATACCTGAGATATGTATTTTAAGGACTCCGTAAGACTCATTCCAATAAATGACTCCTTGCTCCTGCAGCTTTCATAATTCAACCAGCCAAATGAAAAATCACCACATACACTGACCTTTCCAAATCCCTTGCAAATAGTCAAAATAACAATTATCACATCTTTGAGTGGAAGGCTCTAATGAATATGAAGCAAATCAATTTATGAGAAGTTTTACCAAAGTTTTAGCTAACAAGCATTAAATTAACCTCCATGGTAGATACTGACCTGAAGTCTCAAACTTTCCCACAACTATGATTTTTCTCATAATTAGTATCATTTATATATACCCTGTCTTCTTTAGTTGTGAATGAAAAATAAGATGAACAAGAACACATCAGCAAAGAAGACATACAAATGGCCAAAAGCACATGAAGAGATGCTTGACATTAATCTGTAGGGAAATGCAAATGAAAACCACAAGTAGATACTGCTTTACACACACGAGGATGGCTATAATCAAAACACTAGAAAATTAGAAGTGCTAGTGAGGATATGGAAAAACTGGGATCCTCATACATTGCTGTTGGGAATGTAGAATGGTTCAGCTGCTATGAAAAACAGTTTCATGGTTCTTCAAAATCTTAAATACGAAATTGTCATATGATCCTGTAATTCTACTCCTAGTTATATACCAAAAAAAATAATTTGAAAACAGAGACTCAAACAAGTACATGGACGTTCATGTTCATACCAGCACTATTCACAAGAACTGAAAGGTGGAAACAGCTCAAATGTTCATCAGTGGATGAATGGATAAACAAAACTTGGTATATACAAGCAAGGGAATATTATTAACTATGACAAAGCATGAAAAACTGAACTTGCTACAATATGGATAAAACTCATAAACATTATGCTCAGTGATAGAAGCCTAACATAAAATACCACATATTATACAATTCCATGTACACAGAATTATCTAGATATGGGTGGGACATCCAGAATAGGGAAATTTACAAAAACAGAAATAAGACTGGTGGTTACCAGAGTAGGAGAAAAACAGGAACGGGGAGCAAATGCTTAAGAGAAATGCAGTTTCCTTTTAGGGTGAGGGAAAAGTTTTAGCATTAGATAGAGGTGGTAGCTGCACAACACTGTAAGGGTATGAAATGCCACTGAACTTTTACTTGAAAATAGTTAATATGTGAATTCCACCTCAATAAAAAAAAGAATGTCACACTTAAATATGTAAGAATCATTCTGTACAGTTATCTTGAAGAAAGGGTACATAATGTACTGTTGAGTGGGAAAAAATGGAACATAATAAGTTGCGAGCACAAATCTAACCTATCATTATTTTAATATTAAAATTCAACAGCAAAAGGTTGTACAATAATGAATAAGATATTAACAAACCTACATCTGAGTATCTGAGAACATGAACTGGCATTTGTCTACTTAAGACTAAAGTAGATGAAAAGGTAATAGACAGATGAGTACACTTGGACTTGCCAAGTGTTGACTAATGAAATGGATTAGCAAATATAATTAAGCAAGTAGAGTCAGCAAAGTAAAAAGATTCTAGGACTTTGAGGAACAGTTGTGAAACGATAACCTTTTTAAGCCATTTCATCTAAATTACCTCCCAAAGAGGTGAGGCCAGGAGAAATTAAGTAACTCAGAAAAAACTGTATGGAAGAGTGGCTAATATTTGTCAGTAAATAGAATTTTGTGATTAAAAAAAAGAGTCTGAAATTGGAATTCTATGTCCATTATTATTATAACACTTTTTATTTATGAATTCATATTGATAGAACTTACATTGAAATATACATGTCTATCTCTCCGTGTGTATATAAAATTTATTTAGTGGAAGAATAGAAAGTACATGAATCGTATTTAAGTAAGGAACTAGGTTAAGAAGTCAAAAATGCAGGACTATGACACCACCTGAGGGAAAAAATGTCAGTAAATACCACACAGCGTAACAGTGGCTTCAGGATTCAGACATCTGCCTAGAGGCCAGAGGTTGGCAAACTTTTTCTATAAAGGGCCACATATACACTTTAGATTTTGCCTGCCATATAGTTTTTATCACAATTATTTACCTCTACCATTGTAGGGGAAAAGCAGCCATAGACAACAAGTAAAAGAATGGGTACGACTATGTTTCAGTAAAACTTTATTTTACAAAAACAGACAGCAGATAATAGTTTGTCATCGCATATTCAAGAGGTCAGCTGGCTAGAGAGCATGCCTTTCCAGTCTTAGTAGGTATGAGTCAATTGAGGCTGAAAGACATATTGAGACCCATCCTCCAACAAACCATCATGAAAATAAAATGATGCTGAGCAAGGAAAGACCCTAAACTTCATAGGCAGTAACATTCAACCTGTTATGATTTTATCAACAGTTTTTAGTCCACCCCTGGATGAGGTGAACCCAGCATTGACAAGTCCTGCACAGGGGCAGCTAGATGCTGATAAAAAAAAAGTCACACAACAGGTAAGACAGGTGTCACCATATACTCACAAACAGCAATCTCCCCTGGGCATTTAATACCTTCTAGCAAGTCTGTGTTCTCATGTCAATGTACTCCTTCCCTCCCTTGAAACAGTTATTTCAAACTTCCTCCAATTTCCTAAGACCTGAAATCCCTCACATCTCTACTCCCTTGTATTAGTCTGCTCTCGAACTGCTATAAAGAACTACCTCAGATTAGGTAATTTATAAAGAAAAGAGGTTTAATTGGCTCAGCGTTCCACAGGCTGTACAGAAAGCATCGCAGCATCTGCTTCTGGGGAGGCCTCAGGAAACTTACAATCATAGTGGAAGGTGAAGGGGAAGCAGGCATGTCTACATGTCCAGAGCAGAAGAAATAGGGGTGGGGTCAGATCTTGTGAGGACTTACTCACTCACTATCACAAAAACAGCACTGAGGGGATGATGCTAACCCATTCATGAGAAACCACCCCCATGATCCAATTACCTCCCACAAGGCCCCACCTCCAACATTGTAGATTACAATTTAACATGAGATTTAGGTGGGAACAAACATCCAAACCATATCTTCCCTCTTAGCAGGTAGCCTTACCATACACTTCATAGAGAAAGCAGAAGCTACCATAAAAACATGTCCTTCTCTTTTCTTTCCCAAATTAACAAAGCTTCTTGTGTTTACTAAAACCTCTCCTCTTAACCTTCTGTTACAATGAAAGAAGAGGTCATCCTCCTATCAAAGGCTCATCTCTCAATAAGTGCTCCACATCTCAGACCCTTTCTTCATTGTCCTCAGAATCTTATCCTATTTTTTTAATTATATTTTCTTTTTTGAGATAGAGTATAGCCCTGAGACTGGAGTGCAGCAGCAAAATCACAGCCCACTGCAGCCTCAACCTCCCCAGGCTCAGATGATCCTCCCACCTCAGACTCCCAAGTAGTTGGGACCACAGGCACATACCACCATGCCCAGCTAATTTTTGTATTTTTTGTAGACAAAAGGTCTCACTATGTTGTCCAGGCTGGTATGGAACTCCTGGACTCAAGTGATCCACCTGTCTTGGCCTCCCAAAGTGCTGGGATTACAGGTGTGAGCCACACCACTTGGCCTGACCTTACCCTATTGATTCTCTCTTAATATCTCCATCTACATCTATTCTGCTAGCTCCTTACAGTCAGCAAGTAAACATGCTCATGTTGACTTATTGAAGAATGTATACATATAGAGAGTAGGGGAGGCTATAATGCAGACAATAGCTGTTAACAGAATGTTGTAAATTAGAAAGTAAACGGACAGGCCGGCGACGGTGGCTCACACCTGTAATCCCAGCACTTTGGGAGGCCAAGGCAGGTGGATTACCCGAGGTCAGGACTTCAAGACCAGACTGGCCAACATGGTGAAACCCCATCTCTACTAAAAATATAAAAACCAGCCGGGTATGGTGGCAGGTGCCTGTAGTCCCAGCTATTCGGGAGGCTGAGGCAGGAGAATCACTTGAACCCAGGAGGCAGAGCTTCCAGTGAGCAGAGATCACACCACTGCACTCCAGCCTGGGTGACAGAGTGAGATTCCAAATCAAAAAAAAAAAAAAAAAAAAAAAAAAAAAAGAAAAGAAAAGAAAAAAGACAGACAGAAAGCAAATGGGCAAATTATTAATAGCTTGTTGTACCAGAAAAATCTCAAACCAACTTAAATATTTTGACACCAATAGTAAATAAGCTGTCTTGTGGCACCAAACCTCAGAAAGCCATACCAATCAGGATTACTTATATAAGTGGGGAGTTTTGGTAGAGCTGAAAATAGGAGAAATGACTGAAATTCTGTAGAAGGAGCAGTTAGACCACCAGATACCCTCTCAAGCACTTCAAACAATATGACTGAATACCTTCTTTTATCTGTAATTGTGTTAAGTATGAGGCAGAGAGTGTGAACAGCCCCCAGTGAAAACCCTGAACATTGAGTGTCTAATGGTCTTCCCTAGACAGAAACATTGCCTGTGTTGCTTTCTTTTTGTTACTGGGGTAAGAATGTGCTTTGTGTGACCCCTTGTTGAAGGGAGAGAGCATAAGGAAGCTCGCACAAGGATTCCTGTGCATGCCACCTGTGTCTTTTTCCCTTATGATTTGGCATATGTTCTCACTTATGCCATTATAATAACCCTCAGCCACTAACACAAGTATATGCTGAGACCCCGTGATTCCTTCTAGTAAATTTATGAACCTGAGAGAGGTCTTGGGGATTTATGATATAGTGGTCATACACTGTAGCCCTGGACTATTTTGTTTCTATTACCATCAAAGAATAATATTAACATTTTTCAAAATTATATGTATGCAGGTTATAGATATTTGATTTTCATTTCATAATATTAAAGGAGGAGTTACCAAATATTCATTATAAGAGAAGGACCTTATGTCTAAAAAGGTTAAGAAACACTGCTGTAGACAAAGAACAACATTGGCAGCAATTTTATTAACAGTCATGAAAATAATAGCAGCTAATATTTACAGAGTGCTTACCATATGCCAAACATTGCACTAAGTGCTTTCTGTGAATTATTTCAGATGTTCCTCACTATAACTCCATGACATGGGCACTATTATTTTCCCCTTTCACCTGTGGAGAAAGAGAGGCTCAGGCAGGAGAGCCAACTAGACTAGCAGCATAACTAGCAGATGGCAGGAACAAGGTTTTAAGGCAAGTATCTAGATTACAGAGCCCCTTTCATCTATTCAGGCATGGTGTTGCCACCAAAACAACACAGCAGAATCCAAATAAATATATCGTCTAAGGACAGCTCATAATTTGTGAGGACTGATAAGCAAATATGTTAATAAATTCTGCCAGTTAAAATTGTATCAATTCTTCCTCATCTCTCTTGGAATAATTCTCTCATATTTAATGTTTGATACAGAATGGAAATACCAGGATCATAAATGTGAAGCCATTGTGAAGCCTACCTTTTTAGATAGTGCATTTTATAACTGGTCTACTATCATTCTTATTTTGAAATCACAGTTCTTAGTTCTTTCTTTACAAATAGAATGTAAATTCCCATAACTTTTCAGATTGCTGGAAAAGGTCAGAAGCCATAGTAATTTAGAAATGGTCAGTTCAATATGTTGATGGATTTCATATTTTCTGTGAAAGGTCAGAGGTTACAGGTACCTAAAATTGTAATACTGTTATCCCTATAGTTTTATGGATTTCTAAGAAGGACCAAAGCATAAAAGAACATTAGAAGAACAATAGTACACACCACACACACACACACACACACACAAATGGAGTAGTACAGATTTTTTTTAAGTCTATTCAAGGTGAAGTCTATGCTGACCAAGCTAAGTAGTGTAGAAATCGGGGGTAGAGTCGGCCGACAAAAAGCATGGTAGAGGGTGCAAAAGCACAGTTTTTATTTGACAAGCAAGATCAAGTAGAAAGACATAAAACAGTTTCAAGTGAAACTGTAAAATTCTACCCATCCCAAGAAAAGCAAATATAATGACCAAGTTAAGGAAGAATCAGAATGAATTTTAAAACTGCTCTGAAGTTGTGTATTAGAGAACATAAAAGGAACAGATCACTACATAAATCAGTGGTTCTCTCTTCTATAGTTTTGCCACATTAAAAAAAAAGGAAAATGAAAAATTTAAATCAATTGCTCTCAGACTTCAGTGGACATGATAGTAACCTGTATGCTCAGGCTACCTGATATGATTAGCCTTTGTGTCTCCACCCAAATCTCATCTTGAACTATGATCCCCATAATCCCCACATGTCTAGAGACAGACCTGGTGGGAGGTGACTGGATCATTGGGGTGGTTTCCTCCATGCTGCTCTCCTGCCACCATGTGAAGAAGGTCCTTGCTTCCCCTTTGCCTTCCGCCATGATTGTATATTTCCTGAGGCCACCCTAAGCATGTGGATCTGTGAGTCAAACCTTTTTACTTTACAAAGTACCCAGTCTCGGGTAGTATCTTTATAGCAGTGTAAAAACAGACTAACACACTACCTCTTCACAAACTTTGATTCTCAGATCCCAGGATGTTTAACAAACATTCCAGATGATTCAGACACAGATTGTCCACCACCACATGTTGGACATACTCTGCACTGTAAGCTGTGCTTCTGATATCTTACTAGAAAACCCAAATGTCCATCAGTGACAGACTGGATTAAGAAAATGTGGCACATATACACCATGGAATACTATGCAGCCATAAAAAAGGATGAGTTTGTGTCCTTTGTAGGGACATGGATGCAGCTGGAAACCATCATTCTTAGCAAACTATCACAAGAACAGAAAACCAAACACCGCATGTTCTCACTCATAGGTGGGAACTGAACAATGAGATCACTTGGACTCGGGAAGGGGAACATCACACACCGGGTCCTATCATGGGGAGGGGGGAGGGGGGAGGGATTGCATTGGGAGTTATACCTGATGTAAATGACGAGTTGATGGGTGCTGACGAGTTGATGGGTGCAGCACAGCAACATGGCACAAGTATACATATGTAACAAACCTGCACGTTATGCACATGTACCCTAGAACTTAAAGTATAATAATAATAATAAATAAATAAAAATTCAGAAAACCCAACCTGATAAGCAGGTTACAAAATGTGAAGACTGGGATAATGTAGAGAAAGAGTTTTTGTTTCTCTACAATAGGTTTCGAAGTAATGGTAAAACAGATGTAATAACAGAGGTATGTCAAGTACCAAATCTACTTTTTAAATAAAAATACAAAGAATAAGAAGAAATTTCAACTGATAAGATAAAGCTATCTGAGTACCATACAGCAATTGAGTGTCCTTGTATGTCTAAAATAGCAATGGCATGCCAAATACAGAGAAAATGTGTCAGCATCATCAATATCTACAAATTTCAGTTTAAAATATAACATGGTATCAAGGAGGCCAGCATATTCATTTATAATTAGGGGAAAGATATGCATTTCCCTACTTTATCAGAAATTTCTTAAAGAAAGATTAATAACATCCTTGCCAGAGGCATTGTTTCTTAAAGAAAAAATCTTTCAGCAAACTAAATCAGAATTACTTGGGTTGCTTGTTCAAAATGCAGATTATCATCTTAGTTCTGAGGAATCAGAATCTCTGAAGGAAGAGGTTAAAAAAAAAATGGTAACATCTCAGATTCTGGGTAATTTGAAAAAAAAAGATAAAATAAATATAAAAATATAAAACAGGCACGCATATACACACAAACATATTGAAATATGCAATTCAGAGGCTTTTAGTATATTCACAAATTGTACAACTATAACCATAATTAATTATAGAACATTTTCATCATGCAGAAAGAAAGTCCAAACCCTTCAGCAGTCAGTCCCCATTTCCCTTATTCCCCACCATCCTGGGCAACCACTAATTGACTTTCTTTCTCTGTAGATTGGCCTACTATGGAAATTTCATATAAATGCACTCAAACAACATTTGATCTCTTATCACTGCCTTCTTCCATTTAGTATAATGTTTCCAAGGTTCATCCATGTTGTTATGCATCAGTACTTCATGCCATTTTATTGCAAAAACAATATGACTTGAAAAATATACAAAATGTATCACATATGAAAGAAGAAATGAAGAGACAACTAGATGCTTGTTTCCAAAATCAAGTGAAATCCAGGATGTAATTTCATTTGTAGACAAATCCCCATAATTGCACTCTTGTTTATTGACAGCAAGTATAACCAAAGGGAGTTTCTATAAAGACCTAAGATGCTTACAATGCACACAGTATGTAGTAAAAATGACGACAATACCAGCAATGCTAGAATTAACTCCATGAGTAGGAATAAAAGGTAAAAATTATGCCTTGAAAATATTCCATGGCAAGGCAGACAACTTTTTGGAGTTGTGCTGTAAAGTAACCATATGCACACTTGGCCCAATTTAATCTGAATTTATATTAAATAAAATTTAAAATGTATTTCCTTAGTTGCACTAGCTATCTTTCAAATCCTCAATGACCACATGTAACTAGCATCTACCACATTGGATAACACAGACAGAGAACATTTCTATCATAATAGAAAGTTGTATTGGACAGTGCTCTTCTGGAGATAGATAAAATTGCCATACCGTAACTCATTTATTCACTCCAAAAATACTTATTAAAAGTATACTGTCCAATGGTATGTTGGATAAAGAAATTGTGGTACATATACACCACGGAATACTATGCAGCCATAAAAAAAAAAAATCATGTCCTTTGCAGCAACATGGATGCAGCTGGAGGCCATAATTTTAAGCAAACTAATGTGGGAACAGAAAACCACATACCACATGTTCTCATTTATAAGTGGAAGCAAAACATTGAGCACACCTGGACATAAACATGGGACCAACAGACACTGAAGACTATTAGACAGGGGAAGGAAGAGGAGGGCGTGGGTTTAAAAACTAGCTATGGATACTATGCTCACTAGCTGAGTGCAACATACGCATGTAACATACCTACCCATGCACCCCCTGTATCTAAAATAAAACTGGAAATTTAAATAAATAACAAAATAAAATTAAATTTAAAAGTCTACTTTGTGCACACTAGGTATGCCTAGTGGTGCATGAAACATGAAACACAAAATTCATACCCCTATGGAGCTTAAGTACTAATGACGGCAAAGAGAGGATAAACAAATAATGAAAATGTATGACAAAGAATGTATTAAGTATTGGTAAAATGAAATATGAGGGATCAAGACAGATAAAGAGGCGCTATCTTCTTTTTTTTTCTTTCTTTCTTTTTTTGAGACGGAGTCTCGCTCTGTCACCCAGGCTGGAGTGCAGTGGCACGATCTCGGCTCACTGCAAGCTCCATCTCCCGGGTTCATGCCATTTTCCTGCCTCAGCCTCCCGAGTAGCTGGGACTGGGACTACAGGGACCTGCCAAAGAGGTGCCATTTTCTATCCAGTGATATGGGAAAGTTTCTGTAATAAGGTGAAGTTTATGCTGAGATCTGAAGAAAATGGAGAAAGCGCCTTGCACAAAAGCAGTGTAGAAAGAGAAACTAACTAGTGCAAAGGCCGAAGGCAGGTATAGGCTGGATATGTTTTCAAAACAGGTAGGTACTGTGGCTGCGGGGCAGTGACACATGCAAGAGTACAAACAAAATATAAGCAACTGTGTATCAAACACAGATGTTGGGGGGAAATCTTGCTGTTGTCTGGAAAGTTTGGTTAGACTGTTATTATTACAGTATACTTTTTGTATGTCAAATGTTTCTCCACGTTAGAAGAGATACATATGCAATGGCAATATGAGGAGCTCCCAGCAAAACCACCACAACTGGGGAAAATTATTTGTTTGAAAAATAACCATTTAGAGTCTCTAGAAACTGTACTGATGGTATATGGCAAATGGAAAAACATTTTTTAGTAAAATCTATGAAATCTCAGTGAGAACAGCAAGAATCTGTGGCATCTGAGCCACAACCTGCTCCCTCCCCCTTCCCCTGGACTGCTTAGCAGGGTAAAGTTTTGCTTATGCCTGGGGCAGCCAAAAACTGAGGGCATGCACTTTCCCTCCAGCAGGTGATTGGAATTTTTCATCCTACCCTCAGCCCTAGGTTACAAAAGCTCTATGGAGACAATCATCTTATAGAGGTCTGGAGCTCCTTTCCTCAATCAAGTGACCAGTCACAGGACAGAAGTTCTACCCTAGGAAAAGTAATCTGAGAATAGGCCCCAATCAGCCCTTCTTCAGCTAATTCACAAGGTTCCATGCAGGGAGAGGGAAGCCAAGAAGACCATGGGTTACTGTTTTTACCCAATGTCCTCTTCCTAGAGCATGCCATTCTGAGAGAAGGATGACACTGTCCTCACCCCCACCTCCCAAAGCTTTAGTGCAAATGTTCTGCCCAGGGGGAGAGGCAGGCTATTAAAAAACAGGTCCAAGGCTCTCTAGAAGGGAACTGATTTTATTTAAAACAGAGTGTAAGGAAGTTTGAGCCTAAGGGAGTCCCTGAAAACTGTAGATTTTTGTGGTAAGCAATTATGAGGAGGTTAGTAGTTTAATGAACTCTTTAAATCATAAGCCAGCCAGTTTACAAGTGAGAAGCAAAGAAACACATAGTTGGGAAGAGCCCACCTATGGCTGGAGCAAGCATGAAACACTGGCCTCAAAGACTACTCCTGCAAAGGGATCCAAAAATAAATGTATCACTGTGGAGCAGATTATGTCCCAAGACACTGTCAAAGTCAATGTAGCAATCGGTCAACAATTACTCAGGGATAACAGCTGGGTATGATACCAACAAATGAAGAACATTAGAAATAGTAAATGAGAAGTTTAATAAACAAGTTTTAAAAATTATATACTTGCTCTCCATTCCTCTCTCAGGTTCAATAAAAGGCAAAAAAACTATAAGTAACAATTGTAATAATGTATTGTTGGATTTACATAACGTATTTAGACATCATATGTGTAACAACACCACCAAAAAAGGGAGAAGAAATAGCTACAGCTCATGAAAATTTAATATCTGAAAGAAATTCTGGTAAGTTCTCACATAAATTGTTAAGTCCTAGAGCAACAAGTAAGAAAATGAGTAAAATAAGAAAATATCATTAAAGGATTAAAATGTTACAACAAAAAATACCCATTTAATATAAAAGAAACCAGTGAGAGGAACAGAGGAACAGAAAAGATTATGCATATGGAAAACAAAGAGACATAAGTGCAATCATGCCAATAATGACATTAACTATTAATTGATTGCACAAGTTAATCAAAAGGCAGATATTTTCAGACTGGAAAATTAAAAAAAAAAAAACTAAACAAGATCCAGTTGTATGCTTTCTATAGCAAACACATGTTAGATTTAAACATACAATAAGGTTAAATGTAAAAGGAAGACACATATTATACAAATAGAAAGCACAAGAAAGCTGGAATGGCAATACCAATATAGAAAAAATGAACTTCAAACCAAAAAATATTAGTAGAAACAAAGAGGAATATTTAATAATAATAATAAGGTCAATCCATCAAGAAGACATATAAATTATAAACACACATACAACTAACAACAGAGTACAAACGTACATTAAAGCAAAACTGACAGAATTGGAGGGAAAAATAAATAATTCCACAATAAGCAGACTTCAATACCCCACTTTAAATGATGGATAGAACAACTAGGCAGAAGATGAATAAGAAATAGAAGACATTAATAGGCCTATAAACCAAGTATACATAATAGATTAGCTACAGAACATGCCATTCAAAAAGAACAGAACACACATTCTCCTCAAATACACATTGAACATATTCCAGAATATACCATAAGCCAGGTCATAAAACAAGCATCAATTATTTTAAAGGAAAGGAATAAAACAAAGTATGTTCTCTGAGCACATGGAATACATTAGAAATCAATAACAAAGAAATTTTGAAAATTCGCAAATGTGAAAATTAAACAACATACTCCTAAAAAACCAACACATCAAAGAATATTACAATGAAAATTAGAAAATATTTTCAGATGAATAGAGATGAAAACATATATACCAATGATGAAAAAAATATACCAATACTTCTGTGATACAGGTAAAAGCAGTGTGTTTGAGGGAAATTTAAAGCTGTAAATGCCTATATTACAAAAGAAGAAATATCTCAAATCAGTCACCTAACTTCCTACCTTAAAGCACTCGGAAAATAGCAAAGTAAACCTAACAGCAAGAAGAATAAAGGAAATAATAAAATTAATGAAATAGAGAATCAAAAAATAAACATAATTAACGAAATATGAAAAAACATATGACAGTTCAACAAAATTGACAAATCTTTGGCCACAGTGACCAGGAAAAGAAAAGGGAAGACTCAAATTAGTAAAATCAGGAACGAAAAAGGGAACATTGCTACCAACCTTACAGAAATTTAAAAGATCACAAGGATATACCAACTATATGACACCCAACTAGATAATATGGACAAATTCCTAGAAAGATGCCAGCTAAGAAAATAGACTCAAAAAGAAATAGAAAATCTGAATAGGCCCACAATGAGTAAAGAGATTAAATTACTAATTAAAAATTGTTAATTTGGTGAATTCCACCAAAAACTTCAAGAATTAATATGAATCTTTCACGAACTTCCAAAAATTGAAAGGAAAGAACACTTCCCAATTCATTCTATGAAGCCGATATTACCCTAATGCCAAAACCAGAATGTGACATGAGCAGGTCATTCAAAATGGAGGAAAAATGAATAGATAATAAATGCATTTAAAAATATTCCATTTCATTACTTCATTAATAATTAGGACCTTAAATAGAACCTCAATTAGATACCATGCAAAGTCAAAGGTCAATTAAATACCACATAATATCCACCAGAGGAGCAAATATTAAAAAACAGAAAACAAAAAAATGATAAAGATTTAGTACAAAGGAACAATCTTTACACTGATGGTAAAAGTATACTTTTGGTCAATTACTTTGGAAAATTAGTACTGTTTATAAAAATTGAATGTGTATATGCCCTAGGTGTCTGCAATTTCACTACTTTATATACCTACCTAGAGACACTTGTTGGGATATGTGAAAAAAGAAGTATGGTAGCATTACTTATAAAAGTCAAAACACTAAAAACCTGAAAGCAGCAATAAACGTCCATAAACAAGGAAATTTATAAAGTAATTGGGGAATATTCATATAACAGAATACTATATGGCAGCACAAATTTATTAAATAGAGCTTTGCACAGCGACATGAATGAATCTCTAGATGATGACGTTGAGTAAAAAAAGAAAGTAGTAGGAATACTACACTGTAACAAAACTTATATAATGTTCAACAACAGGCCAGTGTGTTTGGGAGTGTGCATGTGTATGTGTGTACTCAGTTGAACCATATAAAATTCCTATAATTATAAACCAAAAATGGTTGAGTTGTGGCCATTTCACTTAGCACAAACTAAAACATATAGTAAATCTATAAAAAGGAAAAAAAAGTAAGGGATTGTTAAACACTAAATTCCAGATACTGGTTATTTGTATCGGAGCAAGAAAGCAATATGATCTGGGAGGGTTATGTGAAGGGGTATGCAGGAGGCTTTCAAGCTATTGGAAATGTTCTGTTTTTATATGCTGAGTTCTTATAGACTTATTATATTATTGATTATACCTTATATATGTTATTCAAGATCCTTCATATAAACCAAATTTCATTATAAATTAATAGTAATGAAATAATAAAAAACTAAATGAAGAGATTATTTTTTGAAAGAGTATGATTGAGCAATATATACCATGTCATCAATGGCAAACAGCATAAGCCTCTCTCTGGATAGTATAAAAAACTTAAGTAACACTGCAGAAACAGAAGAAAGAAGTAGACAATATTAGAGTACATACAGAGTAGGAGGGAAGAATTATCTCTCTATGGAAATCATTCTACTTAAATTGCCAAGAACATTAAAAATATAGAGGTATATAATTTTTAATTATGCTTTCTAAAATGTAAATTCACATGTCATTATATGGAAACAGTGGCATTCGAAATTTCAAGGCTGAAAAGAGTTTTAGAAACATGTTTTATATTGTAAATCAGCTAATTATGTTACTTAATCAAGTGAAAATATAGGCTCATCTAAGTCATAAACAATTATTTTAGAATACGGAGGAGTTGATCACATAATAAAATGTATTTATCAGGCATTTAGCTTGAAGAAACAACTTCTTTTATTATTAAATAATAAAATATATTTTTAAGTTAAAGGATATTTTACTTCTCAATTCAAAAGAAAAGATAATAAATCATGTATTATGTAAAACCTGCTAGTACTTTAATCTGGATCTTTGCAAAGGAAGACTTTGCCTAAATAATAGGCTTTCGTGAACTCCAACTATTTTTGTTAACAGATAAATGTACTTGAAAAACATGCACCTCTTTCATAAAAAAGGAATAAAAATTAAGTTACAAAGGGCATTTTGATATCTAAAGGTTGTAGTTCCAAACTGAAGAAAAATAAAAATGGTTCTTAAAATGCACAGTTAGAAATATGTTGCTAATTTAAAGTTTTCTACCTTGGATCTTCTATTGTACTAATTTAAACAAAAACCACTGAATTTTTTTGTTGTTGTTTAAATTCCGTATATAAATGAGATCATGCAGTATTTTTCTTTCTCTTTTGGGCTAATATCATTATGATGTTCATCCATATTGTTGCAAATAGCACATCTCTTTCTTTTTTAAGGCTGAATGATAATCCATTCTCTGTGTGTGTGTGTGTGTGTGTGTGTGTGTGTGTATACATATATGCCACAATTTATTTATCCATTCGTCAACAGATACTTTGGTTATTTCCATATATTGAATAATGTGAATAACAATGCAATGAAAACGGAATGCAGATATCATTATGAGGTGTTGATTTCATTTCCTTTGGGTATATACCCAGAAGAGGGATTGCTGAGTCATATGGTCGTTCTATTTTTAATTTCTTTAGAAACATTCATACTATTTTCCACAGTGGCTGTTACTAATCTACCTTCCTACCAACTGTATAGAAGGTTTCCTGTTTCTCCACACTCTCAAAAACACTTGTTATCTTTTGTCTATTTAATAACAGCCATTCAAATAGGTGTGAGGTATATCTCACTGTGGTTTTGGCTTGCATTTCTTTAATGATTAGTGCTGTTGGTATAGGTATTGAGAAGAAATGTGGTTATATCCCATAAAGGGTCATGCTGAGGTAAAAAATCACAGGATAAATTATAAAATGAAATTAAAACATATAACCATAAAGATCATAATGGTGATTATACCGACAACATTTAAAAAAAAACACCTTCCATTTATGGACAGTTTACTGCAGACATTTTCCATATAAAATGTCATCTAATCCTCACAACGACTCTATGAGGTAGGTACTACTGTGATTCCTACTTTATAGATGGAGATCAGGCTCGACATTAAATAATGTGTCCAAGGTCAAAAAGCTAGATCATCTAGCCAAAAGCACTCATAGTGTTAATAGAATTCATTGAACTGCTCGTGTTCCCATGAATCACAAATGTTCTTAATGGCATCTACAATAGTGAACCCTTTGCAGAAGGTTTTCAATATACTCTGCCCATATCCATTAGAGGAATCACTGTTTATGGCAGCTATGGCCTTACAAAATGTATTTCTTAATAAGACTTAAAGGCAAAATTACTCTTTGATCCATGGGCTACAGAATGGATGTTATTTTAGGAGACAGGAAGACAATGTTAATCTCCTTATATATCTCCATCAGAGCTCTTGGGTGACTAGGTGCATTGTATATGAGTAGTAATGTTTTGATACGAATCTTTTTTTCTGAGTAGTAGAGGTTTCAAGAGTGGACTTAAAATATTCAGTAAATTGTGCTGTAAACAGATGTGTTTTCATCCAGACATTGCTGTTCCATTTATAGAGCACAGGAAGAGTGGCTTTAGCATAATTCCTAAGGGGTCTAGGGTTTGCAGAATGGTCAGTGAGCACTGGCTTTAACTTTACATCACTAGTTGCATTAGCCACTAACAGAAGAGTCAGTCTGTCCTTTGAAGCCAGGCATTGACTTCTCCTCCTCTCTAGCTATGGAAGTCCTACACAGGACTTTCACTAGAAAGCTGTTTCATCTACATAGAAAATTTGTATTTTACTATAGCCACCTTTATCAATGATCTTAGCTACACCTTCTAACTACATCTTCTAGACAACATGCATCTACATTAGCACTTGCTGCTTCACTTTGCCCTTTTATGTTATAGAGACAGCTTCTTTCCTTAAACTTCATGAACCAACCTCTGCTAGCTTCACATTTTTCTTCTGAGGCTTCCTTACTACTCTGAAGCTTGAAAGAATTGAAGAGTTACAGCACTGCTCTTTATTAAACTTTGGTTTAAGGGAATGTTGTGGCTGCTTTGACCTTCTATCCAGACCACTCAAACATTCCCCATGTCAACTATAAGGCTGTTGTTCTTTCTTACCATTTGTGTCTTCACTGCAGTAGCACTTTAAATTTTTTAGTAAAAAACAGTTCCTACAAGGATTTCTCATTTGCATTCACAACTTGACTATTTTGCACAAGAGACTTAGTTTTTGGCCCATCTCAGCTTTCGACATGCTTTCCTTATTAAGCTTAATCATTTTTAGCATTTCATTTAAAGTGAGAGATGTGTGACTCTTTCACTTGGACACTAAGAGATGATGGTAGAGTTATTCATTGGCATAACTGCAATATTGTTGTGTCTCAGGGAACAGGGAGGCCCAAGGAGAGGCACAGAGATAAGGAGCTACTGATTAGTAGAGCACAGCACAACATTTACAGATTAAGTTTATCATCTTATATAGCGTAGTTTGTGGCACCCTAAAGCAATTACAATAGTAACATCAAAGATCAATGATCACAGATCACCATAACACATATAATAAAAATTTAAAAGTTTGAAATATTCCAAGATTTATAAAAATGTGACATAGAGATAAGAAGTGGGCACATGCTGTTGAAAAATGGCACCAAGAAACTTGCTCAGTACATTGCCACAGTGCTTCAATTTATATAAATAATTGTTTAAAAACACAATATCTGTAAAGTGCCATAAAATGAGGTACACCAGAATAAAGCTAAGTGCACTAAAGTGAAGTATGCCTATATAAAGTTAGTTACGAAGATGGTGTAAACCAGGCATAAGGAAAGACACATAAATCAGTATGATAAAATTCAAAAACTACATTTATAAGTTCATTGCAAAGGTGCCAAAGCAATTCACTGGGGAAGGGAAGCCTATTCGAGGAATTGTGTTTTACATAATCACATAAACAACTGCAAAAAGATGCATTTAGATCCACAATGCATGCCATATACACACATTAACTCAAAATGCATCAAACACCTAAATGAAGGGGTTAGGAGATTTAAATTTTTACAAGAAAACATAATTGGTGAAAATCTTTCAGATGTTGGGTTGGGCAAAGATTCATTAGATATGAAACCAAGGGTACAGTGAATACTAGAAAGAAATAACAAATTATGTCTTGTCAAAATTCAAAACTTTCACACCTAAAAAGAAGTCATTGGCCGGGCACAGTGGCTCACGCCTGTGATCCCAGCACTTTGGGAGGCTGAGACACGTGGATCACCTGAGGTCAGGAGTTTAAGACCATCTTGGCCAACATGGTGAAACCCCATCTCTACTAAAAATACAAAAATTAGCCGGGTGTGGTGGTGGGTGCCTGTAATCCCAGCAACTCAGGAGGCTGAGGGAAAAGAATCGCTTGAACCTGGCAGGCAGAGGTTGCAGTGAGTCGAAATTGTGCCATTGCACTCCAGCCTGGGCAACAAGAGCAAAACTCCATCTCAACAGAAATTAAAAATAAAGAAGAAGAAATAAACGAGAAAATGAGCAGGAAAAAAAAAAAAACCTAATCTAAAAGAACAAAACTGGAAGAATCACATACCTGACTTCAAATTATACTACAGAGCTATAGTAACCAAAATAGCAAGGTGCTGGTGTAAAAATGGACACATAGGCCAGTGGAACACAATTGAGAACCTGGAAACAAACCCATACGTCTACAGTGAACTCATTATTGATAAAGGTTTCAAGAACATACACTGGGGAAAGGACAGTCTCTCCAACAAATGGTGCTAGGAAAACTGGATATCCACATGCAGAAGAATGAAACTAGAACCCTATCTCTTGCCTAAATCAAATTTAAATGTATTACAGACTTAAATCTAAGACCTCAAACTATAAAACTACTAAAAGAAAACATTGGGGACATTCTCCAGGACATTGGACTTGGCAAATATTTCTTGAGTAATATTCCACAAGCACAGTCAACCAAAGCAAAAATGGATAAATGGGATCACATAAAGTTAAAAAGTTTCTGCACAGCAAAGGAAACAATCAACAAAGTGAAGAGACAACCTACAGAATGAGAGAAAATATCTGAAAACTATGCATTTGACAAGGGATTAATAATCAGAGTATATAAGGAGCTCAAACTACTGTATAGAAAAAAGATCTAATAATGAACAGACATTTCTCAAAAGAAGATAAACAGGTATATGAAAAGGTGCTCAACGTCACTGATCATCATATAAACGCAAATCAAAACTATAATGATCATCTTATCTCATTAAAATGGCTTTTATATAAAAGACAGGAAATAACAAATGCTGGCAAGGATGTGGAGAAAAAGGAAACCCTGGTACACTCTTGGTAGGAATGTAAATTAGTATAACCACTGAAGATAACAAGTTGGAGGTTTCACCAAATATCTAAAAATTGAGTTACCATATAATCTAGCAATCTCATTTTGGATATATATACACCCAAAAGAAAGGAAGTCTGTATGCTGAAGAGATATCTGCCCATCCATGTTTGTTGCAGCACTGTTCACAATAACCAAGATTTGGAAGTAACTTAAGTATCCATCAACAGATGAATGGATAAAGAAAATGTAGTACTTATACACAATGAAGAACGATTCAGAATGAGATTCTGTCATTAGCTGCAACCTGGATGGAACTGGACATCATTATGTTAAGGAAAATAAGCCAGGCACAAAAAGACAAACATCATATGTTCTCAAGTTATTTATGAGATCTAAAACTCAAAACAAGTGAAATCATGGACATAAAGAATAGAAGGATGGTTACAAGAGTCTGGGAAGAAGCAGGGGAGTGGAGATGGTTAATAGGTACAAAAATATGGTTAGAAAGAATAAACAGACCTAGTATTTGCTAGCACAACAGGGTGATTATAGTTAGTAATAATCTAATTATACATTTTAAAATAACTAAAAAATATAACTGGACTGTTTATAACACAAAGTATAAATGCTTGAGGTGATGGATCCCCTATTTCCCATGATGTGATTATTATGCATTGCATGCCTATATGAAAATATCTCACGTAACTCATAAATACATATACCTACTATGTACACAAAAAAATTAATAATTTTTTAAAAATTTTAAATAATTTAAAACATATATATTGATTTTTTAAAAAGAAAGAAAGAAAATGAAAAGATCAGTAACAGACTGTGAGACAATATTTGGAAAACACTTATCTGATAAAGAACTTCAAACCAGAATTTAAAAAGAATCTTTAGAAGTCTATAGTAAGAAGATATGGCCGGGCCTGGTGGCTCACGCCTGTAATCCCAGCATTTTGGGAGGCTGAGGCGGGCAGATCACTTGAGGTCAAGAATTCGAGACTAGCCTGGCCAACATGGTGACACCCTGTCTCTACTAAAATTACAAAACTTAGCCAGGGCTGGTGGTGCATGCCTGTGATCTCAGCTACTTGGGAGGCTGAGGCAGGAGAATCACTTGAACCCAGGAGGTGGAGGCTGCAATGAGTCAAGATCACACACTGCACTCCAGCCTGGGCAGCAAAAGCAAAACTCTATCTTGAAAATAAAAAAAGAGAAAAGAAAAAACAGAAGATAAACAGTCCAATCAAAAAGTGGACAAGAGATATGAACAGACATTTCATAAAAGAAGATATATCTGGCTAATGAGTACATAAAAAATGTCCAAGACCATTAATCATAAAGGAAATGCAAATTATAACCACAACACATTATCATTTCAGACCCTCGTAAATAGCTATAATAAATATAAGACAGAAAATAATGAATGTTGGTGAGGATGTGGAGAAACAGGAATCCTCTCCTCATGCATTACTGGTAGGAATGTAAAATAGTGCAGCTATTTTGGAACAGTTTTCCAGTTTCTCACAAAGCTGAACATAAATTTAATGTACAAGTCAGAAATTTTACTCCCAGGTACCTACCCAAGAGAAGTAAAAATATATGTTCATACAAAGACTTGAACAAAAGTATTCATGATGATTTGTTATTCAAACAAGACAAAACTACAAACAACCCAAATGCTCAGCAACTCATGAAGGGAAAGACAAGCTGTAGAATATTATTTAGCAATAAAAAGGAATGAATTCCTGATGTATGGGTATATCATGGATGATTTCTGAAACTTACGCTAAGTGAAAGAAGGTGAACACAGGATACCACATAGGTATGGATCATAATTCCATTTTTATGAAATGTCCAGAAAAGGCAAATTTGTGGAGACAGAAAGATAGAAAGATTACTTTGGCTTGGAGCTGGGATAAGACAGGCATAAAAATTTTCTATGACAGATTTATCATATGGGTATACCACTCATTAAAGTTGGTAAAAATTACTGAATTGCACACTTCAAATCAGTGATTTTATGAAATGTAAAAAAATTACCCAAAGAAAGCTTTTTAGAAACCCGAATATATGCATACACCTTGACCCAGCAATCTCAATCCTAAATATAGCTGCAAAAGAACTGAATACATATGTTCACCTAAAGACAGGTACAAGAATGTTCATAGCACTTATATTTGCAGTAACCCCAAGTGGAAACAACACTCATAGTGAATTCTTACAATTTTATGCTGTCTCAGTATCCATTCTGAATATAAGTTTAACTTTCTCTCACCAAGCCAGGCTCCATTATGTTACCCTTGACAGTTTCCAGTTCTCTGTCTCCTCCCAATTCCTTAATGTGTTCCATCCAGATATGTATCTTATACAACTGGCTCCTGATGACCACCTCCCTATGGAACACATAGATATAACCTAATTGACTTGGCCCATTCATCCCTTACACCGTGCACAGACTGTGCAGATATGCCACAGTGACAACCTCCCCACCAAGACGTTGATCTGGTATAACTCATGCCTGCTTGCTCTAAACCCACTAATGAGAACTCATCATAGGTAACCTGCTTTGGTAACATACTGGACCCAATAAAGGCCTCAACTCATTATCTCTCCACCTGCTGGTTGCGCACATTTCCCCTACAGTATTTCCAACAGCCCCTGTCGGTACTCCTGTTTTCCCATCAACCTGTGAATAATAAACTGTCTATATTATTTCATATGTTTTTGTTGTGTTGTCTCCTCTGTGTAGTATTACTCAACTGACACGCCTATATCTCCCCAGAATGACACATTCAGCCTTAACTTTTCTCCCAGTTAAGTCACTCCTACACAGTAGTTATCTTGACAGGAATAAACAGGACACAGGTCTGATAATAGCCACAAGCATCTGCCAGTATAAAATAATTTCCGATGAGAAAGACACTTGTTCACACCTCAGACAATTAGGCATCATACCATCTGCCAGGATAAAGAAGTATCCTGTGAAAGGCACATTGTAAACATCCACAACCAAATCCCTTGGAACCTGTTGGGAAATAAAGTTTATAGCTACTTTCCAGAGAGAGACTGCAAGATCAAATTAGGAAAAAAAAAAAAAAACAAAAACCCTAATATCCATCAACACAAAATGGACAAATATTGTATATTAATGTCTCAGAATATTGTACAGCATTGAGAGTGAGTGAACTATAACCATACTATAAACACCATGGCATAGGTGAATCTCACTTAATGAATTTCACTTAATATTAACTGAAAGAAGCCAAAACAAGAGAGCATACACTATTTACACAGAGTGTAATTCTATTTCTATAAAAATACTAATCTATCCTGTTAAGCCTTGACAAAGGTTAACCACTGGTGGAATTGTGATGGGAAGGGTCAAAAAAGGACTTTTGGGGTACCGAGAATGTTGTTATTTTAGATCTGAGTGCCAGTTACATGGGTTAGTTCATTTTTTGAAAAATCACTGAGATTTCTGCACTTTTGTGAATCAATGAACAAATTTTTTGAAGTTTCCCTTAAAATGCACAGTTAAGATCTTCACATTTCACTGTGTACTAATTGCACTTCAATTAAAAAATGGGAGAAAAGTGCCCAAAAGAAATAAGCTGCCTTATTTTGCTCTGAAAGAAAACCACAAATCTGAAAAGGTCAACACAAAGCCACCCTTTATAACAAGACGCAAAATTCAAGAAAAATTTAAATGAGAGGGCTGTAACAAAAGAATATGACTGCAGAGTTAGCAAATACGTTTTCAATAAGAAAATACACTCAGCCCTTATCGATAGTAAAAAAGAAGTTTCAATAATTCAAAAGTAGGAAAAATTAAAACTCTAATATTTAGGATGAGAATTTAAGGCCAGTCTTCTCAGGAATGTTTAGTTTATTAAGTTATTCTTTTTTTTTTTTTTTTTTTTTTTTTTTTTTTTTTTTTTTTTTTTTTTTGAGACAGGGTCTCACTCTATCACCCAGGCTGGAGTGCAGTGGTGCAATCGCAGCTTACTGCAGCCTCAACCTCCCATGCATAAGCAATCCTCCCACCTCAGCCTCCCAGGCAGCTGGGACTATAAGTGCAAGCCACCACACTCAGCTAATTTTTTTATATTTTGTAGAGACAGGGTCTCCCTACATTGCCCAAACTGGTCTCGAACTCCTGGGCTCAAGCAATCCACCTGCCTCAGCCTCCTAAAGTGCTGGGATTACAGGTATGAATCACTCAGCCCAACCTGGAATGGTTAGTTTAAAATCCAAAAAAAATGGCCAGGCACAGGGGCTCACGCCTGTAATCCCAGCACTTTGGGAGGCCAAGACAGGTGAATCACCTGAGGTCAGGAGTCAAGACCAGCCTGACCAACATGATGAAACTCCATCTCTACTAAAAATACAAAAATTAGCTGGGTGTGGTGGCAGGTGCCTGTAACCTCAGCTACTTGGGAGGCTGAGGTAGGAGAATTGCTGGAACCTGGGAGGCAGAGGTTGCAGTGAGCCGAGGTCGCACCACTGCACTCCAGCCTGGTGACAGAGTGAGACTCTGTCTCAAAAAAAACAAAAACAAAAACAAAAAAACAACAACAACAACAAAAATCCCCCAAAACCTGTAAAATATTCAGAATTGTGTGAAAGAATTACAAATTCTGCCCTGCAGAGAGTAGATATAAGCATCATTATGTGTAAGACTGTTTCAACTATAAAAATGGAAAAAGTTTTAGGAGCAAATTTATACTGCATACCTAATAATTATGTTCCTTTAAGTATATTTTTTAAAATGTCTTCTGAGTCACAAAGTATTATTTTGGAAGGCAGAGAATAATTTGAGCACATAATTGGTTATATTTATAATATGTGTGGTGGGAAAAATAAATTGTAGAGTTGCTGGAAAGGAAATGTAACTACTTAAACCAAACAAGATATTTTTTTTCCTATTTAAATCATCGAAAAAGGAAAAAAAAAATCATTGTCTATTCAAAGTCCAGACAAAAAAAGTTTACTAAACCGTAGTGACCAAGATGAACTTCACTTGAACCCTGTGTTCCAAGGAAGCATCAATGGTTTAGAAATACCATACCCCCTAATCTTTTTGTGTTCTCAGAAACAAGTAACTTCAAAAGTCTACCCTGTCTTTGCATATAGGACACATCTTCATCCCACCTCATGACTCATGTAAGCCTCATGATGACTCTCTTGTAATCTGCCTCTAAAAAACCTTAAATCTCCTCCTGGGAGATATTCCTCAATAATGAAGGTTCTCCCTATTGCAACAGTCTAAATAAAGACATTCCCTAATGGTCTGGAACATCTTGTCTTTGACAAAGTGATCGTACTCGAAACAATGTGGTACTGGCATAAAGACAGACCTGCAGGCCAATGGAATAGAACAGAGCCCAGAAAGAATCCCTAATATATATGTTGCAATAATTTTCAACAAAGATACCAAGACCATCTAAAGTATAAAGGACAGTCTTTGAAACAAATGATGCTGGAGAAACTGGATATCTATATACAAAAGAATTAAGTTGGATCCTGACCTTATACCATATAAAAAAATTAACTGTAAATGGATCAAAAACACAAATGAAAGCAAAAACTATGAAACTTTTAGAAGAAAACATAGGGGAAAACTGTATGACATTTTATTTAGCAATAATTTCTTGAATATGCCATGAAATGCACAAGAAAGAAAAGGAAAAAAATAGATAAATTGGACTACAACAAAATTAAAGACTTCTGGGCATCAAATGGGAGAAAATATCTATAAATTGTGTATGTGTTAGAGATGATGGGTTAATATTGAAAATATGTAAAGACCTCCTAAATCTCAACAAAAAATAAACAAACTGATTCTAAAATAAACAAAGATTTTGAATAGACATTCCTTAAAAGAAATAGCCCGTGTGCACATGAAAAGACACTCAACATTGTCACATGAAAAAATCAAATCAAAACCACAATGAGATACCACCTCACACCCATTAGAATGGCTACATATCAAAAATAAATAAATAAGCAAAATTCAAAGTGTTGGTGAGGATGTGGAAAAACTGGAACCCTTGTGCACTGTTGGTGGCAACGTGAAATGGTAAAGCCACTATGCAACATAGTATGGTGGTTTCTAAAAAAACAAAAATAGAATTACTATATAACCCAGCAATTTTACTTCTCAACATATACTTAAACCCATTTATGCTGGAGGTTGCAATTTTTTTGAATTTTTGCAATCAGACTTTGGTGATGACCTTGAGCGGTAAGATATAAATAACTCCTACACGCTTAGCATTCCAATAATGGAACACTAGGCATAAATGGGTTAAAGAAGTAAAAGCAGCTTCTTGAAGGGATATGTGTATATCCACGTTTACAGCAGTATTGTTCATAATGGACAAAAGATAGAAGCAGCCCAAGTGTCTAACCACAGAAGAATGAATAAACAATACATATTGTTTTTATATATACATATATATATATATATGCATACATACATACACAGACACACACACACACACAGTGGAATATTATTTGGCCTTTAAAATGAAGGAAATTCTAACACATTCTACAACATGGATGAATCTAGAGGATCTTACACCAAGTGAAACAAGCCAGTCACACAAAGACAAGTACAGTTCGATTTCATTTATATGAGGCACTTAGAGTAGTCAAACACATAGAGACAGGAAATCAAATGTTGGTTTCCAGGAACTAGGGAGAGAGGAGGATGGAAAGTTGTTAATTGTTGTACGGAGTTTCAGTTTTCCAAAATGAAAAGAGCTCTACATATTTGTTGCAAAATAATGTGAATACAATGAATACTAATGAACAATAAACTTAAAAATAGTTAAGATGGTAAATTTTGTCATGTATATTTTACCACAGTGAAAAAATACTCCCTAAATTGGGGCTTGATTAACCCTATATGAAATTTTAAGAATATACAGTCACAGCTAGATAATCTGGTCAGTTGCTCTATTATTCTTGCATTATTATAAAGAAATACCTGAGACTGCATAATTTAGTTTTAAAAAAAAAAGGTTTAACTGGCTCACGGTTCTGCAGGCTGTACAGGAAGCATGGTGCTAACATAGGCTCAGTTTCTGGGGAGGTGTCAGGAAGTTTATAATCATGGTAGAAGATGAAGGGGGAGCTAACACTCATGTGGCCAGAGTGGGAGGAAGAGAGAGAGTGGGGAGGTGCTACACACTTTTAACAACCAGATGTCTCAAGAACTCACTCACTATCACTGGAACAGCACCAAGCGGATGGGGCTAAATCATTCATGAGAAATTCATCCCCATGATCTAATCATCTCCTACCAGGCCCCACCTCCAACATTGGAGATTACAATTTGACATGAGATTTGGGCAGGGACACAGATACAAACCATATCAGTTGCTCATAGAATAGACCTATATTTTACATAGGAATGTTATGCCAACTGACTGGCAGGGTATATGTTATTTTGTATTATCTCAATTGGAAAAGTTTGGAGATTTTAACATTAATACTTATATTTGGGAGAATTTTCTTGATCTCTGATACATCCATGTCAAAATACTACATACTATATTAGGTAGGTTTTCCTATAGCAGCATTTTTATTCCTTTGCCTAGTCTGTGAACATGGAGAATTGACAGAGACAGATAAATATACATTTAAAACTGTCCTAATCATATCAACTCTTTAATTACTAGCTCTTTGTTGAAGAGCTCAAAATTCAAACCGTGTCAGGGTTTCATAAGGTGAAATGTATACCTCCCCAAATGTATAGCCAGTTATCAACACCATAAATTGAATTAACCACTCCGTACCAAATGATCTGAAATTCTACCTTTATCATATGCTAAATTGCCACATACATTTGAATCTACTTTTGTGGTTTTTTGAGACGTAGTCTCTCTCTACCACCTGGGCTGGAGTGCAGTGGCGTGACCTTGGCTCACTGCAAGCTCTGCCTCCTGGGTTCAAGCAATTCTTGTGCCTCAGTCTCCCTAGTAGCTGAGATTATAGGTGCGCACCACCACATCCAGTTAATTTTTGTATTTGTAGTAGAGACAGAGCTTCACCATGTTGATCAGGCTGGTCTCAAACTCCTTACCTCAGGTGATCCACCCACCTCGGCTTCCCAAAGTGCTGGGATTATAGGTGTGAGCCACTGCGCCCAGCCCAGGTCTACTTTTGAATTCACTATACTGTTCTCACTGTCTAAGCATGTATAAATTCCAAATTGTTTTGGTCAATTGCAACTTTCTTATATATCTTACTTCTAGGTACGGTTCTTCTATTTCAAATATTTCCTGACTCTCGGCTCAAAGTGATACATAGATATAAACATCAGAAGCAGATTGTTTAGTTCCAAACAAATTAATTTCCAGATATTTTTCATCGTGACTGCATTATATTTACACAGTAAGCAATTGACATATTTACCACACTGGATATCCCAATTCAAAAAGTGGCTCTGTGTTTGTATATATTCAAGCCTTCTTTCTAGTTTCCCTTTAGCATTCCAAGCTTTTCTCCATACAGATGTTACACATTTCCTGCTCAGTTTAGACCTAGATATTTTATATTTGGTTAATTTCTTCAAAGGGAATTTTTCTTCCATTTTATTATACAATTTTATTTCAATCAACTATCTCACTAAATTCTCCTTCTCAGGAATTTTTTAGGTGAAGCTCTTGATTTTTCTAACAAGTATAGTCTCTCTAATATATGGATATTGCTTCCTCCTTTCCAATTTTTGTTTCTACCTTAGTTCTTATGTTTCATTGATTGTCCTTACAGAATATTATTCTCTGAGAGAGGCAATAATGTATATCCTTGTCCAGTTCTCTGACACTGCTGAGAATATAAAACATTTATATTATGAAAAAGATTCTCTCCTTGGGCAAACTTCAGTCAGATTCCTCTGAATTTTCTTTCTGATTTGGTCCCAACTTCGGGTCCTGTCTTTGGCCCACATGGTCTGGTTTTAGTAAGAATCCTGCTGAGTCAGTTTAGTGAAAATCTCCTACTCTAGGTATCTGATTACTGTATCCTGCTTTGAGCAAGTATCCTATCAAGTCAGTTTAGCCACAATCTCTCCTTACTTCTGATGTTTCCTCTTAGCATTTCTCCAACCACTGCTTCCCACTGTCTTAGTCAATTTTCTGCTGCTATAACAATACCACAGACTGGGTAACTTATGAACCAGTTTATTGGCTCATTATTTTGGAGGCTAAGAAATCCAAGAGCATGACATTGTCATCTGGTGAGGGCCTTTATGTTCATCATCCCATGACAGTTAGGCAAGTTGGTGGTAGAGACAGAGTGAAAATTAGGCTAGACTCACTGTTTTATCAGGAGCCCAGTCCCACAGTAACTAACCCATTCTCAAGAACATACAGCCCTCATGACTTAATCACCTCTTAAAGGCTCCACCTCTTGATAACTTTATAGTGGCAGATAGGCTTCAGTTTGGGAGGGGATATTCAAGCCATAACACCCATCCTGCTCTTTGGTTATAAAGTTCCTCGTACTTGGAGTTGAGCTCAATCTGTCTTCTTACTATAAAACCCAGTGCAGTAGTCTCTGTTGAAAAAATGTCTACCTTACTATCTCCAAGTATAATGTATAATTCTTTCTTTATCAATTATGATCTAAATTTTCTAAAATAGTTTGTGTATATACTTATAGAAATACACTTAGAATAAAGGTCACCAAGTTAAAAAATAAGTATTCCTGGTAAGTAGGATTTGGGGTGAATTTTCACTACCCTTTCTGAACACATTTTAATGCTTAAAATTTTTTAGGATGAGCAGGTATCTTTTTTATTAAAATAATTACTTTTAATATTAATGTTTCTGAAACATATTCAGCATTAAAAAGATTATAGGGTCATTTAATGACAAGATAAAAATACTTTCAGTAAGAATGATAAGGCTACTAAGTTGCGTGAATGTGCAAACATTACTAAGTTGGTTCAATTTAATTACTTAATAAACGGAGATGTTAGGTATATCTCTTAGACTAAAAATACCCTGGTATAGACTGAAACTAAGTGTGCCATGAACACACAGTTTGTAAAGCTCATCTAAGACCGAAGAATAACCACCGGAGGCTAAAGAGAACCGGAACCAAAGACAGGCATACAGTTTACCACTCACATTAATATGATGTTCCTATTTAATACTTTGCATTAACTTCAACTACTATTCCAGGAAATTTATTCCAGTAAGAGGAAGTTGTGAATAGCTTTGTTTCAGAAACTTCCTGGAAATCCACTTTTCTGAACAATGCTTATCAAGCAGTTCTCATCTAAGTAAACAGTCACTTCTCAGAACATCTCTCAAACGGGTTTATCAAATGACTAGTACTCTTCAAAGTTTAAATAAAAACTATTGAAAAAAATATATCACAGACTTTGATATAATTTTGACATAAAATTATATCATGAAGTTTGTCCAATCTCAATCATTCAGGCCCCAACAATGAAAGACCTGCCACAAACCAGACTCCAAAAACCTTATAAATATGAATCCCTCTCCACATTTGATTTTCCTCTTCTGAAACGTTATTAAGACAATATTGTAATGGCCTTTCTTAGTGCTGTAAGTAACAAGCCTGAATTTGTTTCATCAGAAGACTATTTTAGTGGCCTGTTTGAATCATGATTTGACAAGATGCAAATTCCCTGTTTAAAATCCCTCTGCCATTTCTCATTGCTATTATACTAAGGAATAAACTCCTTCACATGACTGATAAGGTCCTGCAAAACCTGGAACAAGATTAAGATTGCCAGATAAAATTCAGAATTTCCAGTTAAATTTGAATTGCTTATAAACAATTGCTATTTTTTTCTTAGTGTAAGTGTGTCCTAAATCTGTTTATCTGAATTTGAATTTTAACTGAGCATTCTGTATTTCGTTTTTTACCTGCTAAATTTGGCAACCCTAGGCCGGGCGTGGTGGCTCACGTCTATAATCTGAGCACTTTAAGAGGCCGAGGCAGGTGGATCACTTGAGGTCAGGACTTCGAGACCAGCCTGGCCAACATGGTGAAACACTGTCTCTACTAAAAATTTAAAAACATCAGCCGGGCATGGTGGCAGGTGCCCATAATCCCAGCTACTTGGGAGGCTGAGGCAGGAGAATTGCTTGAACCTGGGAGGCAGAGGTTGCAGTGAGCCGAGATTGCACCACTGCACTCCAGCCTGGGCAACAGAGTGAGACTCCATCACTAAATAAATAAATATATAATAAATAAATTTGGCAACCCTATTCCATCTTTATCTTAGGGTTACTTTCCACTTACATCTAAATCCTGAGTTCAAGTCCATGGTGTTCACAAATCCTGTCTAGAACTCTGGCCAGAGGCTGGATGGCCAAAGCCATTAAGGCAAGTGTTTCATCTCTGCAGGAGGCAAATTAACTATCAAACTCAACAGCTGGCTTGAAAGCGGTAGGATCTCCCAGACCACTGGTGGGTACATATGGACACAGAATAATGGCTACACCTTGGGCACCGGAGTGAGGAACAGACTGAGAGTGTACAAATAATTACAGTTTGATAAAATCTTGGGACTGACATAGAAGTTCTGTAGTTTGTTGTTGTTGTTTGTTTGTTTGTTTGTTTTCTATGATGGTAGTTTCTCCACTAGGGGGAGCCTCCACAGTTGAAACAACCAATATCCACTGAGGGGGTCCCACCCAGAGGACTCTCAGGGAGGGACATGCATGGTCCTTGGATAATGAACTGCTGGGGAATAGAGGCCTCTCAGGACAGGAGGACTCTGAAGAGTAAGAAGAAAACAAGAGACAAAGAGAAAGAGAGAGGGGAAGGGAGGGAAGGAAGGAGAAGAAAGACACATAAGAAACAAAGAAGTGGAACTACAAGATCTTCCTTTGGCCTTTTCAGAAATCTAAGAGGTATGGGTTGTTAATGCCTAAAAGGTACCCAGAGATAAGAGCACCAAGCTGAGGCTGTGAAAAGATAATGAACTGGCCTAGGGAATTCCATGGAAATAGTGAAGTTGTTGAAAACAGAGGGTCTGGCTGGGTGCAGTGGCTCGTGCCTATAATCCCAGCACTTTGGGAGGCCAAGATGGGTGGATCACTTGAGGTCAGGAGTTCCAGACCAGCCTGGCCAGCGTGGTGAAACCCTGTTTCTACCAAAAAATACAAAAATTATCCATGCCTGTAGTCCCAGCTACTTTGGAGGCTGAGGCACGAGGATCGCTTGAACCTGGGAGTCAGACGTTGCAGTGAGCCAAGATTGTGTCACTGCACTCCAGCCTGGGCAACAGAGTGAGACTGTCAAAAGAAAAAAAGAAAAAAACAAAAAAACAAAACAAAACAAAACAAAAAAACAGAGGCTCTGCCCAAGAAGCTCTGCCACCACTGCTTTTTACATATCCATTCAGGTAACTTGTTGACAACAGTATCTGTTCCAAATTTCAGACATTTCCAGGAATTTCAGAGGGACATGAAAAATACAAAGGCCCATAATAACACTCCATTAAACTAAACATTCTGGAAATTCCGGATAGTATTGTCAACCAAGATTAAGAAATTCTACTCAATATGCTGAAGTGTGAAGCAGAACAGATATACCCAGAAGTAACTACATAACAGCAAGAAATCTACAATAATATAAATTACACTAAGCACATAACTGGTAGAGATGAGGCGGTGATTAACTGTTTTTAGTAAGATGAAGTTTGACTTCAGAGGATACACTACTATGGGAGGTCATAATATGCCACCCCAAAATACAAAGAATTGTTAACCTGAAGAAAATTAAGCAGCAGCAGGTATAGGAAAGTTCTCTGCCCTCCCTCTATTTGCCTAAAAGCAGAACATAGATTTACAAAGAGAGAAGTATCCCGACCCAACACCCCTTTCTACCAGGGAGAACAAAAGTTAAAAAGGTTAACCACTAAAGACAACTTTAGACACTTACTGGCCTAGAAATAGTAGCAGAGGAATTTATATTAACAAGCCTTACTAACTAGCTATCATCTCTCATTTATTTGGCTTCCCAGATGTTGCTGCTACTAGAGATTCAAAGTCCTTTTACTTTGTCTTGTCATGTCTTAAAAAAAAATACAATTACAAAAATTACTATTCTTTGTTGAAGGTGATCTATAACCTGAAATTCAAAGCTACCTCTTTGAGAATTACTTATTTCCTGGGTATCCCCCATGTATGTATGAAATACACATATTAATAAGCTTGTTTTCTCTTAATAATCTTGTCTTTTGTTACAAGAGTATGTTCCAACTAAGAACTTATGAGAGTTGAAGAAAAATTGTTTTTTACCCTACGACACCTAAATGGAAAAATGACTGATAAGCAGCAATTTACAAGGTGTTCAAATATAAAGGCATAACAAATATGACCTGACTCTAGACTGAATTTTTTTCTTTCTCAAATGGCAATTTCTCCACTAGAGGGAGACCACAGCATGCTTTAAAAGGCAGTGAGTCAAAAAGAGAAATGGGGCTGGGCACTGTGGCTCACGCCTGTAATCCCAGTACTTTGGGAGGCCAAGGTTGGCGGATCACCTGAGGTCAAGAGTTCGAGACCAGCCTCACCAACATGGTGAAACCCTGTCTCTACTAAAAATACAAAAATTAGCCAGGTGTGTTGGCACGTGTTTGTAATCCCAGCTACTTGGTAGGCTGAGGCAGGAGAATCGCTTGAACCCAGGAGGCGGAGGTTGCAGTGAGCCGAGATCATGTCACTGCACTCCGGCCTGGGCAACAGAGAGAGACTCCATCTCAAAAAAAAAAAAAAAAAAAAAACCACAAAGGAAGGGGTGGGAAGATGGATCAACACTGTATTCAGGTACGAAAGTTTTTGTTTTCTTTTGTTTTGATTTCATTTGTTTTGTTTTGAGAGAGTGTCACTCTTATTCCCCAGGCTGGAGTGCAATGGCATGATCTCGGCTCACTGCAACCTCCGCCTCTCAGGTTCAAGTGATTCTCCTGCCTCAGCCTCCCAAGCAGCTGGGATTACAGGCGCCCACCATGCCTGGCTAATTTTGTATTTTTAGTAGAGAAGGGGTTTCGCCATGTTGGCCAGGCTGGTCTTGAATCCCTGACCTCAAGTGATCCACCTGTCTTGGTTTCCCAAAGTGCTGGGATTACTGACTTGAGCCACCATGCCCATGAATGGTTTTAAAGCTGAATGTGATCATCTGGTCAACAAAGGAAGCACTGAGGAAAAGATGAAGGCAACAACAAGAAGAAATAAAAGATGCCCTCCAACAGAGAAAAGAAGCTACAATTTCCCTTTGCCCATTATCATCTACACAGTTTAAATGAAGAATCACCTCTGACTAGGATGTAGGAATCTTTGAGAAATATGGCTTCCCATGGGAAAATCCTACTGATTTGCTGCTTGTTATCTGTTATTTGCAAATATTAATTACATGTCAGTTCAGATAACTTGGTGGTCCTAATGCTATCTGCAGAGATTAACAAAAGCTATATTTTATGAAACTACATACAACAGAAACTCTGTGCAGTAGTATAACAAAATACAACCATGTATGGAATAGTTCATGTTTTTGAGAAAAACAAACATTCTCTAGGAAGAGACATGCATCACAAAAGATATTCATTAATTCCACAAATATTTCCTATGTGTCAGCCACTGTGCAGAATACCAGATTCCTAGAGATCCAGGTACCTAGTGAAGAAACAAGGACAGAGAAATGCTAGAGCATGTACTACCTACCTGGGAATTTTGTAAATGCAATTTTCCCAGATGACAGCTACATTTGGTATAGGGAAGACTAGTCTTTCAGTTCTGATCACCTTGTCTGGCTACTTGTATCTAGAAGGGTTCCAATGTATACTCATGGAAAAGATTTTATGAAAGTGGGCTGCTAGTCATAGTATAAGCATGTCAGAATAGGAGGCAAAGGCGATATGTGAAGAATAAGAGGAAAAAAAAAAAAAAAACAAAGAGAAAGAGAGGTAAGCAGTAGCCCTAAACACTGGTGTATGCATTGAATAAATGTTGTGTGAATCAATGAATGAGAGAGAGAGAGCTGTAAGACAAGGCTAAGGAAAAGGAGAAAGGGGATGATGAGGCAAGGCAGAAGATAAACAATAAGACCTGGAAAAAATTGAAAGCCAATGGAGTTCAAGCAGATAAAATAAGGTATACATTACACATCAGGAAAAGGAAAACTGTTAGTCTCCCAAAGTTAATATATTCTCCTTACATGTTTTACCTTAAGATGGTGAAAGATCTTGGTTTAAGAAATAGGCTGCTTTTCTCCAAGGGGAAGACTATAGTTTCTCTTTTCCAGGTGCCTATACTGCTTCATGTCCTTATGCCGCCAGTGAGGATCAACAGAATCCTGAATCTGGGATATTCCAGAGTTTATTTTGTGAGAAAAACGTATGACTGTATCTATGAACTATAGCTGCTGCTAGACACTAAGTTGCAGGAGGCCAGTGATTTCTGTCCCCCTTCTTCACTGTTACATCCCTACCACTTGATACAGTATCTGGCACTTAGGAGGTACTCAAGAATATTATGTTGAATGAATGAATGAAAGAATGAACACTGCAGGACGTAAGAGATGCTCAGGGCATAGTTCATTTACCTAACCTGGCTCAAAATGGGGGTTCTGGGGATCCTAGTATTATAAACAGAAATCAAGAGGGTAAATTGGTTGTTCTGGGTCCATAATCCATTTCAGGCAGATAACCTGAAACTGGCTCTGAGATACAGCATGTTTGACAATATTACAGTAAAAAAAAAAAAAGCTAGTGGCAAAAAGATATGCCATAGGAGAAAAAGTGAACAGACTGAGTACAGAACAAGTTTCTCCAGAGAAAAGTGTAAATGATACTCTGGCTGGCAAAGAGCTGAAACATCTTGGAAAACATGGTGTCTTAGTCATTTCAGGCTACTATAACAAATTACCAGAGACTGAGCGGCTTATAAACAACAGAAATTTATCTGTCACAGTTTTAGAAGCTGAAAGTCTAAGATAAGGGTGCCAGCATGGTTGGGTTCTGATGAGGGCCCTTTTCCAGGTTACATCTTCATTTGATGTAAAGAGAGTAAGCTAGCCCTCTGGCATCTTCTTATAAGGGTATTTATCCCATTCATGAAGGCCCTATCCTTATGATCTTATTCAACCCAAATTACTTCACAAAGGCTCCACCTCCAATACCATTATACTGGGGAGTGAGTTTCAACATATAAATGGGGGAGGAAGTACAAACATTCACTCCCTAACAGATGTCATATGCCAATGAAAGGAATTTATTTCTGCTCCTTTGAGGAAATAAGTGAGAACGTCACAATGAGTCATAGGTCAATAAGATAACCACTGCCTAAAGGTCTAACCACGGATTCCAAAAAGGAAGAATCAAGGATGACCTTGAGGTCCACTTAACAGCATCACAGGGAGTGTCCTAAAACTCTGAATGGAATAGTGTAAGTAGTAGGCAGATTTCTGGTTCCCAAAGGTGTCTACATCCTAATACTAGGAACCTGGGAATATGTTAAGTCACATGCCAAAGGAGAATTAAGGTTACAGATAGGTTTAAGGTCACTAATCAGCTGACCTTGAGATGGGAAGATTATTCTGATTATCTGGGTGGAATGAATGTAATCACAAGGGTCCTTTAAAGCACAAGAGGAAGGCAGAAGAGAAAGAACCAGAGTGATGGCAGCATGAGAGGGGCTATGCCTGGTGTTGCTAAAGTGGACCATGAGACAAGGAAAGTTCTAGAAGCTGAAAAGGTAAGGGAACAGACTGTCTTCTCCAAAAAAAAAAAAAACAAGTAGCCTTGCTGACACCTTGATTTTAGCTCCAGAAGAATGATTTTAGGCTTCTGACCTCCAGAACTGTAAGAGAATAAATTTGTATTTGTATTTTTTTTTTTTTTTTTTTGAGATGGAGTCTCGCTCTGTCACCCAGGCTGGAGCACAGTGGCGCGATCTCGGCTCACTGTGAGCTCCGCCTCCCGGGTTCACGCCATTCTCCTGCCTCAGCCTCCCGAGTAGCTGGGACTACAGGTGCCCGCCACCACGCCTGGCTAATTTTTTGTATTTTTAGTAGAGATGGGGTTTCACCATGTTAGCCAGGATGGTCTCGATCTCCTAACCTTGTGATCCGCCCGCTTCGGCCTCCCAAAGTGCTGGGATTACAGGCATGAGCCACTGTGCCCGGCCAAATTTGTATTGTTTTAAGTCATTAAATTTGCGATAATTTATTACAGCGGCACTAGGAAACTAATACAAGCAATCCCCTGGATCCTCATTCATGGTGACATAGCTGAAAGACTCTCCCCAAGTCAGAAACCCTGCAGCAGGAAGCAGGTGTGATAACAGCATTGCTAGATTCATATATCAACAACTGAAATTATTTTTGCTAAGTTAAAATACCTTTAAGAGAAAAATTCCCATCCTACTATTTACATACTTACAAGAATGATAGGAAATGGCATTATGTCAGATGAGAACTAAAGATGAATTTGCTATCAATTATTCAGATATTGAGAAAATAATAGACAAGGAACAAATATTCATATCAAACTTTATTTCTAAAAGTTTTTGAACTCAGCTTCATAGTCAAATGCAAATAGGAAATAATTTTGAAAGGGTAACAGTAAATATCCATTGATAAATTACTTCAAACTCTAGTGGTACTATTTCAAAGCAAGCATGATTTGAGAATAATCAATGTATTTAAAGTAGTAAGTATAGTAATGGTTAATGTATTGAACCTATGTAAAATTTATTTATGACATACATGTATACATATACGCACATATACAAGGATCTGGCTTTATGAATAAAGTACTTTGATATGTATGAAAACTAAAGATCACACCATACGACAATATCAGAAAGATGGCTAACATATACAGTTGCTTTAAAGATTAACACATAGAGTTCAAGTTCTGTAGCTCCTGAAGTGGAGTGTGTTATGTTTTTGTTTTATTTGCTAGGGGACTCTGAACTTCTCATTCAAACAGTCACATAACTTGAAAGTATTTCTGATTAATGTATTTATTATCTATTTGTCCAAATATATGTGAATTTAATACTAAAGTTAAGTCTCCAGATGCTGAATAATTCACATTAATTATGAAAATAGAAAAATGACTGTGTGCATATTTCTACCCTATTATCTGTCTATGTATATTAGGTATTCCACTTGGTTTCTGAGAAGTCCACGTATCTTATTCTAATGCCATAATGATGAAATGAGAAATTTAAATATTTAAACAGGAAATGAAAATAACATAAATAACATCTTACAAGTGACTTGTTACTTCACTCACTACAGCAGGTCCTCTTCTGTTTAGATCCATAGGCCTCTGGCACGGTAAGGGGATTGTGGGAACAACACTTTCCTGCTTATGGCTGCCAACCAGGCTCAACTCTATCAAGAGCCCCTGCTGATACAATCAATCTCATCGCTCTCCATGCCCCATCTCACCCATCTGCTCCATTGTGAAATACTTAAGAGTCTCTGGAGCACAACATGATTATTAAGACTATAATGACAATGGGAGGCATTTTCATTAATAAGATAGTTATAGCTTGATAAAGGAAAGAGAAACAGAACTCTTACATGAGGTTCCAAGTTGTCCCTGAGACGATCAGATTGGCTTCTCTGTGCCAAGGTGGCTTACGATGGATCCAGCACCAGTGAAGACGCTAATCCTCACAGTGCATAAAACCTCATACGTAAAGCATCATACAAAAATCTGGTGTAGGCAAGGAATGTGACCAACCAACCAACAGCCTGATTGAAAATAACTATTGATTATGTGTTGCCTTTGACTTTATACTCTGTGTTATATTTTATTTCCCAAAAAGACAAACTTTTGTGTAGGGGAAGAAGAAAAGGCTTTAGTAAATGATAGAAGAAAGCCTACAGTTACAAGTTTAGGAGATGTCATAGGGAGAGAAGTCTGAGGATTGTTTAGACTAAAAAAATAACAAGAAGTATCCTTTTGACTAGCATAGAGCATGAGACTTAAGAAAAAAAAAAAAGAGGGAGAGATGGTACATAACCAAAAGGCAATAGATATTCACCCTCCAAGATAAATCATGATGGGTCCACATGCAACCAAGGCAACAAGCCCCTAGTGGTATGAGACTAGATCAGGAAAGGGTGAAAAGAAGCAAGACAGCTTTGAGGATCCCAGTGAGATACGCCAGAGGACATCACATGAAAGAAACTTAGAAGGAAGGTCTCCCCACATAACTAGACATTGAAAGGTAACTGAGAGACAGTTTCCCAGTAGAATGTAAGCCCCACAAAGGTGGAAAACACAGGGAATATGTTCACTTTTCAATCCTCAGCCCTGAACACAATGCTTGATGCTCGGGTAGGCACACAAATATTTGTTCAATGAATAAATAAATGAATGAGGATCATCACCACATCTGTTTCATACATTCGGGGCAGGGATCAGGGTTGCCATTTTCATATACAAATAAGGAAGTTAACAGTTTTATATTGTATCTATCAATATTTATATCTAGAACTTCCTGGTATATTTTAGATATTCCGATGAGAGTTAATATTTGGAGGATGGTTTTGAATAAATGAAATACACCAACTCTACCACTTTCCTTAATACTTGAATCAAATTGTACCGCCATGTGTGATTTGAAGAAACCACTTCAGTCCCATTAAAGCCCATAAGAGAATCAGTGGGATGCCTGGCATGGCATTTTTTAGCTTATTATACAACAGATATAAGAATGTAGTGATACTGGAAACAGAATTTTCAATAGTTCAATAATTATCTGAATAAATATCTGAGTTCAATAATTTTTCAGAGATTCAATATGCTGGACCATGCTATCAGCTGATTTACATATGAAAAAGTGTCCTTAGCTAATGAGATGGGTTGCAAATTGACCAGGAATAAGCAATCCAAATTTTTAAAAGTCAAGAATGTAAGGTGATTAATGAAAACAGATGCTGAGATACTAATGATGTAATCTGGAATTCCAAAACCACACCTGCTATGACTGAGTGCTGTAACATCCTCAAATGTGAGTAGGGTTGGTTGTCAGACCTGCAGGCTTTTGAGAGATTAGCTATGCATCACAGTAAGGACCAAAAAATATGTACTTTATCCAAGTGAGTTTTCCACACTCAATTTGTTCTCTGACACTGTGAAAACTCAGCTTACAAGACGCTTCACTGCCACCCACAAAAGGAAGAAAGGTAGGTTTGCAGGGAGAGAAATGCAGGTAGATACCTGTGAACCATCTACATAGAGGGAGCTTGTGCAGAGACTCCAATATTGATTCCCTCAGCCTTTAGGGCTTCTTGCCTCAGTGATGTCCATTTACCCGAGCATGCTATATAAAGGTGATCATTCTGATGTGTGTCATGACCTTAAGATGACTGAGAAGCACAGGTGCAGTGGGCAAGTGAATATTTGCATTTAGAACTCATCAGAAGATGTCTGAAACAGAGATTTTGTGAGTTGTCAGCATACAGGTGCTAGTAAAAAGCATAAAGAGAGACTACCACTGCCAGCCATGGTGGACTAACTGGTATCAGACTTGCCTTCCTGCTGTAACAACTAGACAACTAGACAGTATATAGGAAACTCCTGCATGTAGTTATTGAGCAATGGACAACACAGGACTATGATTCTGAGAAGAGGGAAACAAACAAGATAACGGCTACCTTCTCCACAGCCTGCTTCTTAAAAGCACTTTTTAGATTGCAGCAGATGGAGTGGGAACTAAGCTGAGCATGGAAGTCTTGCTAGAAGCAAGACTTGTTGAAGCAGCTAGAATTAGCAAGGCACAATACCAGAGAAGAGTGAGCTATGTAGAAAAAGAGCTCAACAACCTTACCTGGGGGTGGATACTTTATATCTGGCCTAAGAAAACTTTAAAAGAAGACTCAAATCAAGTTGATCCACAAATAACTGCCCACAAAGAAAATTCAGTCCTCTTTAAAAGAAATCAACAAAAGCAAGACACTCAGTAAGTCACAATATCCAGCAACCAATAAAGATTACAAGAAATATTTTTTAAGAAACAAAAATGTGAGCCATAACCAGAATTAAAAAAAAAATCAATCAATAGAAAAACATGTAAAAAAAAAAAAAAAAAAAAGAAGAAGAAGAAGTAAACCCGAACAAAGATAGAACTGTAGGAAACACTCAGTTAAGGTGTAAAAAACAGAAAGATAAAGGTTCAGCAAGTTACTGAAAAGGAATCCTATAAGATGTTAGAAGAGGTCAAGCATTGTGGCTCATGCCTGTAATCCCAGCACTTTGGGAGGCAAAGGCAAGAGGATGATTGAAGGCCAGAAGTTCAAGACCAGCCTAGGCAACATAGTGAGACCCCATCACTACAAAAAAATATAAAAATCAGCCTGGTGTAGTGGCACACGCCTATAGTCCCAGCTACTCAGGAGGTTGAGGTTGAGGCTGCAGTGAACCATGATCATGCCACTGCACTCCAGCCTAGGCGACACAGCTAGATCCTGTCTAAAAAAAAGAAAAAAGAAAAAAGATGTGAGAAGAATCAGAAGAGTGATGATGTGTTATGGAAGTCATGAAGTCATGTAAGGAGAAATTTTCAAAAAAGAGAAAGTGGTCAACAAGGAGATCAAGTAAGACAGAAACTCAAAAGTGTTCACTGGATTTGGTAAGAAGATACCTACTAAGCCTGGCCACGCAGTTCCAGTTGAAACATAGGGGAAGAAGTTGGATTGCTGAGGGTTTCTGGAGTGAATGGGATATGAGGAAGGAGAGATAACAGCCATTTTCAAGGTACAATTGACTCTGCCCAGGGCAGGCAAGTATGTGTATGTTTTACCTTAGAAAATACTTTTTTTCAACTACTCTACCACATTTTTTAGCAGTATCTCCTTTCTCTTCCAGTCACATTTCTTTGTAACATATAAAGTACTCCCAGTAAGAATTATCAAAGTAAAATTGTTACCAAAAAAGGCATTCAGCAGCTTCTGAACCTGAATATTGCTGCCCACAGTGCGGTACAACCCTTCTGTCTTGATCCCTAGTGGAGGAAAAAATCAGGTTAATTTCACTTGTATAGCTAGAGTTGTCATCTCCCCCTGGTACACTAGAGTTAATTCAGATAGGAAGGGGTCACACTACATACTCCAAGTTCTCCAGCCTTCCCTGTAACAGGGGAATAGTCCTAAAGCATCTCTCCAAATTATTCATCCTTTCACTTGGAGTATAGCAAGCCTGCTCATTAATCTGAAGAGAAGAAAACAAACTCTATAGTAAATAGAAGCATGTGCTTAGTTTGGGCAGCAGCAGAAAGCTGAGAATGGTGCTGCCATCTTAGAAAGTTCATTTAATTGAAAAAGAAGGAAGGATCAGCTCTCAAGTTGCTTCTAAGCAGTGACACAAAGCAGGAGAGGGCTGGAGTAAGGCAGCTGTGAAACAAAAGGCCATTTCCTGCACCAAGAAGGACTAAAATAACATTTTAAAGAACAAAGAGACTTTATTCATATACTACACTTGCCCACAGTCTAAATATCCTCAGAAGGAAACCAGAGAGTATCAGCAACCAGAAAGAATGCTGATTCCACATCTCCCTGAGTTTAGTTCTGCCCCCGTCAATTTTTATACCAGTATGTATTGTGGCAGAAATCGAACTCTTGATTATTTAGGATAGAACCATCATGACACTGCTTAAGGAGTCCCAGGTACTATTTGAGAATACTTTATAAACTTATAAGCTCTTTAAAAGCAGGAATCCACAAATTATCCAAATATGCTTGCATACTACTAGTTTAGAATTTTCTGAAATTTTCTAGCTTGTATCTACTACACAAGCTTTGTAAACAGTCTTCATTCCTAAAATGCTACTTCAGAGAAATTGCCCAGGATAACATCAGAGTGACCAGATTCAGACAACGCCAAGGCTATGGTTCAGATCTTACCTTTGGTCTCAATAATATTGATGCACTTCCTGACAAACTTGAAGCCCACTTCATTTAGCTCCACTGTTTCAAGCAAAGGAAAACAGTTAGCGCCTGCTGCAACAGGTGTCACCTATTAAACATTTAATGACTATGCAAAGGGACTGCATTGAGAGAGCTAAGGGTTTTTGGTTGCTCATTTCCAATCACCCTTAAATGGAAAGATTCATTTATTCAGGGAAGGTTGAGCATTTTAACTCTTAAAACACAAAATACTTCTATTTAGCCCTTTGCATTGTCTGCTTTCAGCATGAGCAAAGTCATATGTGAAATGTTAGCCTAAAAATACACACAATTTCTATCATGCTTCCAGATCAGGAAGGATGTTTCTCTACCCACGATGTAAGCTAACACAAAGTGTCTACCTTACTTCAATTACCAGACACATTTAAAAAATATATGGCTGAATTTTATTTCACACAAAGGCATCCATATTCAGACTTGCATTAATAGTACACATCATTAATGATGGTATTTACTATGAATAGGACAGGTGGCAGTTTATAATGCTAGTAGACCAAAAATTTGAGTGACTCACTTTCTTGCTGTTTTGTTATAGGGCTGTGGTAGATCTACAAAAGAAGATAAACAGAAAGATCCATGGCTATTGTCAATCAATATAGGAAAACAGAGAACATAATACTAAATCTCTTTCCCCAGATAGGCATTAAAAAATGATTAGAAACTCCAGGATGTCAACAAGATAGGCAAGTGGGCTAAACATAACCATTTTGCCAAGATTGCTAGAAAATACTTGAACAGGCCAGGCATGGCAGCTCAGGCCTGTAATCCCAGAAGTTTGGGAGGCCAAGGCAGGCAGATCACTTGAGGTCAGGAGTTTAAGACTAGTCTGGTGAACATCATGAAACCCCATCTCTACAAAAATCCAAAAATTTGCCAGGCATGGTGGCGTGCACCCGTAATCCCAACTGTTCGGGAGGCTGAGTCAGGAGAATCTCTTGAACCCAGGAGGTGGAGGCTGCGGTTAGCTGAGATCACACCACTGTACTCCAACCTGGGCAAGAGAGTGAGACTCCATCTCAAAAAAAAGAAAAAAGAAAATACTTGAACAATCACTGAAAATTACACTGAATTTCACATAGTTCACCGTAGCTAAAGTTGTAGCCAATCCATCGTAGATATTTCCTTATGTAATGCCTGGGGCATTTTTATAATAAATCAAGAGACCAGGAAAGTGTTTTCCTCATGGCTATGTACCTGTCTGATGGACATTATAAAATTCAAATGTTCCTAATACCAATCTCCCACCCTCAAAGACTAGTTGATGAATGCTTCTCTGTGGAAAGGCAAATGTCCATCTGAAAGAGATCCATGAATACACCAAGATTTGTCTGTGTTATCTTAGAGTATGCACTGTGATAGCTTTGTGAGAGACCAGAAAGGAGATTGTTGACTCTTGAAGTCTAGTCCTGGCTCTACCTCTACCTCTTAGGAAATTTGGGCATGCCCTTTCCATTCTCCAGATCTCAAAATTTATATCAGTAAAGTGATCAGCGTTGGAGTAAACATTCCTTCAAGCCCTGATCTTTGACAGTTTAGGCAAAGGCATGGACGAGATATGTAAGACTAGTGAACTGGAGTGTTTAGTAAAGGAGCAACAACATTAGTAATGTGAGGCTGCAGGAAATGAGCCCTCTATATGCCATCTGTTAAGAGTCTGTTTGAACAGCCTGTCCTTAAAATAAGTTCTGTATATGTGTGTATGCCCACAGATATTTCAGTGGGAGATATTTCTGTGCCAGCCAGCCTTTGCTGCTACTTTTCTAAACAAGAGATTTGTGGAAAAATCTGCCATGATCAAGTTGGTATGGATCCACATTCAGTGGGCCCATGTGCACAGATCATTCTCCACAAAAAGCCATCTGCATCCTTTGATTTTTGAAAACCTAAAGGGAGAGCAAACTTAAGAGAGGGAATTGAAAGATAAATGCCTTGCTGAGCTTTCTAGCATCTGCCTACAGAAACGTCACAAGCATGAAAGAGTTCAGCAGCAGGTTTCTGAGAGGTGACAAAAGGAAGACAGTGCTGGCATATTTTCTGGATGGCAGTCTTCAGAATACCAAGTCTCTCCTGCTACCTTCCAGTTTACTATAAGTGTAATCTGGGATCTAGTTACCCCTCTAAATTCTCCAGGATACTAAGGACGCATAGAAAGAAAAACCTAGAATGCATTTTCTCTCCTAGCCAGTTTTTCACTTGAATAAAGCAAGGAAATAAGACTGTATCTGAACACTGCTGGATCTTTGGAGTTTTGTATCCCATCATTCACATCGGCTAGCACATTGTGGTTTACAAGATGATTTCCATCTGGTTTTTCTAGGCAACCCTGTGAGATAGGTAGAAAGAAATTATTAAAGCCGTTTTACTGAGAGGAAAACTGAATCTCAGAGAGGTGAAATGATTTGCCCAGGGTCACATAACCATTTAATGGCAGAACTAGTACCTATATCCAAGCTTTTGGAATTCCAACACCAGGAAGCTGATATTATTTCATATGCCACTAAGAAACTAGAACGTTTTTCAATTACTTCCAACTGTTCCTATTGGTCGCTTGACGATAATCAGTAACGCTTTCAAGGGATTGCTTGTCCTCCTGCATAACGGTGTTCTAAATGGAACAGTACATCTTGTGATACAGGATGGCAATGCCATCTCCGCTACCAGCTGTACCCTCGAAGAGAATAGCTGAGTTGGTGGTATAAGGGTGAGGCAGAGAAATCATTCTGAATAAATATTTAATAAGTGCTTATTTATAACTATGGCAATTATTTTTCATATTAATTAACACATATTGATTTCATAACCTGAAAAATGGCTTAATTCTTTCTGAAAAATAGCTTATGGGCATAGCTACATAGTCTAAGACTAGAGCAGGGAGCTGAGAGATCTGCATTCTAAGCCCAGTTTTGATGTCTTCTTCTCAGAAAAGTCCCTCAACCTTTCTGGAACTCCAGTTGCCTTACCTGCTAAGAGATGTGGAAACAATTTCTTACAGCTCTAAAACTGAGACTAAACAATCCATTACCATTTAATTGTCTGAGACACACTGATAACACTAGAGGGCACTCATACACTGGCATAAGCTGGGGAGGCTTCCCCAGTGTCAGGTAACTTACAGGTTCTTTCCCATCCATGGCTTCCATCCATAGCCTTCTGTTAGCTTCTGAAAGGGCCTGCAGAGTGATGGTTCCTGGCCTGAGGGGGAAAAATGATAAGTATAAAGCAGAAAATTCATCTAAGAGAATGGAGTCTTGTGATCTAGGGTCCCTCTCTGCCCTGCAGGTTGCCACACTGAACAAGCACAGGCCTACAGAATACTCATTTTTCAAAATCTCTTTTACTCAAGAAAACAATAGGCAATTTAGAGAACAGTAACTTTGGGAACCATGGAGGTGGGGGTGGTATCTTGGTGGCCTTGTGCCAGGATCGTGCAAGAAATAGGAAGGTAACTGTCAAGATGCCTCCATAATGCACACCTAAATTGGCCCCATTGTGCCTGAACCAAACAAAGGCTCTCCCTGCCTTACTCTGTTGGAAGCCAGACACTTTGTCTGAGTTCTAGGAATGAGCATGTACATCACAGGCACATTCATCTGTCAGTAAAATGGCTTTGCTTCTTCTAGCACCTGCGATGTCCAAGAAACATTTTGAGTTGGAATAAATTCAACAACATGAGTACTGGCTAAGACACAGGGAGGAGGCGTTTTGGCTAACAAGCAATTTTATGACTAATAAAAAAAAAACCTAATATTTACTGAATGCTTACTTGGTGACAAATTTTGTTCCAAGTAAACTATGTATATTAACTCAATTAATATACACAATAAGGCAGTTATAGTAATCATCTCTACTTCACAGAAGGGGAAACTGAGGCACAGAGTAATTATCCAAGGTCATGTAGCAGGGAACTACTAGAGACAGGACTTAAATCCAGAAAGTCTGGTCCAGCAGCCATATTCTTCACTACTACAATATAAGGCCTCTTCTGCCTGGCACACGGCTTCAAACCCTGTTTTATTCATTTATTTGCAGGCTACCTGCTGTGGTCTGAATACTCCCCAAAATTCATAGGTTGAAACTTAACTACCAATGTGATGATATTAAGAAATGGGACCTTCAGGGGGTGAGTGAGTGATAAGGGTAGAACCTCATAAATGGGATTAGGGTCCTTTTACAAAAACTTGAAAGAGTGGGTTCATTCCCTTCCGTCTCTTCTGACATATGAGGACACAGTGTTGGTGCTCTCTGGAGGGCATTGCAACAAGATGCCATCTTGGAAACAGAGACCAGGTCCTCACCAGACACTGAAACTGCTTGGACTTCCAGCTTCTAGAAATGTGACAAATGAATTTCTGTTGTTGATATATTACTGAGTCTCAGGTATTTTGTCATAACATCTCAAATGGACTAAGACACTACTAACTACCCAGAGGTATCCTAAGTTGTTATGCTCTTTATGGTCTTTTTAGATCTTTGTGACTCAACTGGAATTTTGAGATTAACCACACTTTATGCAAGGTATAAAGTCTCCTTGCTTTCTCTTGGCTACCTGAGCCATCAGGAAAACATTTTTCCTTCCACAAATTCTATGATAAGATGAGACCTCTCCTAGCGTCAAAGAATGATAAAAGCAATGCCAAGAGAGTTCAGCCACCCTGGATAAGTAACTAGGCCTCTCTAGACCTCGGTTTCTTTATCTGAAAGGGTGCTGGAACACAGGAGCTGGGAGGTCCTTTCCATTACTGATATCGTAGGAATCCTGTTCTACCTGCTGGAATCATGGGGCTCCTGTCCTACCATCTCTTACTTCATTAAAGCACCTCTTAATGACAGTCTTGTGGTTACTGGCAACAATATATACTTCCACAGCCACCTTGAATGGGGTCATCCATTGTTAACACAGAAATGATAGAGATTCACAAACCAAAATTCAAATAACATCACCTCCTTCATGTGACTGTGGTGACAACTAAAGGAAACTATACACTTAAATGGCTGATAACAGTGCCTGTCACAAAAGAGGTACTTGGCAAATGTTAGCAATTGTTTTTATTTTTATCACAATTATTTTTGTTGCTATTGTTACTAAAACATTTCAAGCTCTGCCTTGCTATGAGCCTGTCATTTTAAATACTGCTAAGAGCCTAAATTTAGAACCAGGTGCAGTGATTCACACCTGTAATATGAGCACTTTGGGAGGCCGACAGGGTAGAATCACTGCAAGCCAGGAGTTGAAGACCAGCCTGGGCAACATAGCAAACCCCCACAGCTACAAAAAATAAAAAATTAGCCAGATGTGGTGGTACACACCTGTCAGTCCCAGCTACTCAGGAGGCTCAGGCAAGAGGATCACTTGAACCTGTGCCAATACAAACCAACCTGGGCAACAGAGTAAGACCCTCTCTCTAAAAAACTAAAAGTTAAAAAAATAAAAAATCTTATCCTCTCTTCCTGACATAGAAAAAGGTGACTCAAAGAGCCCTTTGCTCTGTGCTCCAGGGAATGTGAGTACAGCTGCCTGATGCCTGCTAGGAAGCCTGACTCTCTTCCTTATATCAGATTGACTAGCCAGAAAAGCAGATGTCATGTCACTCAAAAGACTCCACATGCAGAGAGGGGCCTCAGCACCTGTTCATTATTATATTTAATGCTCTATTTTGCAGTTTGTTTCTTCTGCTTATAATAGACAATAGAACAAAATTAAAAACAGCATGGAGCCAGGCACAGTGGCTCATGCCTATAATCCCAGCACTTTGGGAGGCCAAGGCAGGTGGATGTCTTGAGGCCAGTTCAAGTGGAGCCTGGCCAACATGGTGAAACCCCATTTCTATTAAAAATACAAAAATTAGCTGGACATGGTGGCACATGCCTGTAGTCCCAGCTACTTGGGAGGCTGAGGCAGGAGACTCGTTTGAGCCTGGGAGGTGGAGGTTGTGCACCACTGCACTCCAGCCTGGGCAAGAGAGACAGATACCATCTCAAAACAAACAAAACAAACAAAAAGAAACCAGCATGGGCTTTGCAGACCGGAGACCTACAGACTAGGGTTTGAGCTCAGCCTCACCACTTACTATGTGACTTTAGTTGGGCAAGTCAGTTAAATGTATGTGGGTCTCAGTTTCCTCACTGGTAAAATGGGTGGGGGGGGGTGGTAGATTAAATGAGGGAATGCTTTGCAAAGTGCACAGTATATAATAACTAAAAGTGTAGATGTATCAAAACTTTAATCCCTGGGTTCTAGTGTCAAAATTCTTCAGCATTCTGGGATAAGAAAAAAACACACTTAAGAATAAACATCAAATGTAGTACTTATCATGAGCCATGCATAGCACCAGGTACAAGAAACATAAATTGATCCTAGCCCCTACCCACGGGGACAAACTGTTTGCAACTGCTTGAGTTGGGGATATTATTTGCATAAAAGGGAAGCCACAGCCAACATTAATTTTCCTCTTCCTACTGGAACTGAGGCTATCAGGAAAATGAGTGACAGTCTCGTGGTTACTGGCAACAATATATACTTTCAGAACCATCTCAACTGGGATCATCCATTTTTATCAAAGAAATGATATAGATTCACAAATCGAAATTATGAGGGTCAAATGATAATCTCTCAATTTTGAAATAAGGAAACAAGCTAAGTCCTTTATTCCCTGATTTTTTTAAAAATGCCCTCATCATTTAGTCTGATTGTTATGATCCCAGTCACTGCTAGTTTTGTTCACATGATATTGTAATTCACCATTCAAGTTCCTTTCTAGCAATCTGATCATTTTGCAAAATTCTATTCTATTACTAAGTATCTAACACATAGAAATAAAAAGTTGAGATAAAATCTAGAAACAGATTTATTCTGTTTATTTTGGTACAACCACCCAACTATAAAGCATGTCTTTCTCCACAATAATACCAAATGCGCTCATTTGAAATTTTAATGGTTAAAATTCTCCTCTGATAAAACTGCTCAGGTTCAAGTAAAAAAAAGAAGGCACTTGGGAGAAACAAACACAACGAAGTCCAAAATGTGCAAGCCTTAGCTCTAAGATCTGAAAGGTGATAATCACACTATTTCCAGTTCATATGAGTATCTGTAAAGTAGGGAAGGTCTGCATCATTTTTGCACCAAATGGGAGGAAATGACTTTCTAATACACCATGACCCTCCACCTCATCTTCCCTCCCTCAAAAATGCGTGCGAATTCATTTGTTCTTTTATGTGATATTAGGAGATTTAACAAAGAATGAGCTTTGTTATCCTTTCCTTCTTGCAGGATCACCAAATGTTGACCTTTTGCACATATGATAGCAAATTAAATCCCAGGAGAGACTTTTTCTTCCTAGAGCAAGTGAGGCAAAGCTGACAGAAGCTTGCACAGAGAAAAGCAGCACTGGGCCAGGTCTAGCAGGGATCCCTGGGAAGGGCAGTCAGAAGAGCTGGCTTGAATAGACTCACAACAAAGTCCTGAATAGACTTACTCATTGTCATCAACGTGGGATGATGGAAGAAAATAAAAGACCTACCCAGGCTAAGCATCTGGCACGTGGAGACATTGCCAATTCACAGCGGCACAGCTTACCTTTCATTAGTTTCTATATCAAAACAGAACCTCTTGTCTATAGACTCCGTCTTCCTTCTCACACAGTACTTCAGTGTTAAGTCCAAGGGCCCCTGGTATGAAACAAGAATTAACAGGCAATTTTTTAAAAAAGACACAGAAGCTGTTTCTGCTTCCTACAGTGTCTTCAGTGTCACTTGGAAGGCGTCTGGTCAAGGCAGCAGGAGCAATGTGTAGACTCACTGAGAATCTTGTCCCTTCAAACAGTATTTGCAGCAAGATGGCAGATGGTTTCTCCCCGCTCCAAGAATCAATGGCTGAGACCAGGAGAAATTGTTCAGAGTCATCCAGCACTCTTTCCCAAGAAGGAAGACTTAACAGGAAGCTCAATACACATCATGTAAGGGGAGTGTAGGAGAAATGGGCTGCCTGAATGGCATTAAGTGTACAGAATAAAATTTTCATGAGGCCTCTAGGGAGGGAAATTGTGACAGGGTAAGTGGCTGTCTAAAACCTCCCTTAGAAAGTCAGGGGGTAGCTGAGCAAGGAAGCTTCCATTAAAGTGGCAGATGAAGGAGGGGAGAAAAACATTTCTGTCCCCCAACATCCAGACTCTTTAGGATGACAGAAATCACAAACTTAATTGCTCCAAAGGTAGTGCAAAAGTAGAGGAAATAGTAAATGTGTGTATTAGTCATGGTGGCATTTGATATTTCATATGTGCGGCAAGGACAGGTGGCCCACTTTAGTCCTGTAGGTAATTAAGGGAATTAAAACCCGCTGTGTCCACAGACTAAAATTCTGCAGTCTCACCTTGTTCAGATTCCCTTTCTTATCTCAACAGAGATCATGTGATAAAGGAAAGAGAAGTAACATTTATCACTTACTGTGTGCCATATATTACACACTACATATTCTTTTTTTTTTTTTTTTTTTTTTTTTTGGAGACGGAGTCTTGCTCTGTCATCCAGACTAGAATACAATGATACAGTGGTGCGACCTCAGCTCACTGCAACCTCTGCCACCCAGGTTCAAGCGATTCTCCTGCCTCAGCCTCCTGAGTAGCTGAGATCACAGGTGCGCACCATGCCCGACTAATTTTTGTATTTTTAGTAGAGATGGGATTTCACCATGTTGGTCAGGGTGGTCTCGAACTCCTGACCTCGTGATCCACCCACCTCAGCCTCCCAAAGTGCTGGGATTACAGGCATGAGTCACCGTGCCCAGCCTATGCCAGGTATTTTTAAGCCACTTTTCTCGTTAACAACCATTATAGAGAAGTGACACTTAAAGAGGTAAAACGGCATACTCGAAGTCATCCAAATTGGTATAGTGGAAATAACAACACACTAGAAAGCTTAAGACCTAGGGTCTTGTCTCAGTTATGCCATTTACCAGCTATGTGACCCTGGCCAAAACACAGCAGGTCATGCCTGTAATCCCAGCACTTTGGGAGGCCAAGGCAGGTGGATCACCTGAGGTCAGGAGTTGGAGAGCAGCCTGGCCAAGATGGCAAAACCCCATCTCTACTAAAAATACAAAAATTAGTCAGGCACAGTAGTGGGCGCCTGTAATCCCAGCTACTTGGGAGGCTGAGGCAGGAGAATCGCTTGAAACCAGGAAGCAGAGGCTGCAGTGAGCCAAGATCGCGCCACTGTACTCCAGCCTGGGTGACAAAGCAAGATTCCGTCTCAAAAATAAATAAATAAATGAATAAATAAATAAATAAATAAATCATATTCCATCTCCAAGTCTTAACTTCACAATCTATTAAATGGGAATAACACAACCCACTGTGGTATCTCAAGTTAGGAAACACTGCCCAGGTGCCTAGATACTATGACATACAAACTGGCCCATGTGGCTCATTACCCAATACTTCTTGCTCGTCAGCACACTCAACCACTTGCAGGCCAATCTGTCCTTGCTCCTACACTATAACAACTCAACTCTAAATTAATCCTTCAGTATGCTTTCCTACCCCCAAATTTGGGATGCCACGCATTAGTCTTTCAAAATGAGGGTTATGAGACAGTCACAGACTCACTCTATCTCTTTAAATTCTCAATGCCCTCAGCTTCAATGGCATTTCAGCTCAGGGACCTAGGCCCTGACCATCACTCCAATCTCATCTCCAGTGACTGCTCAACTGTTTAATGTCCCTACAATGCAAAAGTACTCTTATTTCACACACGTATCATGCTATTTCAAGATTGCATGACTTTGCCTATATTAATCCCTCCACCCAAAATGACCTTGTCTATCTTCTTTGCCTGACTAAGCTCTTACTTATTCTACAAACTGCAGTTCAGCTTTCACTTCCTCAAAAATCCTTCTTCAAACCAACACATTGCCCACTATGTGCTTTGCACATAATATTAAAATGTCCTGTTTTTAGGTTTAATTTCACCACTTGACTAGGAAGTCTTCAAAAACATGAACAGTGTTTTATTAATCTTTATACCTCCAGTACCTTGCAAATACTTAGTGCTCAATAAATGTTTATGAACTACTTTATCATCCTTACCACTTTTCTGATGAGGAAACTAAGACTGAGCAACATTAGGCAATTTACTCAAGGTCAAAAAGCTACCAGACCACAGAGCTAAAATTTAAACACAGGTCTGAAGATTCAAAATGCAGTACTCCTGACCACAAATTCCTAACAGGGAAGGGATGAAGATCTAATAAATTATCATTTGAGAAGGTGATCAGAAAATTGAACATGACAACACAGATGAGAGCTGACAGGCTAAAGTAGTAGAACCAACACTATAGTAAGTGCCATAGTCAGAAAGATGGCCAATTCCTGCATCTTCAAATTGGTCTCACTTCCTACACAAATTGGGGGCACTGACTTCACATAGCTGCTAGGAGGGCAAATGAGTAGCATGAATATGACAGAAGGGTCTAGTTCATTGTCTGGCACACAGCAGTTATTCAAGAAATAGTGGCTTTTGTAGTGTTCTTATTATTATGGTATCATTTATTTGTAAAATTTATAATTGTAAAATACAAACTAGTATTAGGAAGTGAAACAGAGAACTTTCAGGAAGAAACCACTTCCAACTCCAATTTGGGGAAATCCAATTAACTCCCACCACCTCCCTCTGCTTTGTAAGTGAGTAACTAAGTTCTCCTTTCCATTCCATAAGGAATACCACATTAAAAATGCTCAGGCCACCACCATTGCAGTTTTGCAAGCAGCTACTCGATGAAAAGAGAAGAGGGAAAGAAAAACTAAAAGGAGGGCTTGCTGGCATCTGTCAGGAGGATATGAAAGTGGTATCTGCTGACTCTGTCTCGGGGTTTGCAATAAAGCACCTCCGAGCAGCCTCAGAAAAAGTGCCTAAATGAAATTATTGTCTACAAGAGGAGCTTTCCTCTCTGGTATTTGAAAAGTAATGTGTGTAGAAAAATAAAAGAAAGAGACTGCAGGCCAGTGTTGCTTATAAGCACTTCCTAGTCAGATTAATCAGCTAAGTTCTGACTGACTTGGAACAAATCAGTGCTAAAACACAGGATGAATTTATTGGAACAACATTGAAAGGTGCTTTGGCAATTGGCAGACTGGAAACTGAGGAGGGTTTTGAATGAGTAACTGGCCCATGATAAAAGCACAGTAACGTGCCGTGGCTCACACCTGTAATCCCAGCAACTTGGAAGGCCAAGGAGGGAGGATCACCTGAGGTCAGGAGTTCGAGACCAGGCTAGCCAACATGGTGAAACCCCATCTCTACTGAAAATACAAAAATTAGCTGGGTGTGGTCGTGTGCACCTGTAATCCCAGCTGCTCAAGAGGCTGAGGCAGGAGAATCACTTGAACCTGGGAGGCAGAGGTTGCCGTGAGCCAAGATTGTGCCATTGCACTCGAGCCTGGGCGACAACAGTGAAGCTCCATCTCAAATAATAATAATAATAATAATAATAATAATAATAATAATAAAAAGATAGCTGAGGATTCCAGAAACTCTGTTTGATACAACATCTTCTACCATCCCATCACTGAAGCACATTAAAGCAGGGAGGTAAATCTTGTAGTTAAAAGACCATCCTCACTCCAAAAAAATTTCAGTAGCCTGCAAGCACATTTCCATCCTCTCTAATTCAATATGAGCAAGCCACACAAAAGAGATCTTCCATGAAAAGGAACAGCAAGGGAGAGAAACTGTCCCAATTTTTCTCCAAATTCCTCCCTACCTAAATTGGGTCTTCGTGTACTACTTTCAATGCTAACAAATAACTCTTGAAGCACTTCCAACAAACAATTTGTAAAGAGTGCAAATGCTTAAAAATCATGCACTAAGACCCTGTCTGAGAGCCAGTTAAAGGGGAAAGAGACACATTGAACTACTTTTAGAATATAAACAATCTGTCTAAAGATCAGCTTTTATCTTAAGAAATCCGTGTGTGTGTGTGTGTGTGTGTGTGTGTGTGTGTGTGTGTGTAAAAGATCAAGTTCTTCCAGGTGAGTAAACTATGTTTTCAGTGTGCTAAATTTATCTTGTCATTTTCAGGAGTGAGAGGTTTGGAGGGCGGAAAAAGAGAGATTAACTGCTTAAAGATATTTGAGTAGTACATAGAATGTGAGTATTGGTTACTCCAACCGTAGGCCACACACACACTCCTGCAAAAAAAGGAATTTTGGAATTCAATTCATATTTTTAAAACTTGTTATTTTAAAGAATCCAAGAGCAGAGAATTCTTAAAAGTAATTCATCCATATTTTTACATAGCTGACTGTACAATGTGACTGGCACTTGTAAAAATAACTGGTTTGAAAGACTACTGACACTTTCAAAAGGTTTGCTCTAATTAACACAGAAATTTTTCACTCAACTCAGTGCTATCTGACTCAAACTTAGGACAAAATGTACATATAAAGTCATGGCTTCATGTAACAGTGATGAACTTGATGATTTGATACTAAGTCAACATATATTCTTTTCTGAGAAACAGGCATAGATCCATTTCTAAAAATGTGGTGCAAACAAGAACTGACCTGCTTAGCACCTGGCTTCTGTTCCATAGGCGTCATGGTGAGTGTTTTGGTCTCTTTCTCATACTGGCAATAGTATTTCACCCAGGATATTCCTAAAGCCCCTATGAGGACAAGTAAAAGTGAGCAGACAGAGTAACTGTTTTAGCTATATAGGAAGTCAACCCCTAAGATTGAAGCTATTTACACATTGCTCATCAGAGTCAAACTTCAGATCCAGCCCCGCCCTTGCCCTGACTGCCATCCTTCCATAGCCACCTACCTACTGCACACAGGGAGATCCTAACCTTCACCAACTGCTTCCCACAGCTGCTTCTGGCTTGCTCAAAACCTACTCTCCCTGCCATGTTCCCTATAAATGGTATCACCATGTATCCCAGAAGCTGGAGACTATTGTCGTTTACTTTGCTGTCTCTGTAACTGTTCCATGTGATTGGTCATTGGGTTATGCCCCTTCTAACCTGTACATGACTCTACATATCTCTCTTTTAACTGTCTCCTCCTCTCCATTCCTTTTAACACTGAATTAGTTAAGAATCCTATCAGTGTTGTTTTTGTTTGTTTAATTTCTTTTTTTTTTTTTTTTTTTTTTGACAGAGTCTTGCTCTGTCACCCAGGCTGGAGTGTGGTGGCGTAATCTCGGCTCACTGCAAGCTCCGCCTTCTAGGTTCACACCATTCTCCTGCCTCAGCATCCCGAGTAGCTGGGACTACAGGCGCCCGCCATGCCACCATGCCTGGATAACCTTTTGTACTTTTTTTTAGTAGAGACAGGGTTTTACCATGTTAGCCAGGATGGTCTTGATCTGACCTCGTGATCTGCATGCCTCAGCCTCCCAAAGTGCTGGGATTACAGGCATGAGCCACGGCACCAGGCCCAGTGTCTTATTTTTTATTTATTTTTTATGAGACATATTTTTAAAAAACAAAAATTTACTATCTCACCAATTATTTCATTGGCCTTCTCTCTGATTTCCCTATTGTCCCCATCTCTGATCACTCCATTCTAATTCATTCTCCACTCTTTTGCTAGATTATTTTAAAAATATATCTCTATTTTTATCATTCCCCTCATTAGAAACCATCCATGGCTTTCTCACTATCTCCACCCTCCTTAGCCTGCCTACAATGCCCTTGATAACATGATTGAAAGTTACCTTTCCAGCTTTTTCTCTTGGCACCTCACCTCTATGTTCCTGTTTCAATGAATTACTTTTAGTTCCCACATAAAGAGGTAGCCATATAATTTCTAGTCCAAATCCAAGACTTATTTAAGACTGAATGAAGCTGTATTATTAATAATTACATCAGGACAGCAGGGGTAAAGCAGGACCATTCTTGGACAAGGGTCCTACAAATCAACTATGTCTATCCACAACCCTGCCTCTACTCATGCAGTGGTATACACCTGGAATTCCCTCCCTCCCTCCCTCCCTTTCTCTCTCCCTCCCTCCCTTCCTTCCTCTCTCCCTCCCTCCCTCCCTCCCTTCCTTCCTTTCTTTCTTGCTCTCGCTCTTGCTCTCTTTCTTTCTTTCTTATTTTATTCATTTTTGAGACAGAGTCTCACTCTGTCACCCAGGCTGGAGTACAATGGCACCATCTCAGCTGACTGAAACCTCTACCTCCCAGGTTCAAGTGATTCCCCTGCCTCAGTCTCCCAAGTAGCTGGGATTACAGGCATGTGTCACCACACCCAGCTAATTTTTATATTTTTAGTAGAGATTGGGTTTCACCATGTTGGCCAGGCTGGTGTCGAACTCCTGACCTCCGGTGATATGCCTGTCTCAGCCTCCCAAAGTGCTGGGATTACAGGCGTGAGCCACTGTGCCCAGCCATTCTTCCTCTTCTTTACCTATGCAACTCCCACTCATCATTCAAGTTCTAGTTCAAATACCACTTTCTTGGTGAAGCCTTTAGATATATGCCCCAAATACAGTGATCACCACATTTCATTATAATTATTGATATATTTGTCTATCTCTCCCATCGCTTTCCACTTCTTGGTGACAAAAATCATGGTTGATTCATTTTTTCAAGGGTGTCCCCAATGCATTGCACAGTATCTGGCAGAAACAGTGCTCATTAAGCATACATTCAACTGAGTAGCAATGTCATGCCCATATGACAAATCAGAATACTGGAGCACAGAAGGATCACACAGCATACAGCAGTGGTTCTCAACTAGGGGCAATTTGGCCTCCCAGGGGACATCTGGCAACACATTAGAGACATTTTAGGTTGTCACACCTGGAGATTACTATGAGCAAAAAGTGAGGAAAGGCAAGGGATGCTGCTAAATATACTATAATACACAGGACCACTTCCCAGAACTAAGAATTATCCAGCCTGAAATGTCAACAGCACTGAGATTGAGAAATTGTGCAACGCACAGTTGAAGAGATGAACCTGACAAGTGGGAGAATACAGCTTTGCAAATCACCAAAAGCGAACTGCTCTATGCGAAGAAAAGTGTGATAATTTCACTACTGAAGTGCCATGCTTTGTGAATTACAGTGATTTTTGCCACTGGCAGTCTCTGGGTGTGTGTCTTCTGTTTACTCCCCAGATATAATAACTCTGGGCAAGAACTGAATAACAGGTTTGGGGAGTATTCAGTCATAGTTCCAAGGGCAAATACAATCAAATCGCACATACAGGTGTGCATAATGTTACTGAGGAATTAGGAAAGATCAAATGCTCTACAACATTCAGTGACTAAACAAGTTAACCCACTTTCCTTAGTCACCAATGAAAAACAGATACAGTCTTTCCCACTGGAATCATGATGTTCACTAAGTGCTATAACAGCATCCATGAGCCTGAGCAACAAAAAATTCTGTCTCTACAAAAAATTCAAAAATTAGCCAAGCGCAGTGGTAGGTGCCTTTAGTTGCAGCCACTCAGGAGGCTGAGGTAGGAGGACTGCTTGAGCCGAGGAGTATGAGGCCGTAGTGAGCTATTATGGTGCCATCGCACTCCAACCTGGACAACAGGGCGAGATCCTGTCTTAAAAAAAGAAAAGAGCAAACACATGACCCTAATGCAGACGAAAATATAGGGTACTATAGTAGGATCATGGGTTTTGCCATTTCACAGATCTGAATTTAATTTTAGTCCTGACACTTGTTAGTTGTGTGACTTTCAAATGGTGACCTCTCTGAGCCTTAGTGGCCTTATGTGTATGGGTATAAACTGGTTGCAAACATTAAATGAGGCAGTGTTTTCAATGAACTTAGCACCATGTCTGGTACATAATAGGTATAAGAAATATTATTTTTCTACTTCCTTTCCTCTACTTCCCTTTTTTCCAAAAGAGTAATCAGAAGGATTAAAGAACAAATAATACCCATTTTGAATCTCAGAGAAAACCTTAGGTCTTATCACTACACAGCCTTTGTAAGACAAATCTTCAACTTCCTCTCATTTTCTCCTTTTTTTGCTTTTTTGTTTGTTTGTTTGTTTGTTTTCAGTATTCCCTGCCTGCGCTCTAAGGGAATTGTAGCTATCAGGGGTCCATGAACAGTAAGGGTGCCCAAAATTCAGAGCCGACAAGTGGCAGTAGTTCCTGGCTTATTGAAACCCAATGGATACCCCTATGTCCCCACACACATTTCTCTTGTGTATAGAGATAGCCTTCAATAGTGGGCTGTCCTGGAAGTTTGCATGTCTGGGGAGCTTCTTTCATCCTTTTCTTAAGTTCTTCCATCTCTTCTCGGGTACTGGAGAAATGATTTCTTGTCTGTCAAGACATCATAATGAAAATCATTATTATCATCATCATTACCATGAAAAAGTATTTCTTGGTCAGAGACTCAGTACAGAGTTTTCCCTGCTTACAGCATGTGCAACCACAAAGCAAAAAAAAGAAATGGTGAATGGCATAGTGAATGGAAAACAAGTTTACAGAGTCTAATGTTCCTAAAGACTACATAGGAAACAAAAATATAACGAGCAATATACTCATAAAATAACAACTGGGAGGCTTTTTACTAATAGGAATCACATAAGGCCCTAATAAGAAATCTTAGAATTCTGAACATGACTGATACCCTGCTTTACAACAAGGGAGATGTCAGACAAGGTTCCGAAAGGTAGCATTCTCATAGCAACTTCCAAGTTGTGTCTCAAAGTTATAGCCTAGTTGATACTAAATCAAATTCTGGTCAAGAAGATAAAATATATGAGAGGGTGCTCTCTTGGGAGAAGGGCTGACAGTAGCTATGTTTTCATACTCACAAATACCAAAACCTAATGATGAGAATAAATCTATTCAAATCTACACAACTAAAACACGATGGTAAGACATGTGTTGAAATGTGGGTATGAAAATCACTACAGATAAGTTTTTAGTACCCAGTCTTAAAATTACGACATGATGTTAGTGAGAAAGGTGATCTGTGCTGCCCATCTAGTTGGCCCATGCTTATCCTGTAAATAAGTCACCCATATGTATACATTCAAAGACTTGTTGTTACATTTGTACACATCAAGTGATATATAGAGGAAGATTCAAGGGATTAACTTGGTTGTAGTGGGAAGATGTTGTAAATCAGGAAATTCTGGAGAATGTGAGAGCCCCTAGTTCCTTTCTGCAAGGAGAGTATATAGAAAGAAAAAATAATAACAACTGTAAATCCCAGTCCTCCTAAACAACCAAGGGGGGCTTATTTTCACTATAACTTACCAGCATTTTTCATCTAAAACTACATATATATATTTCATGCAATTTAACATCCATTCTAAAGTCACCAACTCAGTAATGCCTTCTCTGACTCTACCAGGTAGCCAAACACTCTGAACTTTTTAAAAACCTTTGGCCTTGATTCTATTACAGCACTTATCATTATGGATTATGATTTATCTCTGTTTATTTCTGTCTCCTACAAGAAACTGTATGTTCCTTCAAGACAGAAAAACTTGCATGCATCCTCATGGCATGTCCAGTGCCTTTCACAATGCCTGGCACAGAGCTTATGTTCATTTTTTCCATAAACACTTGTTTAATCTGGGTTGAATAAAGGAACATGTAAAAGAATATATGTGAAAAGGATGGGAACACTGTGCCTACATGCCCATCTGTAAGAACCAGCATGACAAAGAAGGTAGAGAAAACCTTTAAAAATAATTTATGTGATGCTACTAATAAGTACTGAGAAAAGAGAAGACAAAATGAGTGTTTGTGGTAATAAAGTCCACAGTGAGAGTGTTTTGAATGAGCAGGGAAGTAACTTAAGGCCTGGGCTCAAATAAGCCTATAGCTGTGTCCTGATCTGAGAGACATGCAGCAAATTAGCAATACTTAATAAATATTGCATAGATGAAGGTATTGGTGTGTGGAAGGGTGGGTTTGAACAGCAGTCAGCCTCAAAAACAGGAAAGAGGTGAAAGTGGAAGAGCAAGAACAGTCTTATACACTAAATATTTGTGATCCACACCAGTATATCCCAACAAATTGGCTAGGATGCAGTAACCTAGAATTCCAAAAATCAAGGTTTCTGGGGCTGAAATTCAATCAGAATGAAAAGACCAGTGAGAAAAATCCACATGCAAACTCACATTCTGTAAACTGAGCTGGAGCTGCTGTTTGTATGGGAGGAAATCCTGTGTGAGCTCCACAGTCAGGCTGTTAGAAATGAACAGACTATGAAGAAAGGCCAAGACCTAGGGAAAACATGTAAAAATAACTTTATCACCAGCATCTTCTAATAAACTAAATAAAAGAAACATGAACTCACCAAAAAACTCCATGGTATGGCTGGGCATAGTGGCTCACACCTGTAATCCCTGCACTTTGGGAGGCCGAGGTGGGCAGATCACAAGGTCAGGAGTTTGAGACCAGCCTGACCAACATGGTGAAACCCCATCTCTACTAAAAAGACAAAAATTAGCTGGCCGTGGTGGCATGCGCCTGTAATCCCAGCTACTTGGGAGGCTGAGGCAGGAGAATCGCTTGAACTCGGGAGGCAGAGGTTGTAGTGAGCCGAGATTGCACCACTGCACTCTAGCCTGGGTGACAGAGTGAGACTCTGTCTCAGAAAAACAAAAAACAAACAAACAACAACAACAACAAAAAAAAAAAACTCCATGGTGTTTACCCAGTATAGCAGTCAAACACAAACTAGTCTACACATCACTGTTTTCATATCAGGTTAAACATTTACCTTTGACTCAGCTTCAGAAAATAAGAACTATTAACAAATTTATTAACCCAGAGCTTGCTCAGATCTCATATAAAGACATTCATCATTTGAACAGTATGTGAATGAACTGCATCTTTCCTCTATATATCCTCAGCAACCACAAACAATAGGTGCTCAATAAATATTTCTTGAATGAATGAAAGTAAATAAATAAATGAATAAAGCAAGATTTTCTACCTTACTTTAATGAACACTGTCATAATACTAAAAGATCAAAAGATTCTAAACCAACTTTAAAATTAGAAATGATTCACAGGGTTGCAGAAAAAGACATATAAAGGATATATAATATATATTTGTGTAAATTTTCAATCCCATTAAAAATCAAATACACGGGCTGGGTACGGTAGCTCATGCCTGTAATCCCAGCACTTTGGGAAGCCAAGGCAGGGGGATCACTTGAGCCCAGGAGTTGGAGACCAGCCTGGGTAACATGGTGAAACCTTATCTCTACAAAAACATACAAAAAATTAGCCCGGTATGGTGGCACGCATCTGTAGTTCCAGCTACTCAGGAGGCTGAGGTGCGAGGATCACTTGAGTCCAGGAGACAGAGGTTGTAGTGACCCAAGATAGCACCACTGCACTCCAGCTTGCGTGATAGTGAGACCCTGTCTCAAACAAATATACAGAAATGGAAAAATCTACACAAAACAGAAGTAAATGGAATGAAAAAAACGTGAAATGGAAAAAACTACACAAGACAGAAGTAAAAGTAGTAGAATAAGAAGTCATTGACTGCAAGGGACATGAGTCCCTAGCACAGTACCTGGTATATGAGAGAGACTTTTAGAAGCTTCTGAAAGTATGAGAAGAAGGAAGGGAAGGAAACAAAGTAATAGGAAGAGTGGTAGAGAAATTCTGGAAGGGAGGGGGAAGGAGAGAGGAAAAAAAGGAAAGAGAAAGAAAATAGCCACAGAAAAAGAGAGAAAAGGGTTAGGGGGAAAGAGAGAAATATATATACTAAAGAACAAGAAAAACATAAGTTAGACTATGTTCTAGACTTTTCCAATGATTATCTTTCACGTTCTTTGAGATTCTGTTTTTATGATCAAAGTTTGTACATTTACCTGGCATTTGATAAATATTTTTAGACCATTCATCAACAGAGAAAACTTACAGGCTCCACAATATTGAACTTCTTGGACTCCTGAACTTCCTGGATTTGATAAACATAGTCAAGAGAGGACTCGAAAAAATTGTGCCTCTCCTTGTCCACCTGTAGGTCTGCCTATAGAAGAAGGAAAACAAACATTACATATTGGGATATTCATGAAAGTCAGTGCTTAAGGACTGAACAGAATGCTAGAGCTAGATGAGCATTTAGCCACCAACTAGTGATGTTACCCTTTATTTTTGAGATAGAGAACCTAAAGCCAAGAGATTAAAAAGTGACTGATCCAGGATTCCAATTTCTGGTCCAACACATAAAAAGCTTGAAGTCATTATACCCATCCTGACAAAAAGAAAAAAGCTGAACAAGTGTAAAATCCACACATTTTCTTATATCCAACAGAGAACTGAAGTCAGAGGAAAATCTACTGCCTCAAAAACTACAGAGACATGAATACAAAGAATAAGAAATTAACAAGGGCAGAATCCCAAGAACAGAAGCATGCTACTATGGCCAATACTGAGAGGATTACAACAGAAAGAACTGCAAGTCTCAAGTCCTATTTAATAAGAAATGAGAAAATCTGAGCACAAAAACAATGATGCCAGAGAAAATTTTAGAGTCAGACAATGACAGCTACAGCAAACTAAGCACAGCCTAACTCCTAGTCAGATCAACACAAAATCTCATATTAAAGACCTGTTTCGCTCAGTTCCTTTCATCTGAACATCATCGCTGGCTTTCAACAATGAATTACAAGGCATATTAAAAGGCAATAAACACAGTCTGAAGAGAAAAAGAAGCATCAGAATCAAATGTAGGTAAGGCAAACATTGTAGAAATATAAGACTGTAGGCCAAGTGCGGTAGCTCACACCTGTAATCCCAGCATTTTGGGAGGCCGAGGTGGGTAGATCACCTGAGGTCAGGAGTTCGAGACCAGCTTGGCCAACATGGAGAAACACTATCACTACTAAAAATACAAAAAACTATCCAAGTGTGGTGGTGCACTCCTGTAGTTCCAGCTACTCTGGAAGCTGAGGCACGAGACTCACTTGAACCTGGGAGGTGAAGACTGCAGTGAGCTGAGATAATGCCACTGCACTCCAGCCTCGGTGACAGAGCAAGACTCCATCTTAGAAACAAACAAAAAAGAAATATAAAACTAAATTTAAAATAATTATAATTAATATAAGGGCTCTAATATAAAAAGCGGACAGCACATAAGAACAGATGGGTAATAGCAGCGGGCAGATGAAAACTGCAAGAAAGAATACACAGGAAAGACTAGAAATCAAAAACACTGTAGCAGAAATGAAGACTACTTTTAAAGGGTTCACCAGTAGATTGAACAAGACTGAGGAAAGAACCAGTAAGCTTAAATACGTGTCAACAAAAATGTGGGAAACTGAAATGCAAAGAGAAAAAAAAAAAGAAAAACATTGAGTAGAATATTCAGGAACTGATGAACAATTACAAAAGATGTTAATATATGCATATTCAGAGTATCAATAGGAGAAGAAAAAGAGACAGAAACAGAAGAAATACTTCAAGCAATAATGACTGAGAATTTTCCAAAATAAAAGACAGATATCAAACCCCACATCCAGAAAGCTCAGGATAAATACCAATAAATACAATAATATAATAAATACTAATAATTACCAATCAGGATAAATACCAAACAATCTCCATGTACATATATGATATTCAAAGCTGCAGAAAATAAAACACAAGAGAAAATCTTGAAAGAAGCTAGAGAGAAAAACAACTTACTATATAGGGGGGCAAGGATAAAGAGTTATATCAGACTTCTCTTAAGAAACCATGCAGAGAGAAGAGAGTGCCATAAAATATTTGAAGGTGTTGAAAGAAAAAAAGTTAACTACTTAGAAATGTGTATTCCGTGAAATTATCCTTCAAAAGTGATGGTAAAATAAAGACTTCCTCAAACAAACAAAAAGTAAAGCACTTTGTCACCACTAAACTTGTCTTGCAAGAAAGGTTAAAAGATCTCCAATAGAAGAAAAATTATATGTCGGAAATACAGACCTAAAAAGAAAGAAAAAAGAGCACCAGAAAATAAATAAATGAAGATTAAATATTTTATTTTTCAAATTATTAATGGATCTAACAGATAAGAATTTGTCTATAATAATAATTGCAATGATACATTTGGTCATTATATCTTACAAATAAGTAAAAAGAATGATAGTACCATTATAAGGGACGAAAGGGAGACATTGGAAATAGTCTGTCAATCCTGTATAACCCATAACTAGTTTACTGGAATATGAAAAGTGGACATAAACTAACCACAAATGCATATTGCAAGCTCTAAGGCAACCACTAAAACATGAAAAAGAGGAAGTATAATTGATATGGTAAGAGAAGACAGAAAATAAAATCATATAAAAGTTCTCTTAAAAAAGAGAAGGCAAAAGAAGACTGAAAGACAAAAATAAAAACAAAAATAATAAGTAGAAGATAGTAAACAATATAGTAGATACTATTACACCATTATCTATGACCATTTTAAACATCAATGATCTAAAAAATTAAAAGATAGACTGTCATAGTGTGCAAAAATTAACAGCCAACTATGTTATTTAAAAGATATCATTTTAAATAAGTACATACAATGTTAGACCTGAAACCATAAAACTTCTAGAATAAAACCTAGAAAAATGCTTCTAGGAATTGGCCTAATAAAAAAAAAAATTACTAAGACACCTAAAGCAAATGCAACAGAAACAAAAGTAAATAAATGAGACTTAATTAAACTAAAATCTTTCTGCACAACAAGAGAAATAATCAACAGACTAAATAGGCAACCTGCAGAATAGGATAAAATATTCACAAACTATACAGCTGACAAAGGACTAGTGTCCAGAATCTACAAGAAACTCCAACAAATCAGCAAGAAAAAAAAAAAAAAACATTTAAAAGTGGGCAAACGACATGAACAGACATTTTTCAAAAGATATACAAATGGCCAATAAATATGAAAAAATGCTCAACATCACTAATCATCAGGAAAATGGAAATTAAAACCGCAATGAGATACCACCTTACTCCACTCAGAAAGGCCATTATTAAAAAGTCAAAAAACAAAAGATGCAGATGTAGTGAAAAGGGAATGCTTATTCACTTTGAGTGGGAATAAAATTCATACAGTCTCTATGGAAAACAGTATGGAAATCTCTCAAATAACTGAAAGTAGAACTACTATTTGATCCCAAATCCCACTACTGAGTATCTACCTAAAGGAAAAAAGAAGTCATTACATCAAAAAAGACACCTGCACTCCTAGGTTTATATTGGCACAATTCACAATTGTGAAGATAGGAAATCAATCTAAGTGTCCAACAACTGATTAGTGGATAAAGAAAATATAGTAGGTATATATGTGTGCACACACACACAATGGAATACTACTCAGCCATGAAAAAGAACAAAATATGTCTTTTACAGAAACTGGAAGTGGAGGCCATTATTCCAAGTAAACTAACTCAGGAATGGATAACCAAATACCTCATATGCCCATTTATGAGTGGGAGGTAAGCTCTGAGTATGCAGAGGCATGCAGAGTGGTACAATGGACATTGGAGACTCAGAAGAGGGGTAGTTAGAGGGGGCTGAAAAATTACCTACTATTGGGTATTCGGGCACACTAAAAGCCCAGGCTTCACCACTATACAATTCATTCATGTAACCAAAAAACACTTATACTCCTAAACCTACTAAAATAAAAATTAAAATGTAAAGGAAACAAAGACAGATTAAAAGTAAAGGTATAAAGAAAGATATATCATGCTAACATTAATCAAAAGAATGCTGGAGTAGCCAAATTAATTTCATAAAAAGCACACTTCAGAACAAAGAAAACTACCAAGGAAAAATATTATGATATCAAATCATAATGTAATAATAAAGAGGGCAAGAGTCTAAGAAGACATAACAATTCTTAATGTGAATGTGCCTAACAACAGAGCATCAAAATACATGAGGTAAAAACTGACAGAATTACAAGGAGAAAGAGACACACCTACTATTGGAGTTGGAGACTTCAATACTCCTCTAATAGTAATGGACAGATCCAGCTAGCAGAAAATCAGCATGGACATTGTTGACCTGAACAGCATGATCGATCCACTGAATCTAATTGGCATCTTTGTAACACTTGATACAACAGCAGAATATGCTTTCATCTCAAAGTCACACAGAACAATCACCAAGATAGACCATATTCTGGGACATAAAATACACCTGAAGAAATCTAAAAGAACAGAAATCTTATGAAATATATAATTAGACCACAATTAAATTATACCAGAAATCAATTTTTAAAAGCTGAAAATGCCCCAAATAATTACATTTATAAATAAAACCTGAGTCAAAGACTCAAAAGAAAAGTAAGGTTGGGCATCATGGCAAACACCTGTAATCTTAGCACTTTAGGGGGGAAAGGCAGGAAGATCACTTGAAGCCTGGAGTTTGAAACTAACCTGGGCAACATGGCAAGACCTCAATTCTACAAAAAATAAATAAAATAAAATACGAAATGTTAAGACATTTTGAATTAAATAAAAATGAAAACACAATTTAATATTTGTGGGCAACGAAAGCAGTGCTTAGAGAAATATTTATAGAATGAAATGCATATATTAGAACAGAAGAATGATCTATTATTAATAATCTATGCTTCCTTCTTAGGAAATTAGAAATAGAAGAATAAATCACATCCAAAGTAAACAGACAATAAGAAAAAATAAACATTAAAGAAGATATCGATGGGAGGTTCCAAGATGGCCGAATAGGAACATCTCCAGTCTACAGCTTCTAGCGTGAATGACACAGAAGATGGGTGATTTCTGCATTTCTAACTGAGGGACTGGGTTCATCTCACTGGAGCTTGTTGGAGAGTGGGTGCAGCCCATGGAGTGTGAGCTGAAGCAGGGCAGGGCATTGCCTCACCCTGGAAGAGCAAAGGGGTTAGGGAATTCCCTTTCCCAGCCAAGGGAAGCCACGACAGACGGTACTTGGAAAATTGGGACACTCCCACCATAATACTGCTCTTTTCCAATGGTCTTAGCAAACTGCACACCAGGAGATTATATCCCATTCCTGGCTCAGAGGGTTCCATGCCCACGGAGCCTCGCTCACTGCTAGGACAGCAGTCTGAGATCAAACTGCAAGACAGCAGCGAGGCTGGGGGAGGGTCGTCCACCATTACTGAGGCTTGAGTAGGTAAACAAAGCAGCCGGGAAGCTCGAACTGGATGGAGCCCACTGCAGCTCAAGGAGGCCTGCCTGCCTCTGTAGACTCCACCTTTGGGGGCAGGGCATAGCTGAACAAAAAGCAGCAGAAACTTCTGCAGACTTAAATGTCCCTGTCTGACAGCTTTCAAGAGAGTAGTGGTTCTCCCAGCATGGAGTTTGAGATCTGAGAACAGACAGACTGCCTCCTCAAGTGGGTCCTTGACCCCCAAGTAGCCTAACTAGGAGACACCTCACAGTAGGGGCCGACTGATACCTCATACAGCTGGGTGCTCCTCTGAGACGAAGCTTCCAGAGGAAGGATCAGGCAGCAACATTTGCTGTTCTGCAATGTTTGCTCTTCTGCAGCCTCTGCTGGTGATACCTAGGCAAACAGCGTCTGCAGTGGACCTCCAGCAAACTCCAACAGACCTGCAGCTGAGGGTCCTGTTAGAAGGAAAACTAACAAACAGAAAGGACATCCACACCAAAATCTCATCTGTATGTCACCATCATCAAAGACCAAAGGGAGATAAAAACACAAAGATGGGGAGAAACCAGAGCAGCAAAGCTGAAAATTCTAAAAATCAGATCACCTCTTCTCCTCCAAAGGAAAACAGTTCCTTGCCAGCAATGGAAAAACGCTGGACGGAGAATGACTTCGACGAGTTGAGAGAAGAAGGCTTCAGACGATCGGTAATAACAAACTTCTCCAAGCTAAAGGGGGATGTTTGAACCCGTTGCAAAGAAGCTAAAAACCTTGAAGAAAGATTAGATGAACGGCTAACTAGAATAAACAGCATAGAGAAGACCTTAAATGACCTGATGGAACTGAAAACCATGGTACGAGAATTACATGACACATGCACAAGCTTCAGTAGCTGATTCAATTAAGTGGAAGAAAGGGTATCAGTGATTGAAGATCAAATGAATGAAATGAAGTGAGAAGAGAAGTTTAGAGAAAAAAGAGTAAAAAGAAACCAACAAAGCTTCCAAGAAATATGGGACTACACGAAAAGACCAAATCTATGTCTGATTGGTGTACCTGAAAGTGAGAGGGAGAATGGAACCAAGCTGGAAAACACTCTGCAGGATACTGTCCAGAAGAACTTCCCCAACCTAGGAAGGCAGGTCAACATTCAAATTCAGGAAATACAGAGAATGCCACAAAGATACTCCTTGAGAAGAGCACCTCCAAGACACATAATTGTCAGATTCACCAAAGTTGAAATGAAGGAAAAAATGTTAAGAGCAGCCAGAGAGAAAGGTCGAGTTACCCACAAAGGGAAGCTCATCAGACTAACAGCAGATCTCTTGGCAGAGACTCTACAAGTCAAAAGAGAGTAGAGGCCAATATTCAACATTCTTAAAGAAAAGAATTTTCAATCTAGAATTTCATATCCAGCCAAACTAAGCTTCATAAGTGAAGGAGAAATAAAATTTTTCACAGGCAAGCAAATGCTGAGAGACTCTGTCACCATCAGGCCTGCCTTACAAGAACTCCTGAAGGAAGCACTAAACGTGGAAAGGAACAACTGGTACCAGTCACTGCAAAAACATGCCAAATCATAAAGACCATCGATGCTAGGAAGAAATTGCATCAACTAATGAGCAAAATAACCAGATAACATCATAACGACAGGGTCAAATTCACACATAACAATATTAACCCTAAATGTAAATGGGCTAAAAGCTCCAATTAGAAGACACAGACTGGCAAATTGGATAGAGTCAAGACCCATACTGAAAATGGCCATACTGCTCAAGGTAATTTATAGATTCAATGTCATCCCCATTAAGCTACCAATGACTTTCTTCACAGAATTGGGAAAAACTACTTTAAAGTTCATACAGAACCAGAAAAGAACCTGCATTGCCAAGACAATCCTAAGCCAAAAGAACAAAGTTGGAGGCATCATGCTACCTGACTTCAGACTATACTACAAGGGTACAGTAACCAAAACAGCATGGTACTGGTACCAAAACAGAAAGATAGACCAATGGAACAGAACAGAGACCTCAGAAATAATACCACACATCTACAACCATCTGATCTTTGACAAACCTGACAAAAACAAGAAATGGGGAAAGGATTCCCTATTTAATAAATGGTGCTGGGAAAACTGGCTAGCCATATGGAGAAAGCTGAAACTGGATCCCTTCCTTACACCTTATACAAAAATTAATGCAAGATGGACTAAAGACTTAAATGTTAGACCTAAAACCATAAAAACCCTAGAAGAAAACCTAGACAATACCACTCAGGACATAGGCACGGGCAAGGACTTCATGACTAAAACACCAAAAGCAATGGCAACAAAAGCCAAAATTGACAAATGGGATCTAATTAAACTAAAGAGCTTCTGCACAGCAAAAGATACTATCATCAGAGTGAACAGGCCACCTACAGAATGGGAGAAAATTTTTGCAATCTACCCATCTGACAAAGGGCTAATATCCAGAATCTACAAAGAACTTAAACACATTTACAAGAAAAAATCAAACAACCCCATCAAAAAGTGGGCAAAGGATATGAACAAACACTTCTCGAAAGAAGACATTTATGCAGCCAACAGACACATAAAAAAATGCTCATCATCACTGGCTATCAGAGAAATGCAAATCAAAACCACAATGAGATACCATCTCACACCAGTTAGAATGGCGATCATTAAAACGTCACGAAACAACAGGTGCTGGAGAGGATGTGGAGAAACAGGAACACTTTTACACTGTTGGTGGAACTATAAACTAGTTCAACCATTGTGGAAGACAGTGTGACGATTCCTCAAGGATCTAGAACTAGAAATACCATTTGACCTAGCCATCCCATTACTGGGTATATACCCAGAGAATTATAAATCATGCTGCTATAAAGACACATGCATACGTATGTTTATTGTGGCACTATTCACAATAGCAAAGACTTGGAACCAACCCAAATTTCCATCAATGATAGACTGGATGAAGAAAATGTGGCACATATATACCATGGAATACCATGCAGCCAGAAAAAAAGGATGAGTTCATGTCCTTTTTAGGGACATGGATGAAGCAGGAAACCATCATTCTCAGCAAACTATCACAAGGACAGAAAACCAAACACCACATGCTCTCAGTCATAGGTGAGAATTGAACAATGAGAACTCTTGGACACCGGAGCCTGACATAGGGTGGGGGAAGGGGGGTGGGATAGCATTAGGAGATATACCTAATGTAAATGATGAGTTAATGGGTGCAGCACACCAACATGGCACATGTATACATATGTAACAAACCTGCACGTTGTGCACATGTACCCTAGAACTTAAAGTATAATAATAAAAAAAAAAGAAGATGATATCAATGAAATGAACAACAGGAAATCAACAAAACCAAAAAGCTGGTTCTTTGAAAAAAATCAATAAAATTGTTACTATTTTAGCCACATTAAATAAGTAAGAAAGAGTAAATACACAAACAACTAGCATCAGAAATAAAAGAAGGAAAAAAATGAGATCCTGTCATTTGCAGCAACATAAATGGAACTGAAAGTTATTTGTTAAGTCAAATAAGCCAGGTGTAAAAAGACAAGATCTTTAAGAGCAGAAGTACGAAACACTAATGAAAAAAATCAAAGGTCAAAATAAATGGAAAGATATTCCATGTACATATTAGGTTGGTGCAAAAGTAATTGTGATTTCTGCCATTACTTTTAATGGTACAACACAGAATAGTGACAAGGATGTGGAGCAACAGGAGCTATCATTCATTGTTGGTGGAAATAAAAACTGCTACAGCCAATTTGGAAGACAGTTTGGCAGTTTCTTACAACACTAGATAAAATCTTACCATATGATAGCAGTTGTATTCTTTGGTATTTACTCATCAAAATGTATATCCCTAAAAGCCTGCACACAATTATTTATCACAGCTTTAACAATTGCCAAAATTCAGAAGAAACCAAGAAGTCCTTCAATAGGCAAATGGATAAACTAACCGTGGTACAACCAGACAATGGCATATTATTCAGCCCTAAAAAGAAGTGAGTTATCAAGTCAAGAAAAGATATGGAGAAACCTTAAATGCATATTGCTAACTGAAAGAAGCCAATCAAAAAAAGGTTACAAACCATATGATTCCAACTATATGACATTTTGGAAAAGGCAAAAGCATAGAGTCCATAAAAAGATCAGTGGTGTCAGGTAGAGGTAGAAGGAGGGAGGGACAAAGTCCAGGGATTTTTAAGGCAGTGAAACTGTCCTGTACGATATGGTAATGCTGGATATATATTATCATATGTTTGTCAAAACCCATAGAATGTTTAATACATTGGCTCCTCAATTCTAACAAATGTATCACATGAATGCAAGATGATCCTAAAGGGGAAAATGAGAAACTGTGTGACGAGTAAGGGCATATAGAACTCTGTACTTACTATTTAATTTTCTGTAAACCTAAAACTTCTCTAAAGATGAAATCTAAATTTTTTGAAAGTGAGTAACTCAAGGTTCCCCTGCTCATTTTTTACTGAATAAGTAATAAAAGGACATCTACATTATAGCACCAAACACCTAGAACACTCCAGAAGCTGTCCTAGCAAAGTCTCCAATAGTTTGGATTGTGTCCAGGGTCCAGAAGACCACCCCAAGTTTAATAATTCTTTAATAAATCTTTTTTGAGCAGGACTCAAAGGACTCACCAGAGTAGTACTTACAGCTAAGATTTATTTCAGTGAAAGCATACACAGCCGAATGAGCAAAGAGAAAAGGTGTCTGGGGCAAAATGCAGAGGAAGCTAGGTACAAGCTTTCAAAAGATCTCTCATTGTGGTGTCACCCAAGACACATTTAATTCTTCCTTCAACAAGTTATAACAACAGAGAGAAAATGTTGTCAGTCAGGGAAGCTCATAAGAGAATGAGTAGCCTAGGGTTTTATTGGGGGGCTAGTTACACAGGCACACTCTGCCCAGGACAACCAAAATTCAAGACTACCAGAAGAAAAAGATGTTCAACATAAGCCACATTGTTTGCACAGCCAGGCTTGGCACAGTCAGCCATTCTTACCCATTAAGGGAAACTTCTAAATCAATGTTGGTAGCTGTTTAACAGTGAAGTTCCCAGATGCCATCCAAGGGCTAATTTTGTAAACAGGTCTTTGTAAGCATAGCAGTCTCAGGCCTGTTGACTGTTTTCTGCACAGAAACCGTGACACAGAATAGATAGAAAAGGAAAAAAACAAAAGTGGGCAAAAGGAAAATGATAGAAGATCCCAGACTTAATTCTAGTTTATGGAAGGAAAGTAGTCCTTCTTTGCAATACTAACTCCATCCACAACTAAAGTTTTTGGGTTTTTGTTTTTTTTTTGAGACAGAGTTTCGTTCTTGTCACCCAGGCTGGAGTGCAATGGCGTGATCTCGGCTCACTGCAACCTCCGCCTCCCGGGTTCAAGCGATTCTCCTGCCTCAGCCTCCCAAGTAATTGAGATTACAGACATGCACCACTACTCCCAGCTAATTTTGTAATTTTAGTAGAGCTGGGGTTTCGCCATGTTGGCCAGGCTGGTTGCAAACTCCTGACCTCAAGTGATCCACATGCCTTGGCTTCCCAAAATGCTGGGATTACAGGCATGAGCCACTGCACACAGCCACACTGAGACTCTTGACCTATTACCTTCAAGCACCTCAGATGATGTGATGGATATCTATGAAACCAGTTATCAGGAGGTGAGCTCCAGCTCTGTCACAATCTGTGTGACCACAGACAAGATGACAGTTCCTGCCTATGATATTATTCCATCCGATATCTCTTTTCATATTTGAATCTTTAAAATCTCCATTATTACTGAATCTTTCATTGAACATATAGACCCCTTCTTCCATTAGAAAAATTCTCAATCCGTATATTCTTTCTTTTCCTTTCGTGGTGCCTCTCTTATGGCTCTGACACTTTCCCCTAGATCATTTCCTAGATCAATAGTTTCCTAAACTGGTTATCCTGCTTATAGTCTCTCCCTGATCTAATTCACCCTACAACCTATGCCAGTTTGAGATTCCTAAAATAGAATTCTACTTATGTCCCTTCCATCCTTTGGGCCATTGGTCTCTGTTTGAAAGGTCCATTCCTCCATTTTCACCTGTCAAACACTTTACCTATTTTTTAATGACCACATCAAATTAGAAGGGCAACATTCTTCCACAAAGGAAATCCCCCACATCCAAACATAAGTCTTCTATTCTCATTTCATACTTCCAACAAAAGCACCATATATACACATTAAAGTGTGTAAAAAATTCTATTAGTATAAGAGTAATGTGTTTTCTTATTTAGTAGCCCAACAGTAAGATGCAGAAGGGCAGGAACCATGTCTTATTGTTTCTGTAGTCATGTTGCATCCTGTACAGTTCCTGAGTTCCTGGCATGTGGTAGGGTCTCACTGAATGGCAGCTTATTTTAACTGAAGCCACTGCAAGTCCCAGGTAAGCAGTAGTCCCACAACAGGACACTCCCTAACCCCCCACCAAAAAAAAAAAAAAAAAGGTTATAGAATATCTCAGGGAAAAAAAGTAGAAGATCTGTTCCTGATCTCTACCAAATACAACACTAGTTTAACTTTATCCTCACATGGATTTTGGACTTGCAATTGAAAGGGACTCTTGACTCCTCTTCTTACAGATAATGGAATGAGGCAAAGAGAGAAGTATTCTATCCAAGGTCACACCCTGAGTTAGTGGAAGAGCTGGCTTAGTACTCAGGGCTTCTGAGTCTCAGGCCACAGTTTTGACTACAAGTGCTACTATCACATGAGGTTCCCTGCTAAGACAAGGTATGGGAAAAGCCTTGCAGTACAAAATTCACACTGTTTCTAAGGCATAGCTAGCAATGAAAGGCAGGGGCAGGCTTTGTGAACATACCTCTTGTAACTGAGATTCTTTCTTTTTTGAAGACAGGTGTAAGTGCCGATCCAGTAAAGAATAAAACCTCTCACCATCCTTTTCAAATTTCTTTTTCCGCTCCTAAAGGTGGGAAAGAAGGGCAAAGATTAAATGTCTGTAGTTGTAACTCTGTCTGCTTAGAAAGGAGAATGAAGGAGATAGTGTCAGCTTTCAGGTGGTCAATCCCTCTAGTTCCTGGGAAGGAAAAAAAAAAGCAACAGAGAATTAGCTTTGCATCGGTCTCAGCAGTTTCAACTTCCGGAAATATAACCCCAAACCATTCTGCCTGCAGAAATGGCAGTCCCTATTTTTACAGCTGAAAGCTATGGAAGCTGCTCCTCAAAGAATGATACCTTAAAAGGGCCTGTGCGGTAGATATCTTTTCTTCCCTCCAATATTTTTCACATACATTAACCACTCATTCAAATTTTCTTACAAAGGAAGAAGACATAATACAAAAGTGAGGTAAATATATGTCATGAAAAGGTTAATCTACAATGCACTTAGACAGCTAATAATAAGTAAAACATTTTCAAAGAAATAGGAACCTGGGATTATCTCTTTTTAATGAATTAGTTGGTATTATTTAAGCACTTCACTCCAAAAAGCTGATATTAAAAACAGAGACAAAAAAATCCTGGAAAGTTTAACTAGAAAGCAAGGGTTGCAAAGATTTGTGGCAGATGAAGGACTCAGCCTTTACTCTTCTCGAGTATTAAATTTAATTAAGTTCTCTGCTGCTCAGCACAACTGGAAGAAACACAGCATCTAAAGTAGCACTAACAATGTTCCTTTGTCACAGACTAATGCTGACACTCTACCATTCTCTTAGCACCATGCTGGAAAATCAATGTAAATGGCTTGTGCTGTCTCATGGGAAATTCAAAATCACTGAGCACCTGCAATGTGCCAGGTAGTAGAAGAGGCACAGCAGGGGACCACAAATAAAAGAAAAAAAAATTCACCCATGGTTTATTGCTACAAGCAATCTGTTGCTGGGCAGGAAGCTAGGACAGAGCTGAGTGACCTGTGACATATAAGAAATGTGCTTTTGGCCAGGTGCAGTGGCTCACTCCTGTAATGCCAGCACTTTGGGAGGCCGAGGTGGGCGGATCACCTGAGGTCAGGAGTTTGAGACCAGCCTAGCCAACATGGTGAAATCCCATCTCTATTAAAAATACAAAAAAAAAAAAAAAAAAAAAAAGAGAGAGAGAGAGAGAAATTGGCTGGGCATGGTGGTGTGTGCCTGTAATCCCAGCTACTTGGGAGGCTGAGGCCTATATCAGGCCAGGCACTATGATAGACACTTAAAATCTATTATCTCATTTAGACTTTACAGCCCTGAGAAGCAGATATTGTAAAGGAAATTAAGGTTCAAATAAGGTGAACTAACATCCAAGATCACAGTCCATGTAGCCCAGATTATCATGGGTGGAATAACATTCATGGGGCTTATAAATAATCAGAACGTCTTAGAAATACAACTCGAGAAGTTCCATAACCCAACCCTAACTCAGATACCAAAACAGGAGGTAGACATTTTCACACAAAACATAGGAAGGACAAACTGTTCCTTCAGCTGTTGAATCAATTTAAAGTACCAATTAATTGAGAAAAGCATGAGCCAGAAAACTTTACTGCCTCCACCAAGGATGATAAGATTCTGTAGAATACGTTCTCCTTCAATTCAATTTTTAAATTAAAAACTGAAATATAATTCTCATATCATAAAACTCATCCTTTTAAAGTGTACAATTACAATTCAGGTGTTTTTAGCATATTCACAAAGCTGTGCAACCACTGCTGTTATCTAATTCCAAAATATTTTCATCACCCCAAAAAGAAATCTTAATCACACTAGTAGTCACTTTCCATTCCCCATTCTACCCACCTTCAAAAATCCACAGTCTACATTCATCTCTATGGATTTTCCTATTCTACACCTTTCATATTAACTGGAATCTGCACTATAGTCTTTGGTGACGGGCTTCTTACACTTACATAATGTTTTCAAGGGTCATCCATATTGTAGCATGTATTGGTACTCCATTCCTTTTTATGACTGAAGAGTATTTGACTGTATGGATGTACTATGTTTTCTTTATTCTTTTGCAAGTAAATATCCAATAGTCCCAGCACCATTTATTCAAAAGAGTATTCTTTCCCAATTGATCGCTTTTAACATCTTTGTAAATCATCATTGAACCATAAATGTTTGTTTCTGGACTCTCAGTTCTATTCTATTGATCTATATGTCTATCTTTATGTCAGCACCACACTGTCTTGATTACTGTGGCTTTGTAGTAAGTTTTCTTTTGTTTTGTTTTGAGACTGAGTTTCACTCTTGTTGCCCAGGCTGGAATGCAGTGGCATGATCTCGGCTCACAGCAACCTCCACCTCCTGGGTTCAAGAGATTCTCCTGCCTCACCCTCCCAAGTAACTGAGATTACAGGCATGTGCCACTACACCCAGCTAATTTTGTATTTTTAGTAGACACGGGGTTTCACCATGTTGACCAGGCCAGTCTTGAACTCCTGACCTCAGGTAATCCACCCGCCTCAGCCTCCCAAAATATTGGAATTACAGGCGTGAGCCACAACGCCTGGCCTGTAGTAAGTTTTGAAATGTAAAAATTTGCCTTTGACATTTTTTTCTATTCCAGTCCTTTCCATTTCTATGTGGATATTAGGATCATCTTATCAATTTGTGTGAAATGGCCAGCTGGAATTTTGATAGGGCTTGCATTGAATCTGTAGATCAACTTGACGAGTAATGCCATCTTAACAATATTAAGGCTTTCAATTCATGAACACAGCTTGTGTTTCTATTGATTTAGGGCTTCTTTAATTTATTTCAATGATGTTTTGTAGTTTTCAGCATATAAGTCTTGCACATCTTTCGTTAAATTTATACCTAAATATTTTAATCATTTTGATTAAATCAGATTGTTTTCCTAATGTTCACATTATTAATGTCAATAGAAATACAATTTTATTCCAAAGTAGATAGAAATAAAATTTATTTTTACATACTGATCCTGTATCCTACACAATGTTGTTGAACTCCTTCATTAGTTCTGTGTGTGTGTGTGTGTGTGTGTGTGTTCCTTAGGATTTTCTATATACAACATGAAGTCATCTGCAAATAGAGATAGATTTACTTCTTTCCAATCTTGGCTAAATATGCTAACTGGAACTTCCAGTGCAATGTTGAATCAAAGTGAAGAGAGTAGACATCCTTATTTTGTTCTTTACCATAGAGGAAAAGATTTTAGTCTTTCCCTTATGTGTGATGTTAACTTCTAGTTTTGGTTATAGCTGCCATCAATTAGGTTGAAGAAGTTCTCTTGAATTCCTAGTTTGTTCCATATATTTATCATAAAAGGGTGTTGAATCTTCTCAAATGATTTTTCTAGGTCTATGGAGATGTTCATATGTTTTTTGTTGTTTAATCTATTAATATCTATGTATATTGCATGTAATAATCTATGTGTATTACACTGATTTTTCAGACATTAAATCAACCATGCACTTCTAGGATAAATGGTTATGGCATATAATTATTTGTATATGCTGTTGTATTTAATTTGCTAGGTTGAGGATTTTTGTGTCTATATTTGTAAAGGATATTGGTTTATAGTTGTAATTTCTTGTTGTGTCTGGCTTTGCTTTAAGAGTAATACGTATAGCAAAGTATCAGAATCATAGAATGAGTTGGGAGGTGTTTCCTCCTCCTTTATTTTGTAATATTTGTAATATTTGTTAAGGGTTAGTGTGAATTATTTAAGCAATTAGTGGAATACACCAGTGAGGCCATCTTACTCTGGACTTCTCTTCCTGCAAAGCTCTTTGATTCATAGGTCAACAGCATCATTTGTTATAGGTCTATTCAGATTTTCTATTTCTTTGTAAGCCCACTTATAATTAATTCTACTAAGGTTAACCAGCAATAACCATAGCCTACTGCTTCTGAGACATCCCAACATGAGTTCAAAAGTACTTTCATTCTAGGATCAATTTCACTGAAAGTGCCAAATGTAGGAGAAGCTCTTATCTTATCAAGAGTCAGTTTCCACGTTCAGGAAAAACGCTGCACCAACAGACTTGTTGACCTCATGGAGAAGGGGAAGGAAATTCTACTTCTGGAAAACACATATTTGCCAAGCAGTATGAGGTTCTTTATTATACATTATTTAATTGAAATTTTCACATTAACTCTGATTGCTAGGTTTAACGTTCAAATTTTTTCTTATGTCATAGTAATTTATACAGTTCTATAAGGAATCAGAGAGTAAAGAGAGGAAATAAAGCCTGAGAACTTGGTTGCATCATCACACTCATAAGGTACAAATGATCACTTAATAAATATTTGAAGCTTAAGGTATTTTATAGAAGTTTCTCTTTAATCAAATAAGCATCTAGTTCCATGTACTTGGTTAAAACAAGCAACAATCCTCTGTCCTTCTTCTATTTCCCCTTTCCCAGAAACATCAACTTTGATTTATTTATGTTCATTCTTCTAGTATTTACTTCCATAACTTTAGTGTCTTGAAATGAATTTTTTAAATAGCTATTTCTTAATTTTTAGTACTTATGCATTACCTATTAACTTCCCAGTATGAAAGATGAAGATTTAGCTCTCTTTACTCTTCCTGTCTCATTATAACCACCAGCACCAACATCAATTTCCTCTACACACACTTCCTTTCCTCTCATACTCCCAATATGCTTTTATGAAAATTATGGTTTCATCTATATTCAGTATTTACACTATTATTGCTATCCAAACACTATTTGTAGCTGATTCATATAGCACAGTATGATTAATCTTAATTTTCTATACAACTTTTTATATTCCCTGAAGTTAGTAATTGCCTTTTATTATTGAGTCTTTAGGATTCTCCACTACGATTAGGATTGTTCTTGGATTTCTCCATTGCCATCTTAAGATTTGGCTTTGCTACAACTGGTAAGTAAGATGTCATTCATCTATTTTCATTCTAGTTTGTAAAGTTGTGTTGTTATTGTTGCTTCTTCCATTGATCCTGTTCTTGTGGGTCTTTAAATTTTATTTAAACAGTCTGTTTACAATACTTTCGATCAGGTTTCCTGATAGAGTATAATTCAATTTCCAGGTTTGGTCTATTATTTTTACCTGGATATCGGTTATGACCTTTTCTTATCTTACTTTTTGTTCTAAAAATTATGAAAACAATACCTGTTTGAAGTGAAATAAGTTTAAACAATTCAGAAGTATACAGCTTGTAAAAAGTGAAAATCTTATCCTATTGCCAAGCCCACTGCATACAGGTAACCACTATTAAACATTTTGCCTTGTTTCTTTTCTGAGTGTGAGATAGGATTTTATTACCTCCACTTTGTAAAGGAGACACCAAAGGCTGACATACGTTAACAATTTAAGTGTCCCTGAGCATTCAAATGATTTGAGTAGGATCTTGGGCCAAGGTAATCGGGTTAGAAAGAGAAATCTAAGCAGACAATCCAAATCTATATTTGTGAAGAAGAGTATCAAATTTTAGCTATTCAGATTAGCTATTCTTTAAGATGTGATGTCTCAATCGAGTATACAAGTAGGTTTAAAACAATGTAATTTGTGGTTTTCCCACTACTCCTTCCCACAAGTGGCAATTAATAGGAATTACGTATCTTAGTATGAAATTTGCTTTAGGTAAGTAAGGGGATACAGTGCTCATGTTTTCAACTTGGTTTCCTTGCCCTTAGCCTATTTTCTGTTAATCAAACATTCTAATTCTTTGTAGCCTTCTCGTGTTGTACTACTTGATAATGGGTATTCTATATGATCCAAACAAATAGGAGAGCTCTGATATTTTGAAAAATACCTCTTCCTCCTTAAATATTAATCAAAGAGTGGGCCACATCTAACATTTACTATCTACTGACAAGACATGTCCCAGAAATAAAGTTACTAGCTTTATGACAGATCACAGATTCTTATGGTAGACAAGCCAAAGGCTACCCTTTGGCAAAGAGCCTCAGAATGAGATGAGTGAATTCTCTTATGCCTGGCAAAAGCAACCTACTATTCAAGTTTTCTCTAACAAGAGCGCCTATTTTTGTCATTCAATTTAAAAGTGGCCTAAAATATCTGTAATTTAAATATCATGCAAAAACCAGTCAATATGTTATCTGGATGGCTAACCTTCCATATCCCCCATGACAAAATGATAATAATGACTGAATGATCCTTAGTAGCAATTCTTAAATCCCGCAAGGCAGAAATGTTAAAAGAAAGTAGAGTTAGAACATACACTGTGGCACTTTTTTCCATAACCAGGAAGGATTTTTCCCCTAGACTGAAAATGAAAACATAAGGAGAGAGTTCCATTCTTAGAAGGATGGTTGCTCGGTAAGATATGCTGACTCTGGGCTAAAATTCTAAAATGCTGGACAAAATATGTTTTAATCTTTTAAAACTAATTAATAAATGGCACAAAAGCAAGACCTGTACAGAGCCCTTATAACAAAATGAAATGAGCAGCCCTGGGAAGGCATTATCCTCGAAGGTTTCATCAGCTCCCTGGAGACCTTGAACTTCCACTTAGATGATCACATGGGGAGGAGGTCACAGGACACAAACAAACTTTGAGTTTTGCCTTTCACTTCTAGGCCCTTCATCCATCTGGAAGTCACCATTGTTTGTGATGTTAGGTAGGTATCCAGTTTTATATTTCTCTATATAGAGATTGATTATTCCTATAATCAACTATGAATTTTTCCACTCCTCATTAATTTGGAGTGCGATTTTTATTTTATATTAAATTAATATGTGATTTTGAACTCCAGCTATCTATTCTGTTTGACTAGCCTTCTGTTTGAGGACCAATATCCAACTGTTTCCACTCCACTGACTTTGTAATATGTGTGCTGCCTGGTAGAGAAAATCTCCCTTCTTTTGTCTTTTTTTAAAGGTTAACTTAGCTATTTGTGCATATTAAGCTAAAAATCCAACTAAACTTTAATTTATAGATTAGAGGAGAATTAACATCTGTATAATATTAATGAAATCCATTTGAAAACAGGAAAGGTCTAGAATTTATTTAGATTTTCTTCCATGTCCTTTACTAGACTTTAATGCTTTTCCCCATAGAGATCTTGTATATTTTTAAAGAATAATTTCTTCATATTTTAGTTTTTACTGCTAATGTGAATGATATTGAAACAGGAAAAGTTCCCTTATCCCCTTCAAAGGGCATGAGACTGGGGTGTGGCTCACTTCTTCGGTGCCCCTCTGCTCAAACCTCTAGGGGGCGCATGCAGATGGGCAGGTTGTGGGGCATGTGGGCTTTAACCCCAAGGCAGCATCTAGGGGCAAATGCTTACAGTTCCTTAAGGCTCAGTGGGCGTGTGCTACAGTGTGCTCTTTTAGTTTTGTTGTCTATACGAAACTCGTGTTAATCAGCTCAATTAGACCCTCTGCCTTATCACAAGGACAGAGGGCTTTCTGTATCCCGGGTTCTTGCCTTGGTGTACCGAAAAAATCAGATCACACGTGGGACTGGAGAATGAGTGCAAGGTTTTACTGAATGATGCAAGTAGCTCTCAGCAGATGGATGGGGAGCCAGGAGGGGGATGGAGTGGGAATGTGGTTTTCCCCAGGAGTCAGGCCACTAAGCGGCCGAGCTCTCCCGCTCTCCTCTGACCACCCTCGGCTGAACTCAGCGTCTTCCTGCCATATATGGCCTGCTAGCATCTGCTGCTGTCTGCAGGTGTCCTGCTGGTATCTGTTGGTGTCTGCCGGTGCCCTACTCGTTCTGCCGGTGTTCTGCTGGCATCTGCTGGTGTCTGCTGATGCATTCTTCCGCCTGTGTGTTCCTCTTGATGTCCAGCCACTTGTGTCTCTGCCCACTAGGGTCTTGGGGTTTTTATAGGCACAGGATGGGGGCATGGCAGGCCAGGGTGGTCTTGGAAAATGTAACATTTTGGCATGAAAACAGAAATGCCTGTCCTCACCTAGGTCTGAGTGCACAGGCCCAGGGGTGGAGCCCTAGCCAGGGACCCGGCCTTCCTCTTCCCAGCACTTGCCTACTCCCTTCCCGTATCAACATGACTTATCACATTTACTGGTTACTTATTGCACGTGTTAAAAATAATATTAACTTTGGCAAATTACTCATGTAATTGCCAGTCTGGTGAATTTCTTATTAGTCCTTATAAAGTTTACTGATGCTGCTGATTTTCCCAGTTATATAATTATATCATCTGCAAATAACACCATGCTGTTTTGTAGTGTTTTTCAAATAGTAACCAATTTCATATCTTTCCTTCCCATCTTTCTGCACTTATTTAATTATCTTTTTTTTTCCTTTTCTTCTTCTTTTTTTTTTTTTTTTTTTTTTTTTTTTGTAGAAGGAGTCTCACTCCCAGGCTAGAGTGCAGTGGCACAATCTCAGCTCACTGCATCCTCTGCCTCCCGGGTTCAAGCAATTCTTCTGCCTCAGCCTCCCAAGTAGCTGAAACTGCAGGCACCAGCCACCATGTCTGGTTCATTTTTTGTATTTTTAGAGGAGACGGGTTTTTGCCAGGTTGGCCAGGCAGATGTCAAACTCCTGACCTCAGGTGATCTGCTCACCTAGGTCTTGCAAAGTGCTGGGATTACCAGCATGAGCCACCACCACACCCGGCCAATTTTCATTCTAATAGTATTGGTGAGGCTCTCCAGTACTGGGTTAAACAATAGTAGACGAACGGGTATTTTTCTCTTGTTCTCCATTGTAAGATAATGATAATAGCTCACTGCAGCCTTGAATTCCTGGGCTCAAGAGATCCTCCCGTCTCAGCTTCCTGACTAGCTAGGAATACAGGCATGTGCTACATCCAGCCGTAAGATGAACATACTTAAAGTTTCTCCATTTAGTATAATGTTTGCCATAGGTTATCATATAAATATTATTTACTTAAGTAATTTTCCTGCAATTCTAGGTTGATTACAATAAGCACATGATTTTTCTCCTTTACACTAATAATGAAAGGATTTGAACCGACTCATTTCTAAGGTCAAATTTGTTTTGGACAACTTTTTCTGAGGGAGTAAAGGGGAGGGGAAGTATGAATTCCATTTCAAAATCTTTAATATATATCCGTCTACTCAAAGTCTCAATTTTTCCTTTTGCCAATTTTTGGCCATTTACATTTTTCTAGGAATTTACCTCATCTCTTTTTTTCAAATGTATTATAATTCTTTTGTCTTTTTAACACATCTGTTGTGTCTGTAATATTTCATTTATTTTACTCTATATTCTGTACTGTGTTTGTTTGCATCTTCCTGCCAGTCTACCTTGTTAATCCTTTCAATAACTAATTTTTGGCTTTGTTAGTTACCTCTACCATTTTTTATTGTTATAGCTGTTTTTTAATTTATTTGACTTCTGCCCTTAAGTCTTATATGTCCAGCTGTTTTGTCACTTCGGGTAGGTTTTGTTGTTATCAATCTTTTTAATTTAAATGCTCAATACAGTTGTTTTTAATTTTTCTTGTTTATTGATCAATACATCTAAATCAATGAGCTTCCTTTCTGCATACTGAACTGTGTCCCATAAATGTGGATATATACTGACTTCATTGTCATTTCATTGTAAAATATATTTTTTAACCCAAAGAATATTTACCACTTTGTTAGTTCCCAAATATGGAATGTTTTAATATTTATCATTAATTTTTAATTTTATTTTCTTATGGTTACAAAACATACTCTGTGATATAGAATCTTTTGAATTTTTGAGGCTTCCTTTATAGCCTAATGCATAGTTTATATTTATTAATGTTGTCTGTGTACCCAAAAGAACATATATCTCTGTTTCTTGGATACAAAGTTCTGTGTATTCTATGTACATACAATAGCTCAAACTTATTGTATTGTTAAGATTTCGATATTGTCACTTATTTTTCCTGGGCAATTATTATCAGTTTCAGAAAGGCAAATGTTAAAAAGTTCCAATGAAACTGCTGTTTTATCTACTTCAGTTCATGTTTCACGAAAATGTTTGCTATACAATGATTAATAATAGCAAAGTGGAACAAAAAAATTAAAAACAAACTAAATTATAATTCATTTATGTAATGGAACATTATGAGTCATCACAAATTGTAAGAGAAAATAACATTCATTGACCTACAGGGGTATCCATGATATTAGTGAGTATTAAAAAAAGTCATATACAAATGATCACATTTATATATGACTTTATATATATATATATAAATGATCACATTTATATATGACTTTATATATAAATGACTTTATATATATGACATTTATATATATAAATGATCACATTTATATAAAATTACACACAATTATGCACATATATTTGATAAAGGTCTAGTATTCAAAACACAAAATGAACTCTTAAAACTCAACAGTAAGAGGCATGGCGCGGTGGCTCATGTAATCCCAAGACTTTGGGAGGCTGAGGCAGTCAGATCACCTGAGGTCAGGAGTCCAAGACTAGCCTGGCCAACATGGAGAAACCCTGTCTCTATTAAAAATACAAAAAATTAGCTGGGCATGGTGGTGAACGCCTGTAATCCCAGCTACCTGGGAGGCTGAGGCAGGAGAATCACCTGAACTCGGGATGTGGAGGTTGCAGTGAGCCGAGATTGCGTCATTGCATTCCAGCCTGGGCAACAAGAGCAAACCTCCATCTCAAAAAAAGAAAAAACTCAACAATAAGAAAAAAAATGAGCAAAACTTGAATAGACACGTGGCCATATCACAAGATATAGAAATAGCCAAAGAATACATGAAAAGATACTCAACATCATTAGTTATTGGACATGCAAATCAAAATCACAATGAAATATGACTTCACAGGTATTAGGATGTCTAAAATAAAAAATACAGAAAATAGTCTGTAATCCCAGAGCTTTGGGAGGCCAAAGGATTGCTTGAAGCCAGGAGTTCAAGACCAGCATGGTGAGATCCCCATCTCTACAAAAAGAAAGAAAGAAAGAAAGAAAGAAAGGCTAGATGTAGTAGCACATGCCTGTATTCCTAGCTAGTCAGGAAGCTGAGGCGGGAGGATCTCTTGAGCCCAGGAATTCAAGGCTGCAGTGAGCTATTATCATGCCACTGCACTCCAGCCTGGGTGACAGAATGAGATCCTGTCTATAAAAAAATTAGAAATGAAAATTGGAACCCTTATGAACTGATGGGAAAGTAAAATGGTACAGGCACCCAGGTAAATATTTTGTCATGTTCTCAAAAATGTAAACACAGAATTACCATATAACCAGGTAATTTCCCTCCAAAGTATATACCCAAAATAATAGATAACAAGGACTCAAGCAGACACTTGGTGACCAATGTTCCCTGCAGTATTCACAATGGTCAAAAGGTGGAAAAAACCCAAATGTCTATCAATGGATAAATGGACAAAAAATATGTGGTATATACACAAGATAGAATATTACTAACCCGTAAAAAAGGAAGGAACTTCTGATACATGCTACAACACGAACGAACCTGGAAAACATTATGCTAATTCAAATAGGTCAGACACAAAAAGAGAAATATAGTATGAATTCATTTATATGACATATCTAGAATAAGAAAATTCTTTTTTTTTTTTTTAAGATGGAGTCTTACTGTGCTGCCCAGGCTGGAGTGCAGTGGTGCGATCTGGGCTCACTGCAACCTTTGCCTCCTGTGTTGAAGTGATTTTCCTGCCTCAGCCTCCCATGTAGCTAGGACTACAGGCATGTGCCACCACACCTGGCTAATTTTTGTATTTTTAGTGGAGACAGGGTTTCGCCATGTTGGCTGAGGTCTCAAACTCATGACCTCACATGATCTGCCCGTCTCGGCCTCCCAAAGTGCTAGGATTACAGGCATGAGCCACCAAGCCCAGCTAGAATAAGAAAATTCATAGAGAAGACAGAAAGTAAATTAGACTTTACCAGGGCTGGGGAAAATAGGAGTCATTGCTTACAGGGTACAGAGTTTCTGCTTGGGGTGATGAAAGGGTTTTGGAAATATTTGATGGTGATGGTTGCATATCACATTTAATATAATCAATATTTCTGAATTACACACTTAAAATGATTAAAATAGCCAATGTTCTTATATATTTTTTTTATTTATGTATTTATTTTGACCTGGAGTCTTACTCTGTCACCCAGGCTGGAGTGCAGTGGTGCAATCTCCACTCACTGCAACCTCCGCCTCCCGGGTTCAAGCAATACTCTTGCCTCAGCCTCCCGACTAGCTGGGATTACAGGCACCCGCCACCACACCCAGCTAATTTTTGTATTTTTGGTAGAGACAGGGTTTCACCATGTTGGCCAGGCAGGTCTTGAACTCCTGACCTCAAGTAATCCTCCTGTCTTGGCCTCCCAAAGTGCTGGGATTACAGGTGTGGACCACCATGCCCGGCCTGTTACATATATTTTAGCTTAATAAAAGCCATGTGGGCTTAGGATCAAATAAATCCAAACTCAAATCTTGGTTCTATGAATAACAATAATTTTGTGACATTTAAAAAATTAACCTTACTAAGCTTCAGATTTCTTAATCTCTAAAATAATCACAAAAATAACATCATATTTTACTGAGTTGTGTGAAGACTAAATGAAATATATGCATGTAATGTGCTTATCACTGTATCTGTCCAATAAACAAAAGCTATTATTATTAGCAAAAACATATAAATTGATCATATCATTCCCTGCAGTTAAAAACTTCCAGGAGTCCACACTGCGCTTAGGATAAAATACACAGTTCTTACTATGACCGGCAAAATCCCCTGTGATCTGGCCTGGGCCTACTTCTACTGTTGTATCTTAATACCACTCTCTCATCAGTGTTCACTTCAGACACAATGGCCTTCTTTTAGTTCCTTAGACAAACCACTAAGCTTGTTCCTACCTCAAGACCTTTGTGCACTTGCCATGGCTAGAATACTCTTTCTCCAATTTTTCTCATGACTGGCTTCTTTTCAATGTTCAGGTCACACCTAAAGTGTCACATCTTCAGAGGCTGTCCATTATGACTCCTTCTAAAGTTGCCCTAGACCAACTCCACCCCCACAAGTAATATCAAATCACCCATTTTACTGTCTTCAAAGCATTTATTGCCTTCTGAAATTATTTATCTAATTATTTGTTTAACACCTGCCTCCATCCTCTGGCACACCACTAAAATGTAAGATCGACATAAGCAGAGACTTCATCTGTCCTGTTCATTGTACAAGGAATGGTGTCAGGTACAGAATGTGGCCAAATTAACATCTGTTTAGTGAATCAATGAATGAACACATGAAGCAAATTTGCAACCTCGGTGCAGAACAAGCATGAATTCCTATCCAAATATGTCTATAACATCAGAATACTGGATCAACTCCTTTTATTCTACATATTCTGAGTAATTCAAGTAAAAACACATTTTTCTAATATAACTTTTATGTAACACTAGAAATAGTTACCACTTACTGAGTATTATTTGTAAGTTTTTATGTTAAGCATTTGATATGTATTACCTCTTTGAATCCTCATACAAGCCTGTGAATGTTACTATTCTTATCTCAATTTTACAGAACAGGAATAAGCCTGAGCCTCAGAAAACGAACTGTTCCAAAGTTACACAAGCTAATAGAAGTAAAAGAAATGGAGATTCAAACCCATAAGTGACTCTAAAGCCCTTACTTCTAACCTCAACAATATACTAGGTTATATACTAGGAAAGGGCACTAATCCATGTTCAAATTCTGCATTTTCCATTTACTACCTATGTTACCTTAAACAAAAATCTTAACCTTCTGACTCTCAGTATTCCCAATATAGAAGCAGATAACCTTGTGAATAAACCACCATGTATTTTATAAGTACAGACACTAAGGAAATGCTTTAAGGACACAGCACACCCCTAAATGAGATCCCACAGACACCAGGTATAAGACAGTACCAGTAGACTTAACTCAGTACCACGTATAAACTCTTTAGCCTCGTATTCAAGGCCCTGCAGTCTCACGCCAATCTACTCTCCAGTTTCACCTCTTGCACTTCTTATATGAAACATGTATATTCTAACCATACCAGATTACTATATGTTCCCCAAATACACCAGACTTTTTCATACTGTGCTTTTTCTTCATATGATTTCCTCTATTTAAAACACACTTTCTCAAAGATTTCCTTATTTAAATAGTAAGGCATTTAGCTGACTGGTTTCTTCTTTCAAGAGTGGAGTCTGCTTAATTTGCTCATATAGGTCTACCCTGGCTCTAGTTGCTGAGACCAAGTCTACAATGAGGCAGGGTGGATTAAGAACTCTAGCCCCATACACTAGATTTACTGTCATGTCGATGTGCCTACCAGCCTGACTCTGACTCTGTGTCCCATTTGAAACATCAGGATTTCTATCTGGTTCAGAATTCCCAGTCTCTACCTTGCATACCACTTGAGTGCCAGATGAATTTTGTGTGAGTCACACCTCCATTGATAATCGTACCCTCTAGAACTGGATCATATTTGGTTATGGACAATCTTTATTTATTTATTATTTATTTTTGAGATGGAGTTTCACTCTTGTCACTCAGGCTGGAGTGCAATGGTGCGATCTCAGCTCGCTACAACCTCTGCCTCCCAGGTTCAAGTGATTCTCCTGCCTCAGCCTCTCGAGTAGCTGGAATTACAGGCGTGTGCCACCAGGCCCGGCTAATTTTTGTCTTTTTAGTAGAGACGTGGTTTCACCATGTTGGCCAGGCTGGTCTCGAACTCCTGACCTCAGGTGATCCACCCGCCTCAGCCTCTCAAAGTACGGGAATTACAGGCGTGAGCCACCGCTCCTGGCCGGTTATGGACAATTTTGACACTTGCCATTATCCCCTTTCTGCCACCACTGAACTAAGCACCTTGCTCCCTGCTAACAAACCATCCTGAGGTAGCATACCTCCGTTTTAAAATAATGTCAACTCTTGAGTTCCTATTGCTACAATGTGTTGACTATCATCATTTAGCCAAAATTGTTATGCTATAGTCTCTCCAGGCCTTGACAGTAAGAATGGAGCTCTGTTTTTAATACAGGAGGGATTTAAGTATGTTGCTATATGGAGGGAGAAAAAATAAGAAAATACAAGGAATGGGATAAAAAGCCCAAATGAAGAGATCATCCATGGGCAGGAGAAGGGCCAGGATGTTTTCTGAGATGAGAGATAAAAAGGCAAAGATAGATAAGGATAAAGAGGAGTTTTGCAGAAGGCTAGAAAACGAGTGAGTTGATGGTTGCCCAGTGGCACAGAGGAGACAAGAAACCATGGCCTTGTGGTTAAAATAGTTAGCTTACATACCTTGTAGCTCGATAAAGTCAAGGACGGTATCTTATTCAACTCTATCCCTAGGGCCTAGCATTGAGATAGGCGAAAATGGGTGCTCAAGATATACTTGTTAAATTAAAACATAATGTAATACAGGAAATCAAACATGAGTATAAAGAAAAGAGAATTTGTTATTTTCTGAGTAGCTCCAATATACTATGCATAGTCTAGATATTTGACCCCTATTTAATGGTCAAAGTTGCTGTATAATAAACTTTAGTAGTACTATTTTACAAATGAAGAAACTAAACCTCAGGAAGATTAAATATCTTACCCAAGGCAAAAAAAAAGTAAGAGGTGGGCTAAACTATCTAAAATCTACTACATTCCCTTGCTGCAAAGTGTTCCATATCAACTACAGGACTAAGCATACACACCTTGAGAGGATATACATGATCCCTCATGAGATGTCAATGTGTACTTTGAAAACCTTCTATCTTTGTACAAGCTGAGCCCTCCACTTAGCATCCTTGTACCTCACACTCCACTTCACTGGCTAGTTTCAAATCATCCTTCAAGATTCCATACATGAGTCATCTTCTCAATGGTGTTTTCTCTAAGTCTTCCTCAATATCCCCATATCCTATCTTTGTTTGCAGTCTTCCTGTACTCTCTCTGTGTGCACGATCATATTATAACTCCGACCCCACATACTGTCCTTGTAAATTTGCCTGTCTCCAAAGTAATTAAGGTTGTAGGCAAACTATAATTTTCTCTTTACTCTAGTTTTGCTTGTCAGGCATAAATTTAATATTCCATCATATAGATTCCTTCTCTGTGCTAGCTATAAATATAGTAACTAAGCTTGAAACAGGCATAGACTTAGTTCTGAGGGGAATCCTCAGAGGACAGGCCATTAGAAGTGGTTTTCAACACCCTTATTGTCCACCAAGGACAAGAGATGCATCCCAAAAATGCAATATTCCTTTCAGTTGTAAAAAGAAATGTTGACATTAAGTTATGTGCTAGCCATGTCCTTCCCAAACAGAGTTACAGTAAATCAAGAATAAATTGCCAGGCCGAGCACAGTGGCTCACGCCTGTAATATCAGCACTTTGGGAGGCCAAGGCGGGAGGATTGCTTGAGCCCCAAAGTTTGAGACCAGCCTGGGTAATATGGCAAAACCCAGTCTCTACAAAAAAATACAAAAATGAGCTGGGCATGGTGGCATGTGCCTGTATTCCCAGCTACTCTGAAGGCTGAGGTGGGAGGTTACAATGAGCCAAGATCACGCTACTGCACTCCGCTCATCTCAAAATTTTAAAAGAATAAATTGCCAATTATTGTGGGAAGATGCAGAGGAAGATATAGAAATAGAAGGCCCCACCGATTGTCCCCTCCACTGCACTGACACCAAGTTAAAAACTATCTGCACAGAAAAAAATACCTTCATCAGAACCAAAAATCATGTAAGCACTCATAGTACAAAGTACCTGATTGTAACTTCATATTGCTGAAAGGACACTGAGAAGATAGATAAAACGGTTCAGAACTGCAGACACCAACACCCTGCCAACCCCTGGCAGCAGCAGCATGTTTCAGAGAACATCTCTGGCCGCTGGAGGAGGGAGAACACAGCAATTGTGATGCATTGAACTCAGTGCTTTCCTATTGAAGCAGAAAAGAAAACTGGACCAAAAATGGGCAAAAGATTTGAATAGACATTTGTCCAAAAAAAAAAGACATACAAATGGCAAACAGACATATGAAAAGATGCTCAACATCATTGATCAAAGAAATATAAATCAAAACTACAATGAGATATCATCTCACCCAGTTAAAATGGCTTATATCCAAAAAACAGGCAATAACAAATGCTAGGGAGGATGTGGAGAAAAGGGAACCGATGTACACCATTGGTGGGCATGAAAATTCGTACAACCACTATGGAGAACAGTTTGGAGGTTCCTCACAAAACTAAAAATTGAGCTACTATAAGATCCAGCAATCCCACTGCTGGGTATATACCCCAAAGAAAGGAAATCAGTGTTATCAAAGAGATATCTGTACTCCGATGTTTGTTGCGGCACTGTTTACAATAGCTAAGATTTGGAAGCAACCTAAGTGTCCATCAACAGATGAATGGATAAAGAAAATGTAGTATGTGTACACAGTGGAGTAACTATTCAGCTACAAAAAAGAATGAGATCCAGTCACTTGCAACAGCATGGATGGAACTGGAGATCATTATGTTAAGTGAAATAAGCCAGGCACAGAAAGACAAACATCACATGTTCTCACTTATTTGTGAGATCTAAAAATCAAAACAATTGAACTCATGGACATAGGGTATATAAAGATGCTTACCAGAGGTTGGGAAAGGTAGTGGAGGGATGGTGGGGAGGTGGGGATGGTAAATGAGGATCAAAAATTAGAAGGAATGAATAAGACCTACTATTGGATAGCAAAACAGAGTGAATATAGTCAATAATAACTTAATTATACATTTTAAAATAACTTAAAGAGTATATTTGGATTGTTTGTAACACAAAGGATAAATGCTTGAGGTGATGGATACCCCATTTACCTTGATGTGATTATTATGCATTGCATGCCTGTATCAAAACATCTCATGTACCCCATAAATGTATATACCTACTATGTACCCCAAAAAATTAAAAATAAAAAAATGGCCTACGGAGATTGCTGCGTTTTATATCTGGCTTTTGAGAATTTATTTTATTCTTTTAGTTTAATGTAATGAAATGGATACTGATGCAGGAGCAACTGTTCAACCAAAAGTCTAAGGGTAATTAGCTTTGCACCACTCCATGAGAATCTCCTATAGATGAGCAGCTGGCAGGAGCCCAATTCAGGACGACACAAAATGCCTCGAGAACATCATGTCCAGGCAGCCAGAGCCAATAAGCATCTGTCCTAGCTAGAGGAAGTTAGCATAAATTGCCAAACTTTTAAAACATTGGCTCTGGATCAGCAATCTCCCCTCTGTGTACTGAGAAGCCTTCTTCTCTGGTCAAATAAAGCTGGGATCACTTGGGCTGGCAAGACCAGCTGTGGAGCTGACAGCTGTTGTCCCTCGCCTCTTTCCACTTGGAAGGAGATGTGAGCTTATATAACCTCCTCCACCCACTTGCACCAGTCCCCGAGGATCCCAGCATGCAGAACAGGCAGGGCTGTGAGCTCTGAGTGAATACTGTATCACTCTTTGTACAGGAGGAGAACTTCTTGTCAGCAGGACATGGTACTTTGGCATGTAACAAACTAAGGCCTTTCTTCACAAGGGTACTCCAGCAAAGGTTTCCTAAATTATTGCTGGAGTGTCAAGAGAAGAAATAATGAGCGTAATGAATGAGAAATCTAAAAACTATAATGTAAGATTCACCTTCAACACTACAGACAAAATTCAGATTCATGACTATTTTTAAGGTAAGGATAAATGTGGAAAAAGGAGATGGCACAGTTCAGCAACTTCCCAGACAGCCAAGATACATGGAGTCACCGGCTCTCAATCTCTGCCCCAAGGGAAATTGCCTCATTGCTCTTTTCCTGTGTTAGACAAAAATGGCAATGCCAAATTGTCTTACAGACTGCTAAGGAATCAGTCATACAGATAAATCAATCAAGCCTAGGATTATAAACCTTGCAAGTGTTTATAAACTATAAGTTAAAAGGAAGACTTAAAAAGTCATCTTTAAAATGTATAGAAGTAATTCACAGAAATCGAACTAATATTTCAATGCCAAGCACGTTTTATGCACTACCTCATTGAATCCTCACAATAACCCTGTGAGGTTGATATAATTATTGTTCACATTTTAGAGTTGAAAACAAGGCTCAGAGGAGTGAAGTACTTCACTCCATGTCACAGAACTAGTAGCAGAGTTGGTCTGCTCTGTTCTGATGCCTATGTGCCACGTGGCTAAAGGCGTGGACTCTGGAATCAGATAACCTGGGTTCAAGTACCAGCTCTGCTCCTTTCTAGTGCTTGACTGCGCCAAAGTTATGTCACCTCCCTATGCCTTAGGTTTTTGTTGTTGTTGTTCCTTGTTCGTGTTTGGTATTTGTGTTTGTTTATTTTAATCTGTAAAACAGGAATAAGTAAGACTCCCTATCTCATAGAGTAGGTTTGAGGATTAAATGAATTAGTACCTGTAGACTTCTTAGAATACCTGGCACTATATGAGCATGATATGAATGTCTGACAAATAAACACATAAAAATATGTTATAATAGCATAAAGACAGAAGAGGCCATGAGTCATATCTAGCCCACTGTGCTGCTTCCAGGAATAACTCCATTTAACACATCACATAGCAACAGATGCCTCTCTAACAGATCTTTGGGGACAGCGATATTACCAGTTTCCCTAACAATATATAACATTAAAGTACAGTTACATGCCAAAAGCACTTATTCTGCCTGAACTTCAGTTCTTCCTATTATGATTTTGGCCTACTTCTCCTTGTTCAGGCCTTTGAAGAACTGGAAAACAGATAAGCATGGTAATGTGGAATGTAGAATTGTAGTAAAACAGCTTTAATTTCATGAGAAAAGGAGGAGAGCTGAAACCTCTCCCAATCCCCCTGCTCAATTTTTGTTTTGTTTTTGTTTTGTTTTGTTTTGTTTTGTTTTGTTTTGTTTTGTTTTGGAGATGGAGTCTCACTTTGTTGCCAGGCTGGAATACAATGGCGCAATCTCGGCTCACTGCAATCTCCGCCTCCTGGGTTCAAGCGATTCTCCTGCCTCAGCCTCCCGAGTAGCTGGGATTACAGGCACGCACCACCACACCTGGCTAATTTTTGTATTTTTAGTAGAGACGGGATTTCACCATGTTGGCCAGGATGGTCTCGATCTCCTGACCTCATGATCCACCTGCCTCGGCCTCCCAAAGTGCTGCAATTACAGGCATGAGCCACCACACGTGGCCCCTCCTCAAATATTAACTATTCTTCTAAAGCAATGAAGATTGAGGAATAGAAAAAGAACTCAAACTTCCAGTCTTGACTGATTCAACCTAGCTGTTTGAACATAGACTAATCACTGCATCCATTTACTCTACATCCTTATCTAGAAAATGAAAATACAAGATGAAGACATCACATGGACCCTTAATGCTCAAATATCAAGGAAAATGACTTGTTCCAGGTCATACTAAAAAAAGTGTCATGATTAGGACTCAAAACCAGATATCCTAACCACAAGGATCTTCCTACTATACCTCTCACTCTCCAACAGAGTATCTTTTCTAGCTCTCATCTTCTGACTTCCTGCTACCACTACTTTTCAGCCAAGGCATGGCAGATTGAATTATTGTTCCCAAATTTCCCCCTACCTCTCAATATCCATGTACTCTGCCATGTGACCTTGCAGTTCTGCTAAAGGAAGAATGTATTTCACCTCCTTACTGATGTTGGGCTTGGCATATGATTTGTTTTGGTCAACTGAATTTGTAAGGAAGCAATGGTAGGCTGGCTTGGAGCTTAGCTTTGAAAGACCTCACACGTCTCTGCTTACCCACCATGCACTTCTGCCACCATCCTGAGAATAATCTGCCTCAGGTGACCCTCTGATGCCTGAAAAATTGAGACACATACAGCAGACCTAAATGGAACTTGTGGCCTGAGCCAGGCCCCATCGAATCTAATTGGAAAAAAAAAAAAAAAAACAAAAAAAAAACAAAGCTACCTCAGCCAACCCATAGATGTGTGAGCCAGAAATAAATGCTTATTGCTTTATGCCGCTGAATTTGGGGATGCTTTGTTATGTTATTCTTATGATATCTAACCAATATACAAGGTTTTCTGGGGTTCCCAGAAAAGTATTTCCTGGCAATGATAACGTCTTAAAGAACTAAAAATTTGAGCCCAAATTAAATCGACATACATATCATCAGGCAACATCATCTACCAACAATTTCCCATTTTCCAATGAGAAGGTTTACCCATGAACTCAAACAACAGCTTGTTTAACGTTCTTATTTTCCTGCCTCAGTTTCCTCATCTGCAAAATAAATGTTACAGTAGGGACTGCATCATAGAGTTGTCAAAAGGCCCAAAACAGATTCCATGATAAATATTTAATACATATTGAGTGTTTCATAAGAATAGCAATGATGATGATGAATTGGCATCTTCCTTGATACAATCAAGGAGAGGAAAATAAATGCTTTGAAAACAATATAACAATTTCCTTTTAACTATTAAATTCTGGTTGGGGTACAGGGCTTTTCCCCCCTTACTTGCCTAATAATGCCAGCCACTTCCTAATTGTCAAAGGAAGTGAGAAGCAGCTTTATCTCACACACAAAGAGGCTACATAAGTAAACAAGAAAAAAAAATCCTCTGGACATGCATATCCTACTGTGAGCAGAAGCCAGTTTCCTGGGGAGTTTTATTTTCAGAGGAAGTCTGGCTTTGGAAGATGGACCTCCTCAAAGATTGCTGTGCCTGGTGAAACTGACAACATAGTGCCAGTTGAAAGACAAAATTTTTAAACAGCCGCTTTGGTTAAAAAACAAGCAAGTAAAAAAAAAAGTTCTATTAACTAAGTTGTCTGGATAAATATTGGTTTAGTAGATTATTAAAATAAAAATACACCCCTTGATTTTCAAAATAGAAATCTGGAGACCCAGCTAGGCTCTAGTCTTAGCTAGTATTAATCATATAATTTTAGAAGTAAAATAAACCATATAGCTCATTATCCTCATTTTTTTCAGATAAGGAAACTATGATGCAAAAAGGTACATCTGATTCTTTCTGAAGAGAAATGGCTAAAGCAGGAATGTGTTAAATGAGGGCCAAGACATTGGGCCTACAAGGTTATCTCAGCATAATTTGAACAAAACTAAAACTCATAGAGCTCTGTCCAAAATATCATATCTATGGAATTTCTCTGAAGAACTGGTGATTACATCTGACTAGGAATCAGGTGACCTGGGTTCTGATCCCATCTCCCCCACTAATCATCTATGCCCCTAGTCAATCACTTAACCTTCTAAGCCTCAGTTCCCTCAACTGTAAAGTGAGGTGGGACTAATAACTTTGAAGGTCTCTTCTGCTGCTAAATGTAAGCTACAATATAAATGGATAGTAATAAGTCAAATTCAGTTAAATTTTTAAAAATTTTAAAACTACAATATGCTTACATCATATAGGCAGAAATCACTGCCATATAAGTTCTCACAGTGCCTGTAGAAGCTAAAGCAACTCCATCTTGGATGCAAATCTACTATATTGACTTCTGATTAACCTCTGTTCTGGAAATGCCTCTAAGATTTCTACTTTATCTACTGTTATCAATCCTGCCCTTAGATCACAATAACTTTAGCCATAGATACTGCCCTTAGAAAGATTCACATAGCATTCTTCCCTTTGCCGGGAAGGTCAACTTCAATTGTCCTGCCTATTCCTTCCCTGTGGTATGTAAGCCCTGGGTCTAGGGGGTAATGGTGCAGGGATCCACCATCTTGTCTCACTGCTGCCCAAGACTATGGCTTCTATTTGTAAATATCATGAGATATGAGAACATGTTTCTCTCTCAGAAACTGGATATGTCAGCTTCTTTCTTAAGTCTCTCAGCTTCCTTAGATTTCAGGGGTAGGTGTGCATAGATCTGCTCACTGTGGAACAGTGCTTAAGACCTGTTGGAGGAACAAAAGTGATACAAGAAGCATGAAGGTAGCAGAAGAATTGTGTTTTATCCCTTGCTCTGCCACTAGCTTCCCATAGGACCTAGGAGGGGTCACATTCCCTCTCTGGGTCTTTGAGGCAATCTCTCTTTGGAAGACAAGATACAGTAAAAGTGCCTCTGTGATTATTATATTAAAGTACTATAGATAGATAACCAGTATTTTTCTCTTTCCTGCCCTTTGAATATATTCCAGAGGCTCCTGGTTAGAGTCCAGCATCTCTATTCTCAAAAGGCCATTATGACAGTCACTGTTCATTGCCAATTCAATAGCCACTCTCTTTCTTCCTATTTCTTCAGATATCAGGCAGGCAAGCAATGTTCTCCAAAAAAAAAGTAAGCCCCTCTCCCAGGCCAAAGGAGAATTTTAGTACTCCTATTTCTTTTTCCTAAATATTGTCCTAAGAGTTGGCCCATAACTCCGCTATTGCCAATGAGTTATTAGGGAAAGTCAGCTGGCAACTTAGGTAAGACATTTTTCTCTTGGATAAAAGACAAAATATGTCATATGAAAAGAGCCCTTTATGGCTGGGCATGGTGGCTCATACCTGTAATCCCAGCAATTTGGGAAGCCTCGGCTTCCCAAACACCTGAGGTCAGGAGTTCAAGACCAGCCTGGGCAACATGGTGAAACCCTGTCTCTGCTAAAAATCCAAAAATTAGCCAGGCGTGGTGGCGTATGCCTGTAATCTCAACTAGCTGGGCGGCGCTGAGGCATGAGAGTTGCTTGAGCCTGGGAGGCAGAGGTTACAGTAAGCCAAGATTGCACCACTCCAGCCTGGGAGGCAGATAGAGACTTTGTCTCACCAAAAAAAAAAAAAAAAGAAAAAAAGAAAAGGAAAGAAAAGAAAAAAGAGCTCCCTCCCTTCTTTTCTGCTTGGGATGCTAACATGTGAGTATGTAATATGTTGAGCTGTGACAGCCATCTTACGACCCTGAGGTGAAGTCTAAGAGAATCACAGAGAAAAGACCTGGAGGACACTGACTGAAACTTCTAACTGCCTACCTCAAGAGTTCTTAGGTCACCTATCCATACATACATACGATACAGTTAAATTTATAAATTAGCGACAGTAAGAGATGAGCAACAATAACTACTAAAATAGCACAACAAAAATTATAATATACTGAAATAAAAGTTATGTGAATATGGATAAAGAAAGTTATTAAATCAACAACAAAAGTTATTGTAGTGTTTGATGGTTAACTTTATGTGTCAATGTGGCCATGCCGCGGTACCTAAACATTTGCTCAAATACTAGTCTAGATATTTACTTAGCAGTAGTTTTTAGATGACATTAACATTTAAACCAGTAGTCTTGCGGATGTATGTGGGCCTCATCTAATCAGTCAAAGGCCTTAGGAGTAAAAAGACTGAGGAAGATGACTGAGGAAGAGGAAATGCCTTTGGATTTGAGATGCAACATCAACTCTTCCCTGAGTGTCCATCTTGCCAGCCTGGCCTACGGATTTTGAATTTGCCAGTGCCTACAATTATAAAGAGAATTCCTTAAACTAAACACCTCTCTACAAACACACCCACACCCACATACACACAAACACATGCACGCACACACACACACACACAAATGCCTTGTTCTGTTTCTTTGGAGAACCCTAAAACATGGTATAACGATTTTTGACTAAAAATATACAAAAAGCCTAACTGACTCATTCAATCACTTTGTTCCTGGGCATTTATTATTCCTCCCAAATATCCTAGGAGAGAAAGTCATTACTGAAGTGGCTATGTTGTCTGGGATATAAACCCAGGGTTTGTCATCTCTTGCCAGGAAAATTTAGGAAACGGACACATACGAGGAGTTTAGGAGCGGAGGTTTAACAGGCAGAAGAGAAGAGAAAGAGAAACAGCTCTCTCTCTAGAGAGAGAGGGGTCTCCAAAAGGAAAGGACCTGCTCGCTGTGAATGCACCAGATTTTACAGTCCAGCTTGAGGAGGTGGTGTCTGATTTAGGTAGGGCTCACAGATTGATCAGGTGCGACGTTTACATAGAGCAAGGGAAAGGCTGGTCTCCCCGCCCTAATCTTATTAGGCAAATGAATTATCCTTGGCAGGCACCATCCTGTCTACTTCTTACTGTACACATGGCTGGCAGAGAAAGGATGATGGAGGAGCCATCTTGAACGTGTCTAGTCCCTAACTCCTGACGTCATTCACCCATGCAAGCTCTTAGCTTGCTTGTCTATGTCTGCAGCGCAACTTTACAGGCTGCTCTTTGTTAGAAAATGATTTGAGGCTGCTTTTCATTAAAAAGAAAAGCCTTACCAAGGACTCCTATATCTGCTTACTATCTGCCTAAGTGATTTCTTCTTAACTCCTATATTACCAAAGTCCCTGGAATCTTAACATACAGGCACACCTCGCTTTTATTATGCTTTGCTTTATTATGCTTCACAGTTACTGAATTTTTTACAAATTGAAGGTTTGTGTCAACCTGGCATGGATCAAGTGTACCAGCACCATTTTTCCAACAGCATGTGCTGACTTCATGTATCTGTGTCAGCATCATTTTTTTTTAGCAATACAGTTTTTTTTTTTTAATTTTATATATACATTTTGTTTTAGACATAATGCTATTGAGGGCCAGGTGCAGTGGCTCACACCTGTAATCCCAGCACTTTGGGAGGCCAAGGCAGGTGACTCATTTGAGGTCAGGAGTTTGAGACCAGCTTGGCCAACATGGTGAAACTCCGTCTCTACTAAAATCACAAAAATTAGCTGGGTGTGGTGGCACACGCCTGTAATCCCAGCTACTCGGGAGGCCGAGTCAGGAGAATTGCTTGAACCCGGGAAGTGGAGGTTGCAGTGAGCTGAGATTGCACCATGGCACTCCAGCCTGGGTGACAGAATGAGACTCCATTTCAAAAAAAAAAAAGAAAAAGACAAAAAAAAAAAAAAAAAGACATAATGCTACTGAACCTTTCACAGACTACAGTACAATGTAAATGTAACTCTTTTATGCACTTGGAAAACAAAATTTTTGTGACTCACTTTATTGCAATACTCACTTCATTACAATGGTCTGGAACTGAATACACAATATCTTCAAGGTATGCATTTATTAGAGCTTCCAGAAACCCATTTGCTAATACAAGTGAACAGTTAAGAATATGGAATTACTGTGTTAGAAGGCATTCAATTTTAAGCTTTTCTGGCATATGGTTGAAGCCAAATAGCAAGAACAAAATTATACCACCCTGTTCAGGATAAATAGAATGGACTTCGGAATTGGAGAGACCAGAAAGACCTGTATTTAAATCCTAGCTCTGCCATTTTGTAGCCTGTGTGACCTTGAACAAGTAGGTCATTCTCTCTGAGCCCTGGTTTCCTCTTCTGTAAAATGGGGGATAAAATCTTCACAGGGTACTATAAAGTTGAGATGGCAGTATAGACCCCAATGCACAGCAGGTACTGAAAAAAAAATATTAGCTCCCTTACCTTCCTCTACTAAGAAAATATTTATTAGACCTACACAGTTGCCAATAGCCACAGGTGGCTACATTACCTTAAATTAACTAAAATCAACTAAAATTTAAAATACAGTTTTTTCAGTTACACTAGTAACCTTTCAAGTATGCAGTAGCTACATGTTGCTAGAAGCTATTGTAGTGGAAAACTCAGATATAGAACATTTGACATTTCCTCCAAAAACAGAAAATCCCCAAATTACAATCCAATTTAGGGAGATACATGCTCTTGATTTCCTGTATCTCCTGTCAACTCCAAACATGACTTTGAAGCCAGCTAATATTAGGAACCGAGTTACAAGCTCACAAAAGGAAATCTCATTTGAGCGAGATCACCCTTGTAATTACAAAAACGCTCTCAAATAGTTCAAGTGGAAAGGGCACTGGGATAGGGAGAAGGGGCAGATAACAGTCTCACTGTGGTTGTAGATGGAAAGAGAAAACTAGTGTCTCTCTGCTCTTTGATGCAATTCCCTTCTACTCTAGTGAAGGATGGCAAGGGAGATACAAAAAATATGACCTCATCCTGGGTCATGGTCCATTCTATGTCACTGACAACAGGATAATATTCCCTTTTCACCCTCTACTCTTCAGATTAAATGTGGCCATTATTCTCTTTTTCAGATATAGATTACCTTGTAAAAGGGTAATAACATTACCACATCAGCTGTGTGGGTACATGCCCAGATTGCTTGAGCAAAGGGGTTTACTCTATGCCAGATACTTTGCATATGTGGTTGGTACTAAGTAGAGTCGCTCTGTGTCTGTACAGTAGATTTCTCTTCCACAAGTGACTGCTTCCTTCTCTATATACAGATTAGAGACACGATATACATTTGCTGAATCAAATTCTCTTGCATATTTCTGAACTAACTCATTTTCCTTGGATATGTAGCAAATAAAACACTTTTATACTGCTAGTGATGAGTGATGACATAAATTGATACAACCATTTTGTAGACCAATTTGGTAACACATCTAGTAAAAATGCATAGATTCTACAACATAGAAATTCTATTTCTAAGTATATACCCAGGAGAAGAGTTGAAATATGCACAAGGAGACATGTAAATCACTGTCACAGGAGTATTGTTTGCACTCGCATAAAAAAATGGAAGCAAATGACTCATCCATCAATAAGATAATGAGCATGGCACAATGTCTCACAATCCAAACACTTTGGGAGGCCAAGGCTGGAGGATCACTTGAGACCAGGAATTCAAGACCAGCTGGGCAACACAGGGAGACCTCATTTCAAAAAAATATTAAAAATTTGTCAGGTTTCAGCTACACGGGTGGCTGAGATTGGAACACTGCTTGAGCCTGGGAGTTTAAGGCCATAGTGAGCTCTGATTGTGCCACTGCACTCCACCCTGGGCAACAAAGCAAGGCTCTGTCTAAAAAAAAAAAAAAAAAAAAAAAAAAAAAAAAAAAAAAAAAAAAAAAGATAATTGTTTAAGAAATCATGAGAAAAAAAGCAATATATAAAAGAGCACCTGCAGGTCATTCCTTTTTTATAAATATGAAAATCAGTAATAGCAAACATTTATATGTTGTGTACTATGTGTACCAAATTATTCTGAGCATTTTACACATAATAAGGCATTTTATCCCCACAACTCTATGTGGTAAGTACTATCATTTATCCCATATTATAGATAATGAAACCAAGGCAAAAAGAAGTTAGTGACTTGCCTACACTCACCAGCTACTAAGTTGAAGAGCCAAAATGCAAACCCAGGTAGTCTGGCTCGAGAGTCCACTGTCTTAACCAGCATATTATGTAAAACAATACTATATACTGCTTAGGGAAATTCACCTATGAGATAAAAGGGAAGGAAAGTCATAATAGAGGAAGAAGGTCCATAATGAGGATAATCAGGAGGATAAACCCATAAAGCCACTGCCTCCATGTATGAAGAAACACGGATTGCTGGTGGAAGATGCTACAAAGGAGATACTAAGGTTTTTTAATGTTCTTTTCCATTTTTTGAAATTATAACATATACTCTGAAAAATACACTGTACAAATGTCAAAAAATTTTCACAAACTGACACACCCATGTCATCAGTACCCAAGGTCAAAACAACAAAATATTACCTGCACCCTTGAAAGCCCCTTTGTGATTCTTTTTTTTTTTTTTTCAGTAACACCCCGACTCTTGGAGGTAACCACTAACCTGGCTTCTAACATCATCATTTAGTTTTACCTGTTTTTGCACTTTATAGAAATGGACTCATATAGCAGGTAATCTTTCGTGACTTTTTTTTTAACTCAACCTTGTATTTCTCAGATTCATCTATTTTACAGTGAACAACAGCTCTAATTCATTTGTTCTCATTGCTATAGAATAATGACAATTTGCCACAATGTATATATCCATTCAACTGGTAACAGGCATTATTAATCTTTTTTTAAAAAAATCTTCTGATACGAGCCCCACAAAGCAGGGTTCAGAGTGCAGTGTAGTAGAAAGAGCACAGTCCCTGGAGTAACAAAAATCTGTTTTAGTCTAGCTTCTGTTAATAACTATGTGTCCTTCTACAAGTTATTTGGCCATTATGGGTCTTGACTTCCACATCTGTAGGATACAAATAATAATAATTGAAAGGACATAAACCAAGCACCTAGTACATGGTAGTTATTACTGTAAGGCTTATAAAATGTTTGCTACAGACTTGAAAATCACTTATGGATTACTGTCACATAGCTTAATTCTTGAGCACCTTGGCCACTTGATCTTCCCTGCTAATGCACTCTGGTAGCCATTGAAACCCAAATATGGAAATTCAAATTCTTTGAATCTATCAGTGGGTGGTTTGCTGCTGTTTCCTTCCCCTCTTTCCCAGAGCAAGCACTGGCCTTTGGAATGCAGACCAACACTAACACCTTTGTCTTCATCTACATTGTCAGGTTTCTGCCATCTTTGATATGTTTTCAGTCTCATCTACCTCCAGAACAGACCCTTTTCTTAAAGTTCTTTCTGTGATATCTACACATGGATGCGAAACATCATTAAGACTGACAATCCCATGTCCTGTCATCAATGCCCTCTTGCCTGCCATCTCTTGGGTGAGAACACACTATATCATAGCTTCCACACCAGCTCCCACTCTCCATGAAGTGTGTTAAATGCAGACTCAGATGTCTTAGTCAGACGATTTGGCCCTGGTCCCACCAGAAACCACAAAAAGGCTCAATTCACTGACTGTTCCTCTCTGGCAAGGGCACCCTTGAAAAAGAACTGAAAACATCATACTGTTGGCAACTCTGACAAGACCCAAAAAATATGAATCAAAGGGTACAAATACCCTCCCTGTCATAAGGCTAGAGGGGATGACTGAGTCTTTATTCTGCCATCCCTACCGGACAGTCTAGCATTCTACACTGCGGGATGAAAGACCCATTATAAACAGAGCTGGACTAAGACTTGCTTGTCCTCGCTTAATCTTGGGTCAGAGAACTCAGGGCGGGGGCGGGGGCGGGGAAGTTGCATGATTATAGGAAGGTGAATAGTGGTGAGAAGAGTTCTGCAAATCAAGTGATAAAGTGTACACATGGGGAAGGATGCACAAACTTTGCATGTGTTGGGAATTTTGAGAGGTGGGAGGGATAGGAGTGAACCAAACAGAAATCTAGAGTGGCTGCTCAAAGACATCTAAACACAGTAGAGAAGAAATTAGGAAAAAGGGGCAAAGAAAGGAATTATCCTTCATCTATCCTTGGCTCCAGAAATTAACTCTTATATTAACCCAATATAAGATATGTCAAAATTCAAGGACTCACAGCCAAGGAACTTGGGTTCAAATTCTGGATTGTCCACTGTTTTATTTGACTGTAAAATAAGTCTATTAATAACATCAAGAAGATTACATTAAGGTTCCAGACTAGAATAATAATGTTATAACCCCTAAAATGAAAAATGAAAGTGTGGCTAATGGGAGTTGAGAGCTAAAATGGTTAAGCAAGACAGAAGTGCTAATATCTTCATGTTACAAAGCTAGAGTCAAAAGTTTGTGAAATAAGAAATAAGAGTCTCAGTATATTATTTAAAATAACAGAAGTAAGCAGTACAAGAAGTAAAATGGTGCTATAATTATTAAACAGTGGAAGAGGGAAAGTAAGGGGGAAGTGTGAGCAATGATCTCCTGTATTCACAGCAAGGAGAAAAAATTTTTAAACTAAAATAAAACATAGTAATATAAACATTTTAAAATATAAAAATAACAGAAGGATGAAACATAAATCGTTAAAAGTGGATACCTCTGAGTAATGGGTAAACATGAGAAGCCTTTTGATTTTCTTTGTAGACTCTGTTTTACTATTTTATTTTAAAAAATATGTCTATGCATATATCTTTTATAAAATTTTAATTTTTAAAATGGAAAAGTTAGCATTATTTTCTCAAAAAGTAAGGAATGTGAAATGGGGTTAGTCTGATGAAATTGCAGATCACACATTAAAGTTAGAAAAAAACAAATGTCCTGCCAGGTGCAGTGGCTCACGCCTGTAATCCCAGCACTTTGGGAGGCCAAGGTGGGTGGATCACCTGAGTTCAGGAGTTCGAGATCAGCCTGACCAACATGGAGAAACCCCATCTCTACTAAAAATGCAAATAAAATTAGCTAGGCATGGTGTCACATGCCTGTAATCCAAGCTACTAGGAAGGCTGAGGCAGGAGAAGCGCTTGAACCCGGGAGGCGGAGGTTGTGGTGAGCCGAGATCATGCCATTGTACTCTAGCCTGGGCAACAAGAGCGAAACTCCGACAAAAAAGGAAGAAGAAGAAAGAAGAAGAAAAAAGAAGAAGAAGAAAGAAGAAGGAGGAGAAGGAGAAGGAGGAGAAGGAGAAGGAGGAGAAGGAGGAGAAGGAGGAGAAGGAGAAGGAGAAAGAGAAGGAGAAGGAGAAGAAGGAGAAGGAGGAGAAGAAGAGAAGGCGGAGGAGGAGGAGGAGGAGGAGGAGGAGGAGGAGAAGGAGAAGAAGGAGAAGAAGAAGAAGAAGAAGAAGAAAGAAGAAGAAGAAGAAGAAGAAGAAGAAGAAGAAGAAGAAGAAGAAGAAGAAGAAGAAGAAGAAGAAAGAAGGAGAAGGAGGAGGAGAAGGAGGAGAAGAAGGAGAAGAAGGAGAAGCAGAAGCAGAAGAAGCAGAAGAGGAAGAAGAGGAGGAAGAAGAGGAAGAAGAGGAAGAAGAAGAAGAAGAGGAGGAAGAAGAGGAGGAGGAAGAGGAGGAAGAAGAAGAAGAGGAAGAAGAAGAGAAGAGAACAAGTGTCCTTCTCATTGCATAAATATACCAACTCCATACAGAAGTTGAAAGACATGTCCTATTTAGTTGAAAACAGGAAGATCTATCTGGTTTAACCGTAAGGATGTAGTTTACATATATTTTTAACCAATAGGGTTCTGTTATAAAAGACATGTTGCCCCCAAATTCCACTATAGAAAACACATCCAAGGGAAAGTGCCACTTGAAGCATCAATGCCACTTTAAGAAGTTAATCCTGCTTGAATAACAGGATGAGTTTATACAGAATGTGTTCACTATTAGTTCGGAGCATTATCTGGGTTATTTTGTTCCTTCCTTCTTTGCTTTCATCCTTCCTCCCTACCTCCCTCCACTTCTATGACAAAGAGGTATCCTCCCACATCCTGCAAAGCCAGAGACACATACTGGGAGACCTAGTAACATGAAACCTCTTCATATGCCAGTAGTCACTCAGGAAACATTCAGTGTTCAACACCGCTATCCCTCTGTTCCTGCCTCATTCATTAACTTCTCAGTTCTTTTTTGATCTTTAATTCACAGTAAGTCCATCATCAATCGGACAGTTTCATGGAGCACTTTCTATCTTCCCTATTCTATTACCAGTACTAACAAGAATTACAGTGATTAAAGAAAAATTTTTAGCACATATGATTGATGAAAGAAACTTATTTAGTGCATATTATTTGCCAGGTCCTGTACTAAAAACTTTATATATGTTAACTAATTTAATTAATTAAATAACTATCTGTATACAAATTTTCATCAAATACTTCCTCCTCTTGATTCTGAAGCCTGAGAAAGCCCACGAACTATCTACCAAATGGGCAGGAGTTATCTACCAAATGTAATTTCTTTGTCTAGTTCAGTGTTATCCAATAGAAAGATAATATAAGCCACATGTAATTTTAAAATGTTTAGTAGTCACATTTCAAAAAGGAAAAATAAGTGGCCAAATATTATCACTTAAACACATAATCAAAATTAAATGTTAATATTTTCTATTTTTTCATACTGTCTTCAAAATCCACAGTATATTTTAGGGTGTATTTTCCACTTACAGTGCAACTAGTTCTGTCTACTGCATTTCTAGTACTCAGTGGACAAATATTTAGTTAATTATCCTTAGAATCTCAAACTAACAGAAGATCAGATTTGGAAGATTTGACATTGTTCTTGTTGTCAGGAGTCATGAGAAAACCGAGGTTCAGAGAGAAGTGCTATTTCCTGCAAAGTGAAATGAGCCCTAGACTTACAACAAAACTCAATTCATATCCAAGCTACTGAGTGACCTTAGAGGCTATACCTCACTGAACTTAGTGTCCCCACCTGTTAATGGAGGATAATAACCTTTACAAGATTGTTCTGAGGTTCAAATGAGAACATGGATCTATATGTGTGAGGGCCTAATATAACACCTACCACAACCAGTGAACTCACAAAGCTAGCTAGTAGCAGTGCTGGGTATATCAGGCTAAGTCCAATCACAAGATATAAAACACTACAAACAATTAACATATAAGAAAACTCTATATGGTACTCTAAGGCTAAGGAAAAGTACTCAAATAAGGACAAATTTTAATGGGGTTCAGACCTCACTTGAAAAGGAGTAATTTGGCAGGGCGTGGTAGCTCATGCCGGTAATTCTAACACTTTGGGAGGCCAAGGCAGGAGGATCGCTTGAGCTCAGGCATTCGAGACCAGTCTGGGCAACATGGTGAAACCCCATCTCTACAGAAATTACAAAAAAAAAAAAAAAATTAGCCAGGCGTGGTGGTATGTGCCTGTAGTCCCAGCAACTTGAGAGGCTGAGGTGAGAGGATCACCTGAGCCCAGAGAGGTCGAGGCTGAAGTGAGTCATGATTATACCACTGCACCTCAGCATGGGTGACAGAGTGAGACCCACCCTGTCTCCCAAAAAAAGAAAAGAAAAGAAGAAATTTAACACACTGGATAGCAGAATGTTTGCTGATTTTGCCCGGTGGTTCACAGTCACTGTGTAAGCAGGAGGCAACTCCCCAGAGTACAAAAAAGCAGGCCAACAGTGACCAGTGGAGAAGGTATAAAGAGAAGGTGGGAAAACTGAGTTGCAGGTGAGCTCAACGGGGCCAGCCTGGTTTGGTGGGAACCCTCTAGGGTGCAAGGTCAATGTATGAGGGCCCTGCAGAGTGGGTAATAGCTCCATGATAACTCTTCACCAGCAAGCAGGCCATGTAGGGTAGGGGGTCTACAGAGGGAAGCTGAAGGACTGCATGGTCATGAAGCCTTCAAGGAGATTGAGGCACCATGTGCCTGGGTGGGTGGCTGGGTCAGAGTTCCATCAGCTGTCCTCCCTGCCCCTGCCCCGCCCCCACCTCAGCTGGAAACGTGAAGAGATCCCCCTCCTCCTGCAACGTCCCTCCAGCTCCCTCTACTGAGAAAGTTTAAGGCGTGCTCACTATAAAGGAAAGATGCTTAAAGAAAATCTGTCCATTATTACAGAGCAGGTATTGAGAGGCTTGGAACTGATGGGCAATAAATTGATAACATACGGGGTAGACTATAAGTTACATTTTGACTATTGGAATTCTACATAGTTTATTGGAGACATGACTCACACTAAGTTGGTCTTCTTTGTAGATATGCAGGCTGGCCTTACTGGTAAAGAATTATGAAAGAAGATAGATACATATTTAAACTTTCTGAGACTCACATTCTTCATTGAGACAATGGATATTAAAAATCCTACCTCACAGGTTTGCTGTGAGAATTAAGGAAGAAAGCATGTGTAAAACCCTCAGTGCAGGCATGGGCCATAGGAAGTACAGTCATGCACCACAAAATAATGTTTTAGTAAACAATGAACCGCATATACAATGAAAGTCCTGTAAGATTATAATACAGTATTTTTACTGTATGTTTTATATGTTTAGATAAACAAATACTTACCATTGGGTTATAACTGCCTATACTATTCAGTACAGTTAACACCAGTACAAGTTTGTAGCCTAGGAGCAATAGGCTATACCATATAGCCCAGTTGTGTATTAGGCTACACCATTGAGGTTTGTGTTAAACACACTCCTGTGAAGTTCACACAACCACGAAAACATGTAATGATGCATTTCTCAGAACAACATTAAGCAACGCATGACTGCACATAATACAAATTCATTTCCATTTGCTCAGATAATATGAGGGCAACCATGGTAGCATATCCTTACTTTCCTAGTGTTATTCTTATAAAGGAATGAAAGTAAATCAAATTATTTCACAAGTGGTTATTTTTATCCTCAGTTATAAGTTTAAATATACTTCTATCCTTCAATTATATCCTCTCCCAACTAAGTATTGATGTTAATGAGACTCCAGTGAAACAAGTAGAATCCAGTATTGCTGGGCTATCAGGGGAACTCACTTTGCTTGAACACCAGTCATTTCTAACAATGCCCATGTAAATCTGATGATAGCAGGTAGTGGGAGCTCAACCACTACTTTGCTCTTTCTTCTCAAAATTTGCTACTTTCATGGCCAGGCATGGAGGCTCATGCCTGTAATACCAGCACTTTGGGAAGGTGAGTTGGCAAGATAGTGTCTTTTAAAAAAAGAAAAACTTACTGTTTTCAAATTCTTGATCCAAACTGATTGTCATGATATTCCAAATAATATCTACTGGTTGGTATGCTCTTAGTCCTAAAAAAACCTAGATGCTTGGATAATATGCTGTATTTTAGCCCTGGCAGAAGAAACAACCTCTGCTACATGGTGGATATACATTGAGAGCTCATGAAACAGACCTACACCTAGATGAAAAGATTAAAAATGAAAATCATTCACATCCCTTTAACAGGCATTGGAGAATCAGAGATCCATGGGATGGTCAAGCTGAAAAGAATGTGAAATTATCTGGCACACAGCATTATCCAATGGAAGTTTGCACAATGATGGAAATGTATTTTATCTGCACTGTCAAATACAGTAGCTACTAGACACAAGTGACAGCTGAGCACTTGAAATGTGGCTAGAAAGAATGAGGAGCTGAGTTGTTAATTTATTTAAATAGATAGTAGTTACCATAATAGACAGCAAAGATCTAGACAGCATAGCTTAATGCAAAGAGTATGGAATGTAAAGCTAAAAAGACCTTTAGGTCTAAATCCAGGCCATTATCACTTACTAGCCACATCAGTCTGCTCTTGCACTGCTATAAAGAAATACATGAGACTGGGTAATTTATAAAGAAAAGAGATTTAATGGGCTCACAGTTCTGCATGCTGTACAGGAAGTATAGCAGCTTCTCCTTTGGTGAAGTCTCAGGAAACAAAATCATGGCAGAAGGTGAAAGGAAAGCAGGTACATCTTACATGGCCAGAGCACGAGCAAGAGGTGAGGGAGTTGCTACATACTTTCAAACAACCAGATCTGATGAGAACTCACCACTAGGAGAACAGCATTGAGGGGATGGTCCTCAACCATTCATGAAGGATCCGCCCCCATGATGTAATCACCTCCCACCGGGCCCCACCTCCAACACTGGGAATTACAACTGAACATGAGATTTAGATGGGGACACAGATCCAAACTATATCACTAGTTATATAACTTTGGTCATGTTATGTATCTTGTCCAAGGCTCAGTTACCTCATTTGTGAAATGGGGAAAATGCCAGAAGCACACAAGGTCCTTGTGATTAAAGAATGAACGTAAAGCCCCTAGCCTAGTGCTCAACATAGCAGGCAGTTGATAAATGATAGCTAGTTTTCCAGACAAAACAACAAAAACACCAAAAGGAGAAGCAACTTATGCACAGATACAGAGTCTGTTGGCCACAAAGTCAGAGGCCAATTCTAGATTTTCTTACTTTCTTTCATGATCACTTTTCTCATAGAAACTAATCACCCACCCCTCCGATCCCCTTTGTCATGTTAGTTGAGGCTACTATAACAGAATGCCATAGACAGGGTGACATAAACAACAAACATTTATTTTGCACAGTTTAGGAGGCTGACTAGGCCAAGAGCAAAGCACCAGCAGGTTGGTGCATATCTTTGTAAAGTGAAGAGTAGTAGCCTATACAACTATTTGATTGCTATTTAAAAAAAAAAAACTTATACATATACAGAAAATGTACCTTGGTGAAGCCTATTTGTTCCTTCCGGAAATTTTCCAAGGGTTTAATCAGCAAATCACTAGCATTGTGTACCTAGACAAAAAGGAAAAACAAACAAAATAATTTCTAGGTTAACAAGGTTCAAATACAAGATTCCTTGTTACTATGACATTTTCATTTATATACCATCCTGCAAAACGTTAAATGGTTTGCTGATTTGTTGGGGTTTATTATTGTTTGTTTCTATATTGTTTCTGAAAATCGAATGCATTGAGAAGAAGTGGGAGAAAGAATAAGAGGGGCATTTCTCTGTAACTTTAATGATAGTCTGATCTGAGTTTTTAATCGATAAATATCTGAAGTGATGTCCAGCAGAAGACAGAGGAGACCTGAAGGACAGGTGAAAAAGAGAAGAGAAAGAGAATGGCAAATACAAGAAAAGGACAATTGCAGCAAGTGCAAATCATTTCATCAGAGGCAAATGAGTGTGCAGTGATAGCATTAGGATAAAACATTTACAGTCCTGCCTGTGCCATAAAACCAGAAAATTTCCTTCAGAATGTGGAGTGCATTACAGCATCACAGAAAACACTAGACTAGGCCTTCAAATCACCTAAATATAAATGCTCAGAAGCTAATAGGAATGGCCTGTTCAGGGACTATTAATATTGGCATTAATAAATATGTTCTGGAGATATAAAAACATCAAAATCAAAGAAGACCCCTTGTTCTTTGGGCAGGTAAAGGTATACAAAGCTTTTTCTTCATATAAACCTCTAATGAGATTGTGTATGTCCAAGGCAACAAGTGGGGTTTGTGCCTCCGTGGTGAGAGTTAGAATCACTAAAATGGAAGACCTTAGAGAAGGCATCTAAAGGGCTGCATTTTGGGAATCATTGCATTAATTTTTATTAATTAGCTACAAGACAGAAAGCTAAAAGACAAGTTTCCTTGCCATATAAGACATAAGTGTCAGTAAGACAAGATACATCTTCATAACAAAAAATAGACAACAGAGGAAAAAGTCAGTTTTGACAAGATCTGACTTCTCCAATCTAAGAAGCAATTTTTAACCTACCACCCCAAAAGTGTGGAAAGTTGTGGGGCATTAGTGCATGGGTTATACGTGTCTTTCAGGTAATTTGGGCCTCTTGTTTTGTGTGTAGGTATGATTCAAGGTTCAACTAAATGGGCAAACTCCTAAAATGTCACTGCTAGCCTTTGTATGAGAACAACCTGGTGAACCCTGACATTCTGATCTACTGCAGCTCCTAATGCTACCATCCAGGACAGGTAGCACCCAGCAAAAAAATATATAAAACTAGGCAAGAAAAAAAAATGTTTTCCTTGAGAACAGTCATTCTCTATGTCTCCTGATCACCAGTGCTTTTATAGCTGGCTTTCTAAAACTTGTTTGCTACAAGCCTAGACTTAAAAAATCATGTAACCCTTCCCAAAGTTTGCTGATTTTTACAAAAACAGATCTCTTGCCTACTAACACTTCCAGACCCTGTCTGATTCTCATCACATCTCTTCTCTTCTACTGGATCTATGAAACCCCATTGAGTCCTAATTGTACTATAAACTACCTCCCAGTATGACCCTTAACATTCTCTTTTCATCTCTGAGTGTGCTCATTAGCCAAAGGCAGTAAAGTCTATAAATTCCACCCTGCAAGAGCCCCTAGTAAAGACTTCTCTATGCAGGTCTGACTCATAGAAAGATTCGTTTTGGTTGCTTAGGAAATCAAAGATTCACTAACAATTATGGTATCAAAAAAAATTACACCAAAGTCTCTCCTTAATTGAAAGTAAAACTTCTTCTACTAAAAATATCCACAAATTAAGTCATTGGTGTCATAGGCCCAGTACAGAAAGTCATTTTTCTCCTTTAGTATTGTGGAAGCCTTAAAACATGGCCACAAACTCTGACATGCCTTCCATTGAGAGGTGAGGTCTATATTCCCTCTACCTTGAATGTGAGTGGGCTTGTTAATATTTTGAACAAATAGAGCACTCCAGAAGTAACACTCTGTGACATTTGAAGCTAGGTCATAAAAGGCCAGGACCAGTTCTCTCCCAGTTCTCTTGGAATACTCCCACTAGGAGCCTTGAGACAGTATATGAGAAGTTTAATTACCCTGAGATTACCAAACAGAAGAGGCCAAATTCTAGTCAATGTCTCATACCAGCTGAATCTGCCCTTCCTGCCATCCCCAGTGGAAGGTGCCAAACATTAGGAAAACCATTTTGGACCTTCCATATCAACTCATCTGCTAGGTAAATGCCATCATTTGGAGCAGAAGAATCGCCCAGCTGACCCGTCTGAATGCCTAACCCACAAAATAATTACAAATAATTAGTTTAAGTTTAAGCCAGTAATCTGCAACCTTTTTGGCACCAGGGACCAGAATCATGGAAGACAATTTTTCCATGGACCCAGGGTAGGGGGAGGTGGAGATGGTTTCAGGATGAAACTGTTCAACCTCAGATCATCAGGCATTAGACTGTCATAAAGAGCATGCAACCTAGATCCTGCATGCACAGTTCACAATAGGGTTTGCTCCTATGAGAATCTAATGGGGCTACTGATCTGATAGCAGGCAGAGCTCAAGCAGTAATGCTCCCTATCCTGCTGCTCACCTCCTGCTGTGCGGCCAGGTTCCTAATAGGCCATAGACTGGTGCCCCGCAGCCTAGGGGTGGGGGACCCTGGTTTCAGCCACTAATATTGGAAAAAGGTATGAAGCAATAGATAATTAGAAAGACAATTTGCAGTTTAAAAAATGCAATACGGGTCGGGTGCAGTGGCTCACACCTGTAATCCTAGCACTTTGGGAAGCTGAGGCGGATGAATCACCTGAGGTCAGGGTTTCAAGACCAGCCTGGTCAAAATGGTGAAATCCCGTCTCTACTACAAATACAAAAACCTAGCCAGGTGAGGTGGCACATGCCTGTAATCCCAGCTACTTGGGAGGCTGAGGCAGGAGAATCACCTGAACCCAGGAGGCGGAGGTTGCAGTGAGCCAAGACTGCGTCACTGCTCTCCAGTCTGGGTGACAGAGTGAGACTCAGTCTCATAAATAAATAAATAAATAAATAAATAAATAAATAAATAAATGTAATACCTAAGAAGTGGCCAACTGGGAAACATTGAAGAAGTTTGCCTTTAAATAAGAAGTGAACATACTACTTTCTAAAGCCTGTATGGAGCTGGGCCCTTGCATATTCAGGAACCCCCAGGATGGCAGAGTTGCTGGCTTTTCATGCCCCAAAGGGGATTGTCCTGCATAAGCAAGTGTGTCAGCAACTTCTCACACAGGGTCCACAAGGCCACTGACTTTTAGATTTTTGATCCCAGTTCAGTCTAGAAAAATAGTCCATGGTTTACTAGAATTGCAGTACATCATTTTCCCTTAATCACTTTGGCAATACTGCTCCCAGTCTCCTACAGCACAAACAGATACTGTGAATCTTTTCCTTTCTATGACACTCATTGGTAATTATATTATTTTCTTGTCAGAATAGAGACTTAGGAATGTAGAAAAAAGTCACGTTGAGGATTTCCTCTTTTTTCTTTCTCATTCTATTTTATTCTGAAACCCCTTAGAACTTGAGCAATGACTCCCCTTTTAAGTAAACTTGGCCTTTAATCTCTTCTCTAATCACTGCATTCATTGTGTGAGCTCACTGGGGACAAAAACTCCCACCTGCTCTCTCAGGTAGAATCTTCACCATAAGGAGTGACATCCTAAACTCATTAGTGAGTTTCTATCATCAGAATCCTATTGAATAAAGGCCAAAGTAACACTGAACAAGGTGTTGAGCAGAATAGAGATGATACTCAGTCCAGTATTGCAGGATTGTTCAGGAATCTTTGATGGTAAATGAAATATCAAAATAAAGCACTGGGCTGGGCACAGTGGCTTGCGCCTGTAATCTCAGCACTTTGGGAGGCCAAGGCGGGTGGATCAGCTGAGGCCAGGAGTTCGAGGCCAGCCTGGCCAACATGGCAAAATCCCATCTCTACTAAAAATACAAAAATTAGCTGGGCATGGTGGTAGGTGCCTATAGTCCCAGCTACTCAGGAGGCTGAGGCAGGAGAATCACTTGAACGCAGGAGGCAGAGGTTGCAGTGAGCCGAGATCAAGCCACTGCACTCCAGCCTGGGCAACAGAGGGAGACTCTGTCTCAAAAAATAAAAAATAAAAACTTTTTTTAAAAAGAGAGAGCATTAAAGACAGGCTGAAATATCATGGGGGCCTCTTTAGGTGACTTTTGGCAGTCTTCAAAAACAGACCTTGCACATTGCCAACAGAGGCCTCTTTGGAGTCAGAAAAGAATCTAGGCAAGCTTCATAATCATATAAGAAGTGTGCAATTCAGACTTTTCGAGGCCCTCCCCCCGCCCTTTTTTTTTTCTTGGCAGGGCCTTACTTGCCCAGGCTGTAGTACAGTGGCATGATCATGACTCACTGCAGCCTTGACCTCCTCAGGTTCAGGAGATCCCCCCACCTCAGCCTCCCAAGTAGCTGAGACTACAGGTGCACGATAACGCCCGGCTAATTTTTGTATTTTTAGTAGAGACAGGGTTTCGCCATGTTGGTCAGGCTGCTTTTGAACTCCTGGCCTCAAGAGATCTGCCTGCCTCAGCCTCCCAAAGAGCTAGGATTACGAGCATGAGCCACCGCACCCAGCCCCAAGAGGATACTTTTGAGAACATCACAGAGATGCCCTTCCTCACTTCTTCCCTTCATAATTCCTTCCCCAATTTATATTCGTTTATGGAGATGACCAGACACAGGCAATTTCCATGCTTGAGGGCTGTGAACTTTCTTCCTGTTATTCTAAAGCTTATTTTGGACTCTTCTTTTACAAAGGATAAAATGCAATATAAGACCCACTAAATTATCCAGATTGGGGTAGAGGGGTCCTTTTGCTACAAAGCCAGGAAATGGAAAAGTTATAATCAAGCAATGAATTCCTGGCATGGGGTGAAAGCACTCATTAAGCCTAACCATCTCAGCATTCCTGGAATTAAGTGGGAAATAGGGAGCAAACACTCAATATATGATTGAAAAGTTGTTGGAACAAAAGGGCACAACATAATTAAAGACAGAAGAAAATGAGTCAGTCATGTGGCAAAGTACCAGCAGGAAGGGTGAGAAAAACAACATCTCAAAAGATGAATACTACTTCAATATGTGAGGGCTTTGTTATTGGGTAAATAAAAGAGATGGAGAAACAACTAGGGCTAAAGCGAAGTACAGCTGAGCTTTCTAATGCTATCTGAATGAAATGGGGGCAAATGCCTTTGAAAACAACATGGGCAGCAGTCCACAAACTCTGTGGGCAGAGAAGAACATTTAGTAGAGTGTGTATTAGCAAGGGGGCCATCTAAGAGGCTCCAGGGAAACCACACATATTGGTCTCTTCTTAGTACATTTAAAAGCAAATATTTTAAACTAAGAAAATTCCCAAGTCATATTTCCACAAGCAGAATCTTGTGAGTAACTAAAGACAACTAAAAACCATGCTTACATAATCAGTATTTTCCCCTTATAAAACACTTCCATGTTTACTATATTATTTGGAGAACTTTAAACAACCATAAGAGATGGGGATTATTTTCCTCACTCTACAAATAAGAAAAAGGAGCCCAGAAAAATGAAGTAATTAATCTGAAGTCAACAAGTTAGTGACAGAGCCAGAATTAGAGCCTTAATTCTCTAATTCCCCTACCTCCAAGTCCTGCTTTCAATCCTACTTCTCTAGGAGTCTAGATTCTATGAGCAGTATTTTGAGAAGGCAGTACCACACTGTTGAAAGGAAAGAGGTTTTATAGGTAAATGAGTTCTGGCTGTTGGAATAAATAGCTTTAACAAAACTGAGAAGCCCACAAAAAGTTATCTGATGGAGAAAGGTAAAGTAGACCACTTTGATATCCTCTACAGAATTCCCATCTTACCATCATGCCCGTAACAAAAATGAATATTGATCAACATATACATTTCAACATTTAAGTCCCCAATAAGTCTGTGGTGGGGACAAGGACCAGTATTTCCAATAATTTTCTGCTGGTCTGGTCATGATGGTACTGCTGCTCTAAGGACCACACAAAAAGATTATTTTTAGGCTGTTAAAATAATTAGACTTCATAAAAATGAAACCCTGAAGTACAAATCTAGCAAAATACGTAGAAGATCTATATAAGGAAACTATAAAACTCTGATGAAAGAAATCAAAAACAATGTAACTAAATGGAGAGATAACCCATGTTCACATTTAGGAAAAGTCAATATTTTTAAGATATCAGTTTTTCCCTGGTATCTTAAAAGCAAATCCTAATCAAAATAAAAAAGATATCTCTAGGATCTTAAAAGCAATCCCAATCAAAATCCCAGCAAGTTATTTTGTGGATATGAACAAACTGATTCTTAAGCTTATACCTGACTTCAACGGTTTTTACTACAATGCAATTCCTACCATGCTAAAGTTATGAAGATAGTGTGGTGTTGGTGAAAGAACAGATAAATAGATCAATGGAACAGAAATAGAGAGCCCAGATACAGACCCATATAAATATAGTCAAGTGATCTTTGATAAAGGACAAAAAGTAATTCAAGGAGAAAGAATAGTATTTTCAAAAAATAATGTTGGAGCAACTGGATATCCACATGCAAAACAGTGAATCTAGACACAGACCTTATATCCTTCATAAAAATTAATTCAAAATGAATCATTGACCTAAATGTAAAACAAAAAGCTATAAAATTCCAAAAAGATAACATAGGAGAAAATCTGGGTGACCTTGGATTTGGAAAAGACTTTTTAGATATAACACCAAAAGCATGATCCATTAAAGCAAAAATGTATAAGTTGGACTTCATTAAAATAAAAAACCTATGCAATGCAAAAGATACTGTTAAGAAAATAAAAAGACAAGCCACAGATGGGGAGAAAATCTTTGCAAATGCCTATTGGATAAACGTCTGGCATCTAAAATATACAAAGAACTCTTAAAACTTAACAAAAGAAAATCAATTTAAAAATAAGCAAAAGAACTGAACAAATACCTCACCAGAGAGGATATACCGATGGCAGTTAACCATATGGAAAGATGCTCTGAATAATATGTGATTAGGGAGTTGCAAATTACAACAGCAATGAGATATGACTACACACCCGTGAGAATGGCTAAAATCCAGAACACTGACAACAGCAAATGCTGGTAAGAACATGGAGCTGGCGAGGACATGGAGCAACAGGAACTCTGATTCATTGCTGGTTATGCACAGCTATTTTGGAAGTTGGTTGGGCAATTTTTTACAAAATTAAACATACTCTGACAATTTACACTCCAGCAATTACACTCCTTATTATTTAACTAAATCAGTTGGAAATTTGTATCAACACAAAAACCTACATACAACTGTTTATAATAGTTTTCCTTGTAATTGCCAAAATTACCAAGATGTCCCTCAGTAGGTGAATGCATAAACTGTGGTAACTCATACAATGGGATATTATTTAATGATAAAAATAAATGACAGGAAAATAAAATGCATATTGCTAAGTCAAATACGCCAATCTGAAATGGCTACATACTGTTTGATATCAACTATAAACATTCTGGAAAAGGCAAAACACAATAAAAAAAAGATCAGTAGTTGTCAGGGTTTCAGGACTGGAGGAGGAAGAGAAGGATGAATAGATTGAACAAAAGAAATGTTCATGGTCATGAATCTATTCTGTATGGTGGCACTGTAATGGTGGATACATGTCATTATATATTTGTCAAATCCATAAAATGTACAATATCAAAAGTAAATCCTAATGTAAACTATGAACTTTAGCTAATAATATTGTTTCAATATTGGCTCATCAATTATAACAAATGTATCACATTCACGATGTTTAATAATAGAGAAAACTGAATGGGAGAGAGAAAGGTGGTATATGAGTTCTCTCTGTATTTTCTACTGATTTTCTCTATAAAAGTAAAACTACTCTACAAATTGAAGATTAACAAATGGATAATTTGGCTAAAAACACTAAAGACCTCAATTTCTGTCAACATGTTTAAAGGCCCAGTTTAATATCCACTGAAATTCTTTTTCACTGAAATGAATACAGATGGGATTTGCACATTAATTTCCCTCTATCTAATGCCAAACTCTCAGGGTGGAAGCTTGAGACATAATAACCAGATCTATTACCTAACTATTTTTACAGCACCAAGAAGCTATCTGACAGAAATCAAAATAGTATAGGATCAATCCAAGCATAAAGGACAGGAAAAATCCCCTATATCACCCATGAACTCAGCTTCAGTGACAGAGTTAGTGACTTACCATCATCATCCTCTCATTTTCTACCTCGTTGAGCAATTCAGCAAATTCCTTGAAGGATTCAGCTGGAAGGAGAGAATCAAATGTAAAACAAATTAATCATGGTGCTTGATAGACAAAGGGACAGAGATCTGTGCAACAGGAAGTAGGGACCAGTGCCCTATGCCCACATGGCCACTAGAGGAAGGTGTCAAATCGGAGGACAAAAGCAGGTGTTCAGTACCTATTGAATGTTTCTTTTCTTTTCTGTTTTATCAACCCCCATATACTTTAATATTTTATTTAATCCTTACAGCCACTCAGGAGTAGCTAGAATTTCTCTTATTTCATAGACAAGCAAAGATTAGAAAAGAGGCAAGGGGTTTGCTGTGTAATGAATGGCATCTACAGAACCCTAAAATGAGTTTGGATCCCTGTTCCACTACTGATCAACCAGAGAGTATTGCTGTAAAAACTAAATTGGATGGTAAATGTAGGGTCAACACAAAGTAAATAATAAATACTACCCTTTCCACCCTCCCAAACTTTCTACTCTTCTAGTGCCAATTGTGCCACTTACTGGCAGGATGACTGGGCAAATCACTTCCCTTCTCAGAAATTTTGATGTCTTTATAAACAAAAAAAAGGTAAATTAAGCTAAACAGTCTTTAGTGCCTCTTCAGATTCCTCAACTTCTCTCCAGAAGCAGGAAATATATTCTCAACTGGCATCTGAATGAAAGCCTGGAAAAACAAATTTGTCCACACTACCATTTTTAATCAAAAATTGAGTTTCCTCCTTTAAAGAACTGAATAAGTCCAGCATTCCTGGTGTCAAGGAAATGAATTTCAGGGTCAACACAGCATGCAAGGCAATGACATTTCTTTCTTCTTCTGAGGATTAAGTTGCTGCAAATACCCAGGGAGATCACCTTTGCAAACACTAAATTCATTCAGAGCTCAACTGTAGCACAGAAAAGATAAACACCACACTCAGGAAGAGTAAACAGGAAAAAATGGAAATGTTTGTTGACCTTCTGTCCCCAAATACTTTATGCTAAGAAAACTGTCAGAGAGATTTTTTCAATTGGCATTTTTCCAGACACGATCAGTTTACCTCTAAAGGAAATGTGACAAATATCATATTCAAACATTTAAAGGAAAAGACTAATTTTATGGACATTAAATGTGCCAAGCCTTCTGCTTCAGGGTTTAATTGTGACGATACCTTTATTAGGTGCTTATTATTATCACTGAATTGATATCACCAGATAATATAGTTTGGATATCTATCTCCTCTAAATCTCAGGTTGAAATTTAATCCCCAATGTTGGAGGTGAGGCCTGGTCCGAGGTGTTTGGGTCATGGGGTTGGATCCCTCATGAACAGATTGGTGCAGTCCTCCTGGTAATGAATGACTTCTCCTTGTATTACCTCCCACCCCCAGATCTGATGGTGCAAAACAGCCTGATATCTTCTCCACTCTCTCTTGCTCCATCTCTGGCCATGTGACACACCGATTCCCTTTCTTCTTCTGCCACCACTGGAAGCTTCCTGAGGTGCTCACCAGAAGCAGATGCTGATGCCATGCTTCCTATATAGCCTGCAGAACCATGAGCCAAATAAACCTCTCTTCTTCATAAATCACCTGGCCTTGGGTATTCCTTTATGGTGACACAAACAGACTGAGACATAATAAAATGCACCATTTAAAGTGTACAATTCAGTGGCTTTTAGTATATTCACAAAGTTTTGCAACTATCACCACTGTATAATTGCAGAACATTTTAATCACCCCCAAAAGAAACCCAAACCCTATTAGCATTACACCCCATTACCACTTCCTCCCAACACCCAGACAACCACTAATCTAGTTTCTATTTCCATGAACTTGCCTACTCTAGACATTTCACATAAATGGAAACACATGTGACCTCTGAATCTTGTTTATGCAACCATGAACATTTGTGAACAAGTTTTATGTGGATGTATGCACATATGAAAAATTGGCCCTCCATGTATGTGAATTTCGCATCCCACAAATACTGTATTTTTCTATCCAAATCAAAGAGAAAAAGTCTGCATGTAACTGGACCTCTGCGTTTTGAACCCATATTGTTTAAGGGTCAACTATATTTAGTATTTCTTTATAATCAGTTTTATTTCTCTAGGATTAGTAATAATATCCCCTATTTCATTCCTGATTTTATAATTCAAGTAGTCTCATGGTCAGTCTAGCTAAGGGTTTATCAATTTTGTTTAACTTTATGAAGAACAGATGTTTGGTTTCAACGATTGTCTTGTTATTTTGACAAGGCTGCCTTATTATTGTATTCTTTTACTGTTCTCCATTTCATTTATTTCCTCTTTAGTCTTTATTATTTCTTTGCTTATGTTTCTTTAGTTTGCTCATGTTTCTTTAGTTTGCTCTTGTTTTTCCAGTGTCTTAGGTTGGAAAGTTTGGTTATTGATTTGATATCTTTGTTCCTTTTTAACATAGGAATTTGAAGCTACAAATTTCCTTCCAAACACTGTTTTAGCAGCATCCCATAAGATTTAGTATGTTGTGACTATTTTCATTCATTTCTTTCCTTTCATTTTTCTCTTATTTTTTACAAGATTATCTCTTTGTTACTTTCTTTCATTAGACTATCATATGTTTAGGCATGTATCTCAAAGTTTAACTTGTTGGATGTGCATATTCATGTTTTTCACCAAATTTGCCAATTTCTTGGCCATTATTTCTTTAAATATTCTTTCTTTCCCGTCTCTCTTCTTCTGAAGTTCTCATTCTGTATACGCTCTTATGCTTGATGATACCCCACAGGTATCTGAGGTTCTGTTCATTTTTCTCAATTATTATTCTTTATTTCCCTCAGATTGAATGATGTCAATTCACTTGTCTTTAAATTTGCTGATCATTTATTCTCCCAGTACAAATATGATGCTGAACCCCCAGTAGTAAGTTTTTCATTTCAGTTATTATACTGCAACTTTCAACTGCAAGTTTCAGTTGATTCCTTTAAAAAATCCATCTCTTTATTGATATTGTCTATTTTGTGAGACACTGTTCTCATTCATTTCTTAAGTTCTTTAGACATGGTCTCATTTATTAATTTAAGTATATTTAAATAGGTAATGAAACTCTTTGTCTAGGAAATCTAATATAAGGGCTTCCTCGGGGACAGGTTCTATTAATTGCTTTTTTTCCCTTGTTCAAGGGTCATATTTTACTATTTCTTTGCATGTTTCATAATTTTTTAAAAGTTAACATTCTAACTAGTGTGACAACTTTGGAAATCAGAACTCCTCTTTCCCCAGAGCTTGTTGTTCTTGTGGTTGCTGGCTGTTTATTGGCTTCATGGACTCATTCTATAGTCTGTATTCTTTGTCATATGAAACCACTAAAGCCTCTGATCAGTAAGCTTACTGGTCAACAAGTGATTGGACAGAGATTTCTTTAAACGGTTTGAACAAATATCCCCAAGCCTTTGCTGAAGGGCTCTCTGTGTATTGTGGGGTGTACCTTCAACATTCAGCCAGACAGTTTGCAACTGTGCCTTAGCCTTCACTCCTCCTTGCAAAGAGCTGAAGGTCAGCCAGAAGTGGGAGACTAGAGATGTCTCAAGTCTTTCTTCTAGACAGGTACAAATGCTGGGTATGTACAAAGCCCCTCTCACACGCATGACCTCCTAGATTTCCAGGAATACCTCATAGCTCTTTAAAGTTCTCCAAGGATAACTCATTCTCTATTTTGTCCTGTTTGGTTTGTTGTTCAGTTTTTTGTTTGCTACTTTATTATTTTTGTTGCCTGTGGAAACTGTAGAACTAAACAACTGCCACTGATTTTTTTCAAAAAATGCCCTAGGGGCCAGGTGGGGTGGCTCACACCTGTAATCCTAGCACTCTGGGAGGCTCAGGCAGGTGGATTGCTTGAGACCAGGAGTTTGAGACCAGCCTGGCCAACGTGGAGAAACTTGTCTGTACTAAAAATACAAAAATTAGCTAGGTGTGGTGGCAGGTGCCTGTAATTCTAGCTACTCAGGAGGCTGAGGCAGGACTATTGCTTGAACTCGGGAGGCGGAGGTTTCAGTGAGCCAAGATGCCACTACCGCACTATAGCCTGGATGAGAGAGAGAGAGAGAGAGAGAGAGAGAGAGAGAGAGAAAGGAAGGAAGGAAGGAAGGAAGGAAGGAAGGAAGGAAGGAAGGAAG
>NC_037689.1:85729655-85787229 GCF_003255815.1 Theropithecus gelada | reverse complement strand
AGGAAGGAAGGAAGGAAGGAAGGAAGGAAGGAAGGAAGGAAGGAAGGGAGGGAGGGAGGGAGGGAGGGAGGGAGGGAGGGAGGAGGGGAAGGGGAAGGGAAGGAAGGAAAGAAGGAAGGAGGGAAGGGGAGAGAAAAGAAGAGAAGAGAAGAGAAGCAAAGGGAAGGGAAGGGAAAGGAAGAGAAAGGAAGGAAAGAGGAAAAGAAAGAAGAAAGAAAGGAAGAAGGAAGGAAAAGAAAAGAAATTTTTTAAAAAAATCACAAGTGTGTTGCAGTGACTCATGCCTTTAATCTCAGAGGCCAAGGCAGGAGGATTGCTTGAGGTCAGGAGTTCTGTCTCAAAAAAAAAAAAGAACAAAAGAAAGAAAATGCACTGGTAAAACAACAACAACAACAACCATTTAAAGAGTAAACTCTGAGTCAGCTCAAATCACGTAAGCCCTGTGAGTGATATTTCTCAAATTTTGAGTAACTTCAAACCCATTCTACCCTCACCCATGGCTGCTAGAATAGTGGTTTGCACACACTGCATGATTATACAGACATTAGTTTTCAAAGCTACTATGGAACTGCAGAAAGGAATAGGAACATGGCAAATTAAAATGTCATAGAGCTCAGTGTTTTCTCAACTATTCAGCCATTTTTATTTAATAAACATGCCTTGTTTTGTTGCAAAACTTTGGTTCATTTCTGGAGTTTTTAAAAAGTTGATTTTGGAAATTTCTGCCAGTGTCTTTGCCGCTTTTATGAAAGATCAAATTTTTGGAGGTCATTTTTCAACCATTCCCACCATGGTAACCTGGTCAGAGCTTCTTGAGCCTTACTTTCAATTAACAGACAGCTTCAGTAATTGTTAAATCACTTTAAAATTAAGTTGCTGAGTCAAGAAAAACCTCACTGCTGAATATCTGGCCTGAAAAAGCCCTATGAGTACATTTATTGCTTGATCAGAAAACTTCAAATGCCTAGAGAAGCATGTGGCACAGGGCAAGAAGTATTTAGCAAAGTCAAGATAGCCTCTTGATTCTAAGATTGTAATCACTTGCTTTCTAAAAATGTTAAGACTTTTACAGATCATCTATTTTAGTCCAACTACTTCATTTTATTCATGAGAAAACTGAGGCCCAGAGATTGGAACTGATTTGTCCAAGGTCACACAGCTAGCTGAACAGTCAAAAGAGGACCCCATTTCAATGCTCTATCTACAGTCCCCAGTCATAGCGAAAGCACTACGTCACATTGTTTTTCACTGTCCCTCCAACTGGCCCCACAAATGGTGCTTTCTTCCCCAAATATCCTCATATTCACTCTCCCTTGGTCATATCTATAGCGAATCAAGAAAAGTGCAAAAGCAGACCAGGCGCGGTGGCTCACACCTGTAATCCCAGAACTTTGGGAGGCCAAGGAGGATGGATCACCTGAGGTCAGACGTTCAATACCAGCCTGGCCAACATCGTGAGACCCCGTCTCTACGAAAAATACAAAAATTAGCCGAGCATGGAGGCGGACACCTGTAATCCCAGCTACTCAGGAGGCTGAGGCAGGACAATTGCTTGAACCCAGAAGGCAGAGGTTGCAGTGAGCCAATATTATGCCACTGCACTCCAGACTGGGGGACAAGAGTGAAACTTCATCTCAAAAAAAAAAAAAAAGAAAAGAAAAAGAAAAAGAAAAAAAAGACAAAAGAAAAGGGCAAAAATGAAAGGTTTGGACAAGGGTTATTTCTGACTCAGAATCTTGAGGTCCTATAAGGCCTCTTAGAGATCTATTTTTAACCAAATATCATGGATAATTAATTACAGCATCTTCTAAAAACTAACCCTGCAAACAGTTCTGTAGAATTAATGGGAAGGCAATAAAAGCTTTAGTGAGATCAGACTGTCCATTACAGAGTGTGGGAGAGAATAGTCATTAAGGAGCCAAAGTCATTGGAGTCCTTTTGCCCTCTCTTCAGGTACTAGGACTGGGGACTAAGAAAATTGGCTAAGAAATGGAAGAAAACAGCCCTGCATAACCATAACCACCAACAACACCATCATCAATAATAGCAACATGTCCTGCCACAAACACCACCACAAAGCATGGCTTAGAAAACTTACCGCAATATTCCTCAATAATGTTTAGCAGTCCAAGAATTTTCTTTTTAACAAAGATCACAGCAAGAGAACATTATCCTTGGAAAATTTTCAAAGAAGAAATTACAAAAAGTTCAGAAAAGTGAGATGGGAAAAGCAATATGGTAGATGCTTCTCAAGTGTTTTATTTTTCATCATTACAATTTTAGTGATGAGAAAACTGAGGTTTAATTTAGCAAGGTCATATAAATTACAGTGTTATGTACTGTCTTCCAAAAAATTGTAAATTTCTAATAAAAATTGACAATGTGGATCAAACAGCTTAAAATTATCTATACCCTTTTACATTGTAAATTCATATCTGGGAGACCATACCTAAAACCTAATCATGGGATAGTCATGGTGGAAAACACCTGTAATCTCAACACTTTGGGAGGCCAAGGCAGGAAGATTGCTCGAACGCCTGATGGCAACAAAGTGGGACCCCCATCTCTACAAAAAACAAACAAACAAAAAGAACTAATTATGAATACATGGGGATAAACCTTTATATCCAAAGGTAGGCATTCAACATTATTACTGATGATGAATAATTGAAAACACACAAAATGCCCAATGATTGGGGAATTATTAAATATGTCCACTTAATGAACTATTATTGAAGCTATTAAAAAGGAAATTACACAAAATTTTCTGAACATGACAAAATAGCTAGAGTGTAACACTATTTTAAAAAAAAGCAGAATATAAAAATCTGTACACAACAATTGTACGCAAGTACAGCTATATGCAGAAAATTGTGTTTCGACCCCCAAAAAAGCCAAGAAAAAAATGCATCAAAATACTTGTGATTCTTTATGGAGTGTATACATGTGTAAATTTTAAAGTCAAAAATGAAATGATTTAAAGTTCTACTTAAAGCTGGGCATGGTGGCTCATGCCTGTAATCCCATCACTTTGGAAAGCTGAGGTGGGCAGATCGCTTGAGCTCAGGAGTTCAATACCAGTCTGGGCAACATGATGAAATCCATCTCTACAAAAAAAGCTACAACAATTAGGGCCAGGCACTGTGGCTCACACCTGCAATCCCAGCACTTTGGGAGGCCGAGGCATGTGGATCACTTGAGGTCAGGAGTTTGAGACCAGCCTGGCCGACATGGTGAAACCCCATCTCTACCAAAAACACAAAAATTAGCCAGGGGTGGTGGTGAGCACCTGTAATTCCACCTACCCAGGAGGCTGAGGCAGGAGAATCGCTTGAATCTGGGAGGTAGAGGTTGCAGTAAACTGAGATTGTGCCTCTGCACTCCAGCCTGGGTGACAGAGCAAGACTCCATCTAAAAAAAAAAAAAAAAGCGACAAAAATTAGCCAGGTGAGGTGTGCATCCCAGCTACTCAGGAGGCTCAGATGGGAAAATCAAATGAGCCTGGGAGGTCGAGGCTGCAGTGAGCCACGATCCTGCCACTACACTCCAGCCTGGGTGACAGAGCCAGATCTTGATTAAAAAAAAAAAAAAAAAAAATCTCACTTAAGCTACTTATTAGCTATGTGATCCTGGGCAAGTTTTCTTAACCTCCATTATCGTCATTCTACCTCCTTAAAATTGCTCTGAGAACTGGATAGTGTACACAAAGCAGTAGGCACACAGTAGGTACTCAGTATATGGCAGCTAATAATAATATTTTTGTTCATTTCCATATTTTTATAATAAAGTATGTTTATATTATAATGCAAAGATACCAATAAACTCAATTATTATTTTTTTTAATGAAAACTGCCTAAGATCATGTAGCCAGTAAATGAACAGGTCAGAGTCTGAACTCAGGTCCAGCCAAATCCAAGACCATGTTTCTAAATCCTACCATATCCCCATGAAGAAAAGTGAGCCAAGATATAAGGGTCGTTGCTATGGACGAAATATGGTGGGAGGAACAGGATAGAGAAGAGAGCTCAGAGTGAAAGATTACTGGAGTCCAAGAGACCTTAATGAGGGAGAAAGAGTAAATGGCAGACAGGCCTGAAGCCTGGGCCTACCAAATAATACTCCTGAGAAAATGACATTCACTTCACTAGATCTCTCAACCAATAGTCAGGAACATCTTGCAATCATTTTGTACCACTTACTTGACCCTGACTGGCACTTAACCAGCAGTCAGTCTCCAGATCAGTCAGAAGGGAAATAAGCAAAAAGGTATAAAAAGCCCATGAGAATAGGGGGCTCTTGTTCAGCAGTCTCCTCACTCTGCATGGGTGCCATCTTCTTCACTCAAATTCCCCAGTGGAACCTCAGAGGGCCTGGGAGCTTTGAAAGGACACTGCGTTGTGCCCTGCTTTGTGAATCCCGGACCACTGAGTGTGGACCTGAGACCAGGGCTCCAGGAAAGCAGCCAGTGTTAAGAAATCCCACATCCTTCTGTGTTCTGAAAAATGGCTAGACTGCAAAGACCACCTCATATATAACATCAATCTCTATCCTTCTTCATGTCTCCCATAAGACTTGCAGATGACCCCCTTGTTTATCTGCCTCTATAATATCCCAATTTTCTTCCATTTCTTTGAGATGTTCCTCATTAATAAAGGTTCTCCCTATGACAATAACTTCCTTAATTGTCCGGTGCATCGTTTTGGTGCTTTTTCTTTTATCATCTGAGTTGCATAGGAAGTACCGTGAAATCAAAAGAGATGTTCAGACTTCCCTAGCTTGCATGGGCTAAACGTTACCAATGTACATATTTCAGAAATTGAATGCTATACAGGAAGTTCTTAGAGAACGATCAATGTTCTTGCTTTCCATAGTATGTTTTATTAAGATTTCTCAATCTCTTTATTTGATATTCTTTTGGGTGGCTAGGGGTTGTTCAATCAATCCCCCCACCTCAGCCTCCTGAGTACCTGGGATTACAGGTATGTATCACTGAGCCCAGCTTTCCTTGATATGATTGATATATTCTTGGTATATTCTAACTATAAGCTTGCTATATTCATGGTATATTATGTCAGAATTATTATATCTGAAGACTTTTTTCTTCATAAAGGTTGTGTTTATCAATTTTTATAAATATAATATTCACTCTTCTTTGAAAATAGGGTTATTTTGATTACAGATTTTTTGTAAAATATTTTTTGGATTGATTTCTTTTGTTTTAAATGCCACATAAATCTCATGTATTTTTCAGTTGCATTATTCTTCTGGTAATAAAATGTCATCAAGTCTTCCACTTTTGAAAATGACCAGTAATAAGTTGGCCACTGCCATTTTAAGTATTTTCTCATTTATACATAGGTTTTTATGTTTTAATATGATGCTTCCCTGAAAGCATTTAGAATCAGCTCCTAGGCTCAAGTGATCCACTCACATTTGCCTTTCAAAGTGCTGAGATTACAGGCATAAGGCACCGTACCCAGCCCAATTATCTTCTTCTCATGTGACTTCCAGTCATGGAGAACTAAAACCTGATGGCCCAGATCCCAAAAGAGACTTCTGATTACCTTGCGTTTTCTCTTTTCCTCGAGATGTGAGAAGCCCTATGAACTCAAGCCCAATAACTTGATATAAACCTCTAAGGGCTTATCACCACAGCAGAAGGTGCATTAGGCTAGAACTTTCCCCAGAAAAACCATTGCCTGCACTAAGAAAGTCTGGCAAAATATTTGGTTCGTGCATGCCCCTATATGAACGATAAGCAATATTGTGAACGTCACCAACCGCACTGACATATAAGCTTAAGAGCTTCAAGATGTATAACCAAAAGATTTTTCCCCCACCAATCTCATGAAAATCACTGAACCTTTAGAATTCAACTCCTGGCTCTTTACTTAAATACAATCTTTTATATTAGTGATTCTTTTTTCATTTTAGCCATTCCTCTTTTAAGATGCCTGACCTCCAGGACTCTAAAACAACTGACATTTGCCACCACTTCTCAAAGGATACTTCAACTGGTTTTATAGAAAAAAAAAAAAAAAAAAAAGCCCTCAAGAGTCTATTTCTTAGTCCCTTCTTTATCTCAAACAAGAGGTTTATGATCTTCTGTGAGTTGTTTAGCAATGAATAACATTCACATTAAACAAAAATCAGGATTGGGGGACTGACAATGTTGAACCCTCATCTCTCAGAAACCAGTAATGGGTGGCTGATGGAACTTTCTAACTAGAAGTCTGACCTTAAATCAATCTTCTTGCCCCACAAAGGTGTTTCTTCAAATATGTTAGGATAACTGGAGTGGAAATGTGATTTACAGTCTGAGATTTAGAACATCACTTTCATTCCTCCAGGCATAAACAAACAACCCACTAAAACCCAATGGGTGACATTTTCTGGAAAAGATGTAGCAAGGTAGATGCACAGAAGAAAAGAACTACTCTATCAGGGTTCACCTGATGGATGCCATGCTCCGGTGATGACAAGACTGAAATTTGAGGTTAAAATACGAGGCCCTCTGAAGATCCTCACCAAATAATCCCCAGGTACATAGGTTGCAAACTTTAAGGAGGTATATTCACTCTCAAGTGCCAGCCTGTACTTGCACAACCCTGAGAGTAAGTGCTTCCTTATATCTGAACCCTAGCCACCTGCCTTGTTTCACCTTAACCCTGGAACTGACTCAGATATCACTTCTCTGAGAAGGCTTCCTTGTTTATTCTCCCCATCATCCTGTCCCCCAACACATATACACACCAGTCTGAATTAGGGGCTACCACGTGCTGACCTCTACCGTAGTTCTTATCGCATTGTGTTGCTATTGTCTATTTACTTATCTGCCTCCTTTAATGGACTATGAGCACCTTGAGGGAAGTAAGATGTGTTCTATGTCTCTGAATCCCTTATTTATGTCATTTAGCGGACACGCTCTACCTATTTACTAATGAATAAAAATACATATAAGGGATCCTGAGAAAAGAGTAAGCTGGCCAGGTGCGGTGGTTCATGCCTGTAATCCTAGCACTTTGTGAGGCCAGGGCAGGTGGATCACCTGAGGTCAGGAGTTTGAGGCCAGCCGGGCCAACATGGTGAAACCCAGTCTCTACTAAAAATAAAAAAGTAGCCAGGCATAGTGACACATGCCTGTAATCCCAGCTACTCAGGAGGCCAAGGCAGGAGAATCTCTTGAACCCGGGAGGCAGAGGTTGTGGTGAGTCGAGATCACGCCACTGCACTCCAGCCTGGGTGACAAGAGTGAGACTACATCACAAAAAAAAAAAAAGTAAGCAGATTCTCTTAAGCCTATGTGGAAAACGAGCCTCTTTCTAGTTCATGGTGCTATGGTGACATTGCAAGCCATTTGCCTATGCTAAAACCTGTATGATTGGGAAGTCCATGAGGACAAGCTTTATAGCAAATGCTCAATAAAATGTTACTGAATGAATCAATTGGGCCTTAGGAGATTCAGGTTCTAGTGGCAAATCTGGTACTATGTAGCTGTGTGGGAACTTCAACAATCACGTCCCTACCTCTGGATCTCGGTTTCCCCATCTGTTGAATTGAGGGATAAACTTGCTACTATTCTGTCTCTCTTTATCTCATTAGTTTATATAAAGTGCTTACAATGACACCTGCTATTTGGGAGCACTCTAAAAGTGTCTGCTTCTCTCGTTTAATCTACAAATCCCATTTTTCAAGCAAATTCTTACATGAAAGCCCAATATAAACCGCTGTTTCATTTGATCATGAAAGATGGGAGACACTGAAGATCCAAGGAGGACAGTTTGGAAAAGTTTGAGATCTGTCCTGGGGTTACAAAATGCTCGCTGATGTTATAAAGACTATGTAAAAATCAAGGTCCTGGGCTCTGCTATAGAGATTCTGATTCTTTAGGTATAAGGTAGGTCCTGTGACGGGATAAAAAAGATCCTCAGGTGACTTGGATATGAAGTTATATGAGAAATAATGAACTAAATACTATTTAAGGTCCCTGCCAACACGGACATTTTACAATCCTACATTTTCCTTTGGTTAATTTGGGAAATATATAATTTCAAACCAACACTGTTTTCCACAAATTACCTTCTACAATGTTCCTAGTAGAGTCAATAACAATGCATTATTGAGCACCAGCTATATGCCAGACACTGAGCTAAATGATTTACAGACACTCTCTGATATAAGTATTATCTGATTTGCTCCTCATGACCTTGTGAGGTGGATTAATACTCCCCCACTATACTGATGAGGGAAACAGATGCTCAACAAGCTCAATTAATGTTGCCAAGATCCCATAGCTAACAAATAAAACTCAAATCTAAGGAGACCCAAGACTTCTTAGACACCTGGGATTTCCTTTGGTTACAGAGACATAGAGGTAAAGACAAGGCAATGCCAATTGAAGGCACAGATATCTAACTCTAAAGCAGTGAAAGAAGTCATGGTCAGATCAATGACACACGGCCTCCCACTTGTCCCTGTTAGACATAAACTATTCACGGTAAGTCCTAGAGCAGATCATCAGGGGCAGGAACTCTTCAGAATCCTCAGGCTTTCTCCATGAGCTCTAGGAAGCACTGTCATTTCTGCTAAATAACGAGTACCTACAATGAGGTCAATGCTACTGAGTGACCTTTTGGAGCCAATAATGAAAAATTTTTAATGAGAAGGCCCTCTGCACATATAATGTGAAATCCAAAAGGGTATCACAATTCCATCCAAAGTGGCTTTAAGCAATTTTTTTTCCAGTGAAACAAGATGTGTTGACTCAGGGCCAGCAGTATTGGCAATAGGAGGGCATGGCACATTCTGCATTCTCAGCTTCCAAAGCAACTGCTCTTTCCTAACAATAGCCTCCCAGTAGGGTCCCCAAGACTTTTTCTCAAAGCCTCCAGAGAGCCTCAGCCTCAGCTGTTTGAGTACTGGCTCTTCCTCTCACTACCACCACAATTCCCAGCTTTCGAAATAAGATTCAACAAGGACAATGACCATGACAGGCCAATGAATTTTCAAAACCTCTCTTAAGTCCTCAATAACGAAAGTCAGTTCATTAAGTCATCACCCCTAAAAGCAGTGGTCAAATGATAAGTAGGAGCTTCTGAAATTGGCAGGCAAATTATCACTGAGTTAAAGAGTTATTATAAATCATACATTAAGCAGCAAAAAGGTCGGGCACTGTGGCTCATGCCTGTAATCTCAACACTTTGGAGGCCAAGGTGGGTTGGATCACTTGAGGTCAGGTGTTTGAGACCAGCCTGGCCAACATGATGAAACCATGTCTCTATTAAAAATACAAGAGTTAGCCAGGCATGGTGGCGAGTGCTTGTAATCCCAGCTACTCGGGAGGCTCAGGCAGGAGAATCAGTTGAACTCAGGAGGCAGAGGCTGCAGTGAGCCCACTGATCTCCAGCCTGGGGGACAGAGCGAGACTCCATCTAAAAAAAAAAAAAAAAAGACCGAGTGTGGTGGCTGATGCCTGTAATCACAGAGCTTTGGGAGACCAAGGTGGTGGGAGGATAGCTTGAGCCCAGGAGTTCAAGACCAGTCTAGGTAAACAGAGCAAGACCCTGTCTTTCTTTCTTTTTTAAAAAAGCAGCAAAGATGTCATAATCAGCAGCTCTGATGGAGTCCCACAGACCCCCACAGGAACCTGGCATCACCAAGGAGTCATTTTTCTTTTGTTTATAAGTCATTATGCTCAGGCTCACACACCTTTTTTTCTGCATAGCACTCATTGACATTTGCAGTGAGGTTCATGGGGTTAAGAGAATTAAGGCTCAAAGTTCAACATAAAGGAAGACATGAGAAAAGTCTCAGATCTGTTGGTGGCTTTGGTATAAATGGGCACCTGTTCAAAATCAGACCCCCATACCAGAAAAAGGAACCATTTATGTAATTTCATGTACCATGTATCTCCCAATCTTCCAACTGATAGGCAAGTAGCAGTTATTTTTAAAAAGAAGTACAAAATTATCTTACATTAATAATAATGTTGAAATACCTAACGTTCATTTAAACACTGTGCACACTCGGCATTATCTCATCCCCATTTTACAAGATAAGAAAAATTAACACTTAGAGAGGTGAAGTTACTTGCCAAGGTTACAGAGCTATTAAGATGTAGAGGTAGAGTTCAAACTTGGGTTACTTGATTCCAGAGTCCATAATGTTAACTTTTAAATAAGTCATGCACTTGGACCTGGATAGACTTACTGAAGTAAAATAAACTGGAGTGAATAAGAAAATAATACAAATACAAATATCTGACTCACTAGTTACACAGTCACATTTAACCAGAACGGTCACCAATCTAAATCTAAAAAATGTTCACTGAAATATTACTTATAATAGTAAAAAATCGAAATAAGCTATATTTCCAAGAATAGCTAAATATTAAATGAAGTATAGCTCTCGTAATAATGAAATTTGAATGTATCCATTATTCATTTACCAACATTTCACTGAACATCTACTATATGTCAGGCATTCCTTTATGTGCTGGGAAAACACATAAATGCTTTTCCCATAATGGTCACTAACTACTCAGTGCTACTCTTGTGCCACAAAATACCCATAGAAAATGCTTAATAAATGAATATGGGTATATTCCAATAATGTGCTGGGAAAACACATAAATGTTTTTCACATAATGGTCACTAACTACTCAGTGCTACTCTTGTGCCACAAAATACCCATAGAAAATGCTTAATAAATGAATATGGGTATATTCCAATAAAACTTTATTTACAAAAGCAGGTGGTGAGCTGGAATGGGCCCAGGGGTTTGTTAACCACTCCTCTTTACCTTCATAACAAATAATACAAATTTCTTTTGACTTCTACTATATAACCTCCTCTTTTTAACATCTTTGATAGATATTAACCCCATTTTACAGAGGATAAGATGAGACTCAGAGAGAGAAATATCTTGTCCAAGATTATACAACTAAAAGAGTGAGTTTTTAAATCCAGTTCCCAAGAGAGATGCCAAGCAACCTGTTCCTGACAAGTTGTAGACATACAAATGCTAATTTAACACTTTCTAGGGAAATTTGTTCCTTAGAAGAATCTAACTCTGACTATTTTGGGAAATAAACACAAAAAATCCCCTTTTAATATATTCTTTAGGAAAATATGCTTTAAAGAAAAGGTCGCTTACAGACGGTCTGAGTCAAAAACCTCAGTAGAAGTTTAAGGGTATCTTTTGATTGCTATCGTGTGAAGGGGAAATGGGACTGGCAGGGAAAGTTTCCTTATCCTTCCTAATCAACCTCCCAGGGCCTTGGCATTGGATCACAGTGGATGAACATGTCCAAGTGCTCTGTATCCACAAATGAAAAAGACTACAAGGTCTCAGGGTCGCCTCAACAGGTATATGACCATATGTAGCTGAAGACTTACCGATGTTAATTTCATCATCAGTCAGAGTGTCTCCAATGAAATCAAACTGAAATGACTGCAGCGTCTGGGAAAATTTCTGAACAGCAGAGGAATAATCTGCAAAGGAAGGGTAAAAAGAAAAATGGTCAATAATGCTATGCTTTGATCTATTTCCTCACCTCTGTAAGAGCAGATAAAAGAAAACCAAAGGTAAGTGCTCTGAGCAGGTTGCAACTAGCATTTAATGAAATAAAACAAAAGATTAGATATGCAGTAGAAGAAAGTTTGAACAACTAAAATCACAAGAAGAAAGGATGGGGCATCTCAGTAAAGTCCTTAAAAGTTATGGGACATGTTTTTTATCCTCAACACCTCTCCTCTTTGACCTGCTCTACTCAAAGCATGGAAGACATGAAACTACTTAGTTATACTCTTAGGAGGGTCTCCTTACACATTTCCTAAACCCCTATTATGGGCAATACACTAGAAGCTTTCCATTTTATACATGTGGAGTTCAAAGTCCCAGAGCTGGGTGGCAAAGCTGGAAAGAGAAGCCAAGTAGTCTGTCTGCTTCTCCAGAGCCCTATCCATGATGATACAGATACCACCTGAACATTTTATATGTTAACCAGATGACAGCCTGTGTTAGGATGCTATCTGGAAGACGAAGAGACTTAACTTATTCACAGAGTATTTATAAAGAGACCTAACCTAAGAAAGCAATGAATGAAAACAATCAGGGTGACATGGCCAAACAAATGCTTTTATTTTTGGTCAATGATTTTGAATTTTAGAATATATTTTAGTGTATAAGTTGATATAAAATTAAATCATGTTTAGCTATACTTTTGAGAAGTTATCTTTATTGAGACGTTTTAAATATGTCCCCACCAAAAGGTCCAACCCAAATTTTGACCCTTGTTGCACTCCAAGAGTGGTTCTAAGGCCAGCAGCATCATCACCTGGGAGGTGGAAGGAAATGCATATTGCCAAGCCCTACCCTAGACTTAATAAATTAGAAATTACACTTTTACACAATCCCCAGGGCATTCATATACTCTTTAACTTTGAGGCGCACTGATATTACCAACTAAGCCAACCTGTTAGACCATATTCTAGGAAAGCTTAAGCTTGTTGCTGATTTTTGGCTCCCTTTTCCGATTTCTTCTTTCTCTCCCTAGTTTAATCACCCTTCTCATCCTGAGTTTTCAAACCTATCATATGCATGGACTTACTGAGCCTAAGTATTTGCTCTCAGACCAAGGAAAATGGAGACAAAGCAAGCAATCACGCTGAGTCCTTTTAATGAAAAGCTGTCATAGTTAAGCAAAAATACAATACAATAAGTTCAAGCATCTGGCTAAAACAAATTATATGCCAAAAATTTTATTAGCATTTTATCTTTGTCTTATTTTCAGAAATACTTATTTTCAGAATTTTAAGTCTTAATTTTTTGAACAAATCACTGAAAATAGTAATAATAACAATATTGACATTTTTACACAGACCAGGTTACCATGGCTTCTCACAATTTTGACAACCTAGAATCACATTTTCCACTACAAATCTAAGCCACATGAATGTGACAAGTGCATGCACACCCTTCAAATCCTTTCACAGTACATCAGCAACGAGAACACAAAACTGGCTCCATATCTGGAAAACAATTGATTTTTTTCTGCTTTCCTTGGCTAGTAGTAAAAAAGGGCAGGCCCAGAATTCCCCATCTGCTCTCTGTTATGCTCAGGGAAATTAAATAAAAACATTTATTGTGTTGCTCTTCCACACCTACTAGTATTTCCTAAATATTAGTTGAGCCAAGGAAGGAACAGTTATTAATTATTCCTCTTCTTAAAATTATCTCAAAATTTCAGAAACCACAAATACTACAATGTTCAACATTTATAGTATTTTGAAAATAAAGGCATGGAATAAGGAAGAAGTTGCATCTAGTCTCCCTTTTCATTATTTGTACCTATCTCTTCTTTTCTCCAGACTCTGGGCCTTTAAAACACTATATCTACAAAAGGCCTTGAAATTTTATGAGAAACTTTCCACAAACATTTCCATTTACTGTTCCCAACTACATAAAAGTAGGAAATACTGTCCTCACTTTAGAATCAAATGAACAAATGAAATAATGCACACAAATTCCATTCAAAAATATGAACAAGCAGCCGGGTGTGGTGGCTCACGTCTGTAATCCTAGTACTTTGGGATGCTGAGGCAGGCAGATCACCTGAGGTCAGGAGTTTGAGACCAGCCTGGCCAACTTGGTGAAATCCCATCTTTACTAAAAATACAAAAATTAGCCAGGTGTGGTGGCGGGTGCCTGTAGTCCCATCTACTTGGGGGTTGAGACGGGAGAATCACTTGAACCTGGGAGGTGGAGGTTGCAGTGAGCCGAGATCACGTCACTGAACTCCAGCCTGGGAGCCTAGGTGCCAGAGCAAGACTCCATCTCAAAAAAAAAAAAAAAAAAGAACAAGCACAAATTCACAGCTCTTCTTGAAACAAGTTCCAGGTTCCCATATATTTGTCCCTTGTGCTGAGAAAAGTCCTGGAAAAGACTCATGTATTTTAGATAAATAAGTGAAGTGGATGACTTCTAGACTACAAAAAATCCATACATAACCTAGAAATGCTTGTCATGTGTGACACATTCAATTCCTTATCATCTTAAAATTCACTACATCACTCCAAACAATGTGAACTCATCATTTTATCCTCCCCATCCCCGTCCACTCTGCCACTATGTCAATATTTTTCAGTCCAGCTTTCAGGGTCCTCTCTCCATCACCTTACTTATGTATGTGTCTTCCACAATTTCTTCACTTCACCTTTCCCTTACACATTATAGAATGTAGTTGGATAGTGCTTTTTAGGCATTTTGAACTTTAAGGGAATGATGTAGAATATGAACAAGATTAATTAATTAGTGTAGACACCTGTTTTTCATCACGATACTTTTCGAGAGTTTCATGAAAATAGAATCATACAAAATAGACTCATTTAGGTCTGCACAATGTTTTAAAATTCATCCATGTTATTGCTTGTATCAGTAATTTACTGTTTTTGTTGCTAAGTAACACTCCATTATGTAAATACACCACAATGTGTTTATTTATCATTTCTTCATGGACATCAGTGTTTATTCCAGTTTTTAACCATTGTGAATAAAGTTTCGATGAAAATTCATGCACAGGCCTCTTCAGGACATACGTTTTCATTTCTCCAATGCATGGGTTACATGGTAAATTGGTAAGTATACATAACCAGAGTGCCACATTTAGCTAAAAAGAAATCAAGAGCCAGGTGCAGTGGCTCATGCCTGTAATCCAAGCACTTTGGGAGGCCAACGCGGGCAGATTACTTGAGGTCAGGAGTTCGAGACCAGCCTGGCCAACATGGTGAAACCCCATCTCTACTAAAAATACAAAAATTAGCCAGGCATGGTGTCATGCACCTGTAGTCCCAGCTACTTGGGAGGCTGAAGCAGGAGAATCGCTTGAACCCGGGAAGCAGAGATTGCAGTGAGCCGAGATCCTGCCACTGCACTCCAGCCTGGGCAACAGAGAGAGACTCTGTCTCAAAAAAAAGAAAAAAGAAAAAGAAAGAAAGAAAGAAAAGAAATTTAAAAAGCAATCACAGTGGGTTGCAGTGGCTCATGCCTTTAATCTCAAAGCATTGGGAGGCCAAGGCAGGAGGATTTCTTGAGGTCAGGAGTTTGAGATCAGCCTGTGCAACATAGTGAGACCCTGTCTTCACACACACAAAAAATTCTTTAAATGAGCTATGCATGGTGGTGCAAGCCTGTAGTCCTAGCTACTTGAGAGGCTGAGGCGAGAGGATTGATTGAGCCCAGGAGTTCAAGGCTACATTGAGCTATGATCATGCTATTGCACTCCTGCCTGGGTGAAAGTGAGACCCTGTATCTTAAAAATATAAAAATTTTTAAAAAGAAAGCAATCACATTTGCAATAGCTACAAAAAAATAAAATACCTAGGAATAAATTTAACCAAGGAAGTAAAAGATCTACACATGGAAAACTATAAAACACTGAAGAAGGAAAGTGAATAGGATGCACAAAAATAAGGAAAAGACATCCCATGTTCAAGAATTTTAGAAGTTAATATTGTTAAAATGAACATACTACCCAAAACAATCTATACTTCAGTACAATCTCTAGCAAAATGCAACGGGCATTCTTCACAGAAATATCAAAACAAATGCTACAATTTCTCTGGAATCACAAAAGCAGTATATCAAAGAGAGATCTACATCATTTTTATTGCAGTACCTATTTACAATGCCAAAATATGGAATCAACCTCAGTGTTCATCAATATATAAATGAATAAAGAAAATGGGTCATGTGCAGTGGCTCACGCCTGTAATCCCAGCACTTTGGGAGGCCAAGGCGGGTGGATCACTTAAGGTCAGGAGTTTGAGACCAGCCTGACCAACATGGTAAAACTCCATCTCTACTAAAAAAATACAAAATTAGCTAGGTGTGATGGTGCTTGCCTGTAATCCCAGCTACTTGAGAGGCTGAGAATGTGTGGTTTAGTTTCAAGAATCACTTGAACACAGTAGACAGAGGTTGCAGTGAGCCAAGATCACACCATTGTACTCCAGCCTGAACAACAAAAGCAAAACTTCATCTCAAAAAAAGAAAGAAAGAAAGAAAGAGAAAGAAAGAAAGAAAGAAAGAAAGAAAGAAAGAAAGAAAGAAAGAAAGAAAGAAAGAAAAAGAAAGAAAGAAAGAGAAAGAAAATGTAATATATATACACAGTGAAATACTATTCAGCAATTAAAAAGCATGAATCCTGGCATTCATGGCAACATGGATGAGCCTTGAAAACATTATGTTAACTAAAATAAGCCAGGGACAAGAAAGATAAATACCACATGCTCTTACTCATATGTGGGAGCTAAAAAAGCTGATCTCATAGAAGTAGAGAATAGAGTAGTGGTTACTAGAGGCTTGGAAGGGTAGGGAGGAGCAGGGGATAAAGAGGAGTTGGTTAGGCCTGTCTCAAAGAAACAAAGAAGAGTTAATTAATGTATACAAAATTATGGCTAGATAGAAGAAAAAGTTCCACTTTCTATTGCAATGCAGTGTGACTATAGTTAACAATATTTTATTGTATATATTCAAATAGTTATAAAATAGGATTTTGAATGTTCCCCAGACAAAGAAATGATAAATATTTTAGGTCATGCTAATTACTCTGATTTGATCATTACACATTATATACATGTATTGAAATATCCCACTGCATCCCATAAATATGTACAAATATGTATTAAAAAAATGTTTTTATCAATCCTTTATAAAATAAATGACCTTTTTTTTCAAACGTGATTATACCATTTTGCATTCTGCAGGAGAATTTCAGATGATCCACATACTTGCCAACACCTGGTTATTATTTATTTATTTTCATTTTAGTCATTCTAATGGGTGTGTAATAGAATCTCACTAGTTTTAATTTGCATTTTCCTGGTGATTAATGATATGAATGTCTTATATATTTATTGAGCATTTGCATATCTTTTTTCCAAGAAGGGTCTATTCAAATCTCTTGCCCATTTTATAACTGAGTTGTCTTATTACTAAACTATAAGATTTCTTTATGTATTCTGGAAACGAGTCTTTTGCCAGATAAATGTATTGCAAATATTCTTTAAATTAACAAAGGGCTTAGCAATCTGAATACTCTTTATTTAATTTTAAAAAGACTGAATCTCTGTAAGAACAGTGACCTTTTTGGTATATTAAGGTAGCCTAATCAAAGCACCATCTCCATCTCTGCAGTAACACTGAAAACCCACAGTCACAAAGCTACAACAGCTGTGAAAATCAACAGCTTAGCAGCCACTAGAGAAGGCAGAATGTGGTTGAAGTTTCACAAGGCCCTACCCCCAGAAAATTGCCATCCAGTTTAATATGTCCTATAAGCGCTATACTCAAAATCTGTCTTAGTTTGTTCTGACTTAAAGTTCATTCTGTGAAAATAACACCACTATTGGGGAATTTGTCAAAAATAATCATCTCAAATAGTTTAAGATTATGGTGACCTGAAGCAGTGTGACAAGCTGAAATTAACAGGAGGCTGACCAAAACACTTGGTAAAACAAAAATAATTAATTAAATAAAATCGAAGAACACCCTAGGCTTGGTGGCTCATTCCTATAATCCCAGAACTTTGGGAGACTGAGGCTGGAGGATGACTTGAGTCCAAGAGTTCGAGACTAGCCTGAGCAACATAGTGAGACCCCATCTCTAGAAAAAATAAAAATAAAAAATAGCCAGGTGAGGTAGTGTATGCCTGCGGTCAAAGCTACTCAGGAGGTTGAAGTGGCAAGATTGCTTGAGCCCAAGAGGTCGAGGCTGTAGTGAGTAGTGATCACACCTGCACTGCAGTCTGAGTAACAGAGATCTCAAAATAATAACCATAATAATTTTTTAATGGACAATGACATGCCCACGGGGGCTTTGAAAAGTTGCAATGTAAAATCTAGAAAGACATGGGTCATAAAAAAGGATATGTGCATGTTCCAGGCTATGCATAGGCCTATGAAAGACTTAAGAAGTTCCTAATCTCTCACCTCTTGCTTAGCCTTGAGGTTCTGCACAAGCAGGAAGAGAAAGATAAGGCATAATGGTCATCTGCCTAGATCAATGTTGTTGAAAGCATATCCCAATTCACACAATGACCAGCAGCAAAAGCTCAAGGCTTATTGGTTCAAAGTATTTAAATTAAATCATTGTTCAATCATTAGCTGCCCACTAAGCAAACCTACCAGAGGCTTCAGTGGTTTCTAACAAAGAATACACACTTTATATAATTAGCCCAAAAAGTCAATAAATAAGCAAACTATAACAAACAATCACCCTGGGGAACGGAAAATATCTAATTTCCAGAGTTGCCACATGATTTTATATGTTCACTTTTCAACAAAAAATTATGAGACAGACTAAGACACAGGAAACAATAGTCCATGCTCAAGGGGATACCATGCCTAAGAACTAAGGAAAGACTGAGAACAATGTCTCACCAAAGAGAAAATATCAATAAAATAATAATTTTAAAAGAACCAATTAAAACATACAGATAGTGAGGGAGCTGCTGAATAAATTCTTCCACTGTTCAGTCCCCAGCTGGATAGTTCTCAGTAATATTTCATAAGGCTCTTCAGAGGCTACAGCAGGATTAAACCAGTTGTCTGAGCATTGGCCAACTCAATAATGCATCCAAATATTGGCTTTTCCTCCTTTCCCATTTCACTGCTTTTTCACTCCCTGCATTGATCATTTCCTTTGTCCCTCACTCTTGCTTCCACTTAAACTACCTCTGCTCCCAAGCCTCTGCGTCAAGCTCTCTCTGCTTTTAGGGGGAAGCCAGGTAAAGATAATGAGCTTTTCATTACTGGAGCTGACTACTACTCATTACTGGAGCAAATGTTAGAAAAAGATTCTAGGCATTGGATTACAAGAAACTTTATTGAAATATTGGGGAGGAATCAGTAACTAACTGGAATGGGAAGTTTGGAGATAAAAAGAAGGGGAGCAAGAATGAAGGAGGAGGAAAATACGTGAGCTGCTTCAGAGAAAAGATAATCTTTTCTTATCCATAATCTCAAAACCTAAAAAATGTCTAGTATAAAGCAGGTCCTCAATGTTAGCCAAATTAATGTATGACTTTAAAAGAATAAATCAACTTTTTAATTTCTAAAGGTCTAATTTAATAGATTGAAGCTGTCCAAAAAATTAAATCTACTTTTTCTCCAAATTCATCTTCTTTTCTTAAAACAGGGTCTCATTGTGTCGCCCAGGCTGGAGTGCAGTGGGATCACAGCTCACTGCAGCCTTGACCTCCCGGGCTCAAGTGATCCTCCCATCTTAGCCTCCCAAGTAGCTAAGACTACAAATACATACCACTCTACCCAGCTAATTTCTAAAATTTTTTGTAGAGACAGACTCTTGCTTTGTTTCCCAGGTTGGTCTTGAAGTCCTGGCTTCAAGTGATCCTCCCACTTCGACCACCCAAAGTGATGGGATTACAGGCATGAGCCACCACACTCAGCCCCCAAATCCACTTTAATATATAAGCAGTTTACTGCCATTTCAGTGGTCCCAGGAATATTAAATAAATGTTGCAAAAATTTAGCACAGCTTACAGTTTCATTACTATAGCTGTATTACATTAGGAATTTATAGAGTGGGTCAGACGTGGTGACTCACGCCTGTAATCCCAGCACCTTGGGAAGCTGAGGCATGCGGACTGCCTGAAGCTCAGGAGTTCAAGAGCAGCCTAGGCAACATTGTGAGACCCTGTCTCTACCAAAAAAAAAAAAAAAAAAAATAGCCGAGCGTGGTGGTGTGCACCTGTAGTCCCAGCTACTCAGGAGACTGAGGCAGGAGAATTGCTTGGGCCCGGGAGGCAAAGGTTGCAGTAAGGTGAGATCACATGCCATTGCACTTCAGCCTGGGTGACAGAGCGAGACCCTATGTCAAAAAAAAAAAAAAAAAAGGAATTTATAGCCAGTGGATATCCGAAACTCCATGTGAATTGTGCCAGTAATCCATTATGCCATAAAAGCTGCATAAGGATAACCTACAGAAAATTGTTCTGAGATATTAATGCCAAAGGTACAGATCAACCCAGGGAGTGGAAAAAGGGTGTATCAAGAAAAGGAAATAATGAAGCCCAAGTCCTAATTAGTTTCCACTTACAGAGGAGACAAACTATAATGCAACATGTATAGAACAGGAAAACATGTATAAAATGTTATCTACAAGTACAGGTATATACATTTACCTGCATTGTGTATAACTCCATTTGCACCTAGTTTTTAATTGGGATGAAACTTAGGTAGCTAAGTTTCAATATGACTCAAAACTTCAAGGATGCAACTCTACTTCTAAAGTAGATTACACAATAAAAATGCCCAAGGGATTCCTAGGCTTTGTGGTTTTGACTACTTTTGTTTTAAAATAAAAAATGTTCTCTTAACACATGCATCCCTTTATACTTATGGATTTATTAGTTTGAATGAATCATAACCTGGTAAGGTTGTGTGCCTTTCCAAAGCAAAATGAGGTAGTGGAAATATCACTAAGACAGGAGTTTTAGTCTTGCCTCTGGAACAAATCAGTTTTGTGAGTTTGGGCAAGTTAACTTGCCTCCCTGGGCCTCAATTAATCAAAAAAAAAAAAAAAAAAAAAAAAGAATGCTACTACTTACCAGTTACTGTGGCTTCCCTTTAGTTCCTACAGTTGTGAAAGAAACATATCATCTACCTCATTGGCTTGTCAGGGGATTAAAATAAGATGGCATGGTGAAGTTCTTTCACAAAAAATAAATTGGCTGGGTAAGGCAGTGGCTAACGCCTGTAATCCCAGCACTTTCAGAGGTTGAGGTAGGCAGATTACTCAAGCTCAGGAGTTCGAGACCAGCCTGGCCAACATGGTGAAACCCTGTCTCTACCAAAATACAAAAAATCAGGCAGGCGTGGTGGTGTGTGCCTGTGGTCCTAGCTACTCAGGAGGCTAAGGTGAGAGGATAGCTTGAGCTCAGGAGGCAGAGGTTGCAGTGAGCTGAGAGTAGGCCATTGTACTCCACCCTGGGTGATAGAGTGAGACCCCATCTCAAGAAAGAGAAAGAAAGAAAGAAAGAAAGAAAGAAAGAAAGAAAGAAAGAAAGAAAGAAAGAAAGAAAGAAAGAAAGAAAGAAAGAAAGAAAGAAAGAAAGAAAGAAGGGAGGGAGGGAGGGAGGGAGGGAGGGAGGGAGGGAGGGAGGGAGGGAGGAAGGAAGGAAGGAAGGAAGGAAGGAAGGAAGGAGGAAGGAAGGAAGGAAGGAAGGAAGGAAGGAAGAAAGGAAGGAAGGAAGGAAAGAAAAATCACTTTCTAAATGTAATTAGTTATTTTTATTTTAAAATTGGGCTAACGTTAATATTAACTAGACTGATATAAACTAATGAGGATATATGCAATTAGCCTATAAAACTGAAGTGAAACTAGTCTACGACAGCAGTTCTTGCATTTGTTTTTTTTTGTTTTTTGAGACAGGGTCTAGCTCAGCTGCCCGGGCTGGAGTGCAGTGGCACGATCTCAGCTCACTGCAGCCTCAATCTCCTGGGCTCAAGTGATCCTCCCACATCAGCCTCCCGAGTAGCTGGGACTACAGCTGTGCACCATCACACCTGGCTATTTATTTTTTAATTTTTTTCTTGTAGAAACGGGGTCGCACTATATTGAGGAGGCCAATCTCGAACTCCTGTGCTTAAGCAATCTTCCTGTCTTGGCCTCCCAAAGTGTTGGGATTACAAGTGTGAGCCACTGCACCCAGCCTCGTTCTTGCATTTTTAAAGGGTTATAGACCCCTTTGAGAATATAAAAAATACTTTCTTCCCAGAAAGATGTATGTAACACAAACTTCTGTACAATCTCTACAGCCCCAGATACCCTGAGAAATCCATGTTAAGAACCAATAAACAAGATAATCCTCAAGGTCTCTTCTCTTTAACACTCTTGAGTGTATGGTTTTCCTTTTGAAAATGAGTAAATGAATTAGCCACTCTATAAATCAGATTGATTTAACCAAAATATCTTCCTCCTAATCCAAATACATAAAAATACTGGGTAAAAAGGCAACAAACATGTGTGTACTTTTAAAATACATAGCAAACTGAGAAAGCAAGAAAAAGAAGCTCCCAAGTACTAGAAATGAAGAACAAATTCAAAGCCACAACAGAGAGCAGCAGCTGAGGCAGTAGAGAGATATCAGAACTAGATACACTCCGTTGTCATTATTTACGGATTCTATATTTGCAAATTTGCCTAGTCAATAAAATGTATTTGCAACACCAAAATCAATACTTACGACACTTTGTCCACTCATTCATGGACATGCAAATAGCTATGAAAAATGTGAGTCACCAACATATACATTCTGAGCTTGAAAAGGGGGATACTGCCTTCTTGTTTCAGCTCTCATACTATAAACCACTATCCTTTTCCTGGTCTATTTAGTGCCACGTTTGTCACATTTTTCTACTTCTTGTTGATAGGTTAGCTGTTTAACATGGCCCCTTAGCATAGTGCTGAAGTACTATCTGGGGGTCCTAAAGGAAAGAAGGCTGAGACATCCTTACAGAGAAAACAAGTATGTGCTAGATAAGCTTCATTCAGTCACAGATTATAGTGCTGTTAGCCATGAATTCAATGTTAATGAATCAACTACATATATGATAAAATAAGGGGTCTTTAAACAGAAACACATGTAAAACAAATTTATGTACTGACTGGCTGCTGAAAACGTGGAAAAACTCACAGGTACCTAACCCTTTATTTCCTCTAGGAGAAATGGTTCAGTATTCACTAACTACATGTTTACATTGACTTTACAGAGCATAACTACCATGAATCACAAGAATTGACTATATGTGGTAGTTGGAATTTTATCAGTAGGCAAAGGGACATTACTTAGGAGCTGGGAGCTTGGAATGAGGTCCCTTCATGAGGTCTATTGGCATACGACACTGTAGGAATATACTAGAGAGTCTCCCATTGTGGTAAAATAAAGTTATCCAGAACCACAAGCTTATGCTAATTAGAGTTCAAGTTTATACTGCTCACAAAGGTTTCTAAAAATTAATTTTAAAACTAATCCTGAACCAGCACCAAGCAAGCTCTAAGAAGAGGCAAAAGAATAACTGCCCCATAAGAAAACCTCTATAAATCAGGGCACATAAGGGAATCCCAAAAAAACAACTGCTACCCAGAACTTCACAGTTGAAAATTATAAACCACACTAGGAAACCGACGTGAGAGCCAGACAGCAGTCAAGGCAAATAAGTGGGTTTTCTTCTGTAAGATCTAGGATTATATTACACTCCAAAAAGCATTTTTAAATAGGAATAATTTAAATATTCAAAAAATAGGAAAAATTAGAATCCATATACCAGTCACAGATTATCTCAAAAGAAACAAGAATCAGACAACAATAACACTGCCAAAAAATGGATTATTGGTTTTTACTTGCTAAGAGAAAATAACCATCAACATACTAGTAGCAAACTAGAAAACAGATCTGAAGAAATCATCCAGAACACAGCACAGGGAGAAAAACAGCTGCAAAATATAAAAGAAAAATTAGGAGATAAGGAGAAGAGGCACTTATAGGAAAACCCAAATAAGGGAATAAAAGGCATGGGGGAGGCCAGGTGCCATGGCTCACGCCTATAATTCTGGCACTTTGAGAGGCCAAGGCTAGCAGATTGCTTGAAGCCGGGAGTTTGAGATCAGACCCAGCAACAACGTGAGAAGTCGTCTCTACCTCGTCAAAAAAAAAAAAAAAGATTATTTAAATTAGCCAGGAATGGTGGTGCATGCCTGTAGTTCCCAGCTAAGGTGGTTGGGGGGAAGCTGAGCCCAACGGATAGCTTCAGTCTGGGAGGTCAAGGCTTGCAGTAAGCCATGATAGTGCCACAGCACTCCAGGCTAGGCAACAGAGCAAGACCCTGTCCCCGCCCCCAAAAAAGAAAGAAAAAGAACAAAATGGGAATATCAACAAAGAAATTATAAAACAAAATGGATATTATATATTGAAAAGGGCAATTCATATAGAATACACAGGAATTACAAACATACAAGCAACAAACATAAAATCCCTAGAATACAGGAAGCAAAGGTGTGTGTTTGTTTGTTTGTTTTGAGATGGAGTCTCGCTCTGTCACCCAGGCTGGAGTGCAGTGACACAATCTGGGCTCACTGCAACCTCCACCTCCCGGGTTTAATAGATTCTCCTGCCTCAGCCTCCCGAGCAGCTGGGATTATAGGCACCGGCCACCACACCTGGCTAATTTTTGTATTTTTAGTAGAGACGGGGATTCACCATGTTGACCAAGCTGGTCTCGAACTCCTGACCTCAAGTGATTCACCTGCCTCGGTCTCCCAAAGTGCTGGGATTACAGGCATGAGCCACCGCGCCTGGCTGGTGAAGCAAACACTGACATAACCGAAGGGAGAAACAGATAGTTATACAATAATAGATACAATAATGGATGAAACAACCAGACAGAAGATCAGTAAGGAATCTGTGTACTTGAACAACAATATAAGCCAACTGGAGCAAAAAGATATAAAAAGGATACTCCATCCCACAACAATAGAATACATATTTTTTGAAATGCACATGAAAATTTCTCCAGGACAGACAACATGTTAGGCCACAAAACAAATGTTAATACATTTTAAAAGCTTAAAATCATACAAAATATTTTTTCTGATAAAAATGAAATTAAACTAGAAATTAATAATGTAAGAAAAACGGGAAAATTCACAAACACATGAAAATTAATTACATTCTTTTTTTTTTTTTTTTCTGAGACAGGGTCTCATTCTGTTGCCCCAGCTGGAGTATACTGGCACAATCTCAGCTCACTGCAGCCTCAAGCAATCCTCCCACCTCAGCCTCCCAAGTAGCTGGGACTACTGGCATGTACCACTAGGCTCGGCTAATTTTTTTTTTTTTTTTTTTTTTTTTTTTTTTTGGAGAGACGGGTTCCCATTATGTTGCCCAGGCTGGTCTGAAACTCTTGAGCTCAAGCAATCCCACATGCCTAGACTTCCTAAAATGCTGGGATTACAGGTGTGAGCCCGTGCTCCCAGCCAATAACTCACTCTTAAACAACCAATGAGTCAAAGAAATCACAAGATAAAATAGCAAGTATCTTGAGATAAATGAAACCACAAACACAACATAATTTTCAAGACATATGGCATGCAGTAAAAGTAGCACTGAAAGGGAGATTTATAGCTGTAAATGCTTACATTAAAAAAAAATCAAGAAATATCTTGAATCAGTAATCTAACTTTACACCTTAAGAAACTTGAAAAAGAGAAAACTAAACATAAGATAGTAGAAGAAAGAAAATAAAAAATAGTTTCCAGATCAATAAAATAGACAATAGAAAAACAATAAGGAAAATCAATGAAGCCAAAAGATCAAAGAGATCAACAAAACTGACAAACTTTTAGCTAGATTGAATAGGAAAAAATAGAGATGACATAAATTATTAAAATCAGGAATAAAATTAGGGACCGAGCACGGTGGCTCATGCCTATAATCCCAACATTTACGGAGGCCAAGGCAGGAGGATTACTTGAGTCTAGGAGCTCAAGACCAATCTCGGCAACAGAGTGAGACTCACATCCATCAAAAAATAAAAATTAGCTGGGTGTGGTGGTGCATGCCTGTAGTCCCAGCTACTTGGGAGGCTAAGGCAGGAGCATTACGTGAGCCCAGGAGCTCAACGTTGCAGTAAGTGATGATCCTGCAACTGCATTGTGGGCTGGATGACAAAGCAAAACACTGTCTCAAAAAAACAAAAAAAGGAAAGGAAGGCTTTTATCCAAAGGCAGGCAATAATAAATGCTGGCGAGTATGTGGAAAAGGGGGAACCCTCATATACTGTTGGTGGGAATGTAAATTAGTACAACCACTATGTAGAACAGTTTGGAGCTTCCTCAATAAACTAAAAATTGATCTACCATATGATCCAGCAATTCTACTGCTAGGTATATACCCAAAAGAAAGGAAATCTGCATACCAAAGAGATAACTGCACTCCCATGTTTGTTACAGCACTCTAAGTGTCCATCAACAGATGAATGGATAAAGAAAAAGTGGTACATATACGACGTCATTCACGAATGCCACAAACGAGATCTGATCATTCTTTTTTATGGCTGAATAGTACTCCATTCGACCATAAAAAAGAATGAAATCCTGTCATTTCCAACAACATGGATGGAACTGGAGATTGTGTTAAGCGAAATAAGCCAGACACAGACAGACAAATTTCACATGTTCTCACTTATTGGTGGGAGCTAAAAATTAAAACAATTGAACTCATGAAGGTGGAGAGTTGAAGGATGGTTACAGAAGCTGACAAGCATAGTGGGGAGTGAGGGAAGAGAGTAAGAATGGTTAATGGGCACAACAATATAGTTAGAATGAATAAGATCTAGTACTGAATAGCACAACAGTGTAACTATAGTCAACAACAATTTATTGTATATTTTAAAATAACTAAAAGAGTATAACTGGTTTACAACACAAAGAAATGATAAGTGCTTGACATGATTGAATACCTCATTTACCTTGATGTGATTATTAATCATTGTATGCCTGTATTAAAATATCTCATGTACCTCATAAATATATATACCTATTATGTACCCACAAAAAATTTAAAAAAATAAATCTTTTAAAAAAGAAATAAAAGAGAGGACATTACTACCAATTTTACATGAATCAATAGGATTATAAGAGAATACTGTAAACAATTGCATGTCAACCAATTGGATTGCCTAGATGAAAAGGACAAATTCCTAGTAACACGCAACCTACAAAAACTGAATAACAAAAAAAAAAAAAAAACTGAATAAATGAATGCCATTAGGAGATTGAATCAGTAATCAAAATCCTCCCAACCAGGCCAGGCACAGTGGCTCACGTCTGTAATCCCAGCACTTTGGGAGGCTGAGGCAGGTAGATCACTTGAGGTTAGGAGTTCGAGACCAGCCTGACCAACAAGGTGAAACCCCATCTCTACTAAAAATACAAAATTAGCTGGGCGCGGTGGTGCATGCCTGTAATCCCAGCTACTTGGGAGGCTGAGGCAGAAAAATTGCTGGAAACCAGAAAATGGAAGTTGCAGTGAGCCGAGATCGTGCTATTGCACTCCAGTCTAGGCAACAAGAGCGAAATTCCATTTCAAAAAAATAAATAAATAAATAAATAAATAAAAATTTTAAAAAGCCCTGGACCAGGTGGTTTCACTGTTGAATTCTACCAAAAATTTAAAAATCAATAACACCAATACTTCTCAAACCCTTCTAAAATATTCAGATACCAAAGCTAGAGAAAAATACTACAAAAAAAAGAACATCCTGGGCAGGCATGGTGGCTCACACTTGTAGCCTTTGGGAGGCCGAGGCAGGCGGATCACCTGAGGTCAGGAGTTCAAGACCAGCCTAAGCAACATGGTGAATCCCTGTCTCTACCAAAAATACAAAAATTAGCTGTGCATGGTGGCACATGCATGTAGTCCCAGCTACTCGGGAGGCTAAGGCAGGAGAATCGCTTGAACCCAGGAGGTGGAGGTTGCAGTGAGCCAAGATTGTATCACTGCACTCCAGCCTGGGCGACAGAGCGAGAATCCATCTCAATAATAATAATAATAATAATAATAATGAGAGAGACACAGAGACAGAATCAATCAATATTATATGTCATTTAATAAAAACAAAGGGAAGCCTGTTATGGTCATGTGCATCTGTATTCCCAGCTACTTGGGAGACTGAAGCAGAAGGATCATTTGAGCCAAGGAGTTCAAGTCTGCAGGGAGCTATGATCACACCACTGTACTCCAGCCTAGGTGATCTAGGTGACAGAGTAAGACCCAGTCAGAAGACAGAAAAGAAAGGGAGGAAAAGGAAGAAAGGAAGGAAAGAAAGAAAGAGAGGGGGAGAAAGAGGTAGGGAGGGAGGAAGGGACAGAGAGAGAAAGACAGAAAGTAAGAAAGAAACATACTCATCTCGATTTATGCGAAGTCATTCTACACATTTCATTTGATGAAATTCAACACATTTCATATTAAAACAAACAATAAACTATGAATAGAAGATCATTACCTCAACATGATAAAGGTCATATATGAAAAACCCACAGGTAATATTATACTCAATTATTAAAGTCTAGAAGCTTTACCACTTCTATTCAACACAGTATTGGAAGTTCTAGCCATAGCAATTCAACAAGTAAAGAAAATAAAATGTAATTTTAAATTGTAAAGGAAGAAGTAAAATTATCTTTATTTGCCAATGACATGAACTTACATGCAGAAAATCCCTAAAATTCACAAAAATATTATTAGAGCTAATAAATGAATTTAGAAGTTACAGGACACAAAATCAACACACAAAAAAGTTGCATTTCTATACACTAAAAAATTAACAATTAGAAAAATTAAGAAAATAATTCCATTTACAGTAGTGTCACAAAGAATAAAATACATATGAATAAATTTAACTGAGGAGACAAAAGACTTGTACAATGAAAACTACAAAGCATTAATGAAAGAAATTAAAGACAGAAATAAATGCAAAGGCATCTGTGTTCATGGATTAGAAGACTTAATATTATCATAATGACAGTCTCATAACCTGGTCTCTAAATAAATAAAAATAAATAAAAAAATAAAAATAGGAATGGTTATATTAATATCAGATAAAGTAGACATCAGAGCAAAAAATTAATAGTGATACAGAGGGACATTACATAATGTTAAAAGTGCCAATCCACCAAGAAGATATAGCATTCCTAAATGTGTATGCAGAAAACAACAGATGTTCAAAATACATAAAGCAAAGACTGACAGAACCATAAGAAGAGACAAATACACAATTACAATAGGAGACCTCAACAGTCCTCTTTCAACAACATACAAAACTAGACAGCAAGGTTATAGAACAACTAAGCAACACCATCAGTCTACAGGATCTAATCAAAATTTATAGAACACCCCACCCAAAATTAGCAGAATAGACATTCTTTTCAAGCATCCATGATATATTACTGATATAGACCATTATATTAGTTTTCTATTCACTGCCATAACAAATTCCCACAAACTTGGTGGTTTAAAATGATACAAATGTATTATCTTACAGTTCTTGAGGTTAAACCTCAAAACGGGCCTCACTGGGCTACAGTGTCAGCAGGTCTGTGTTCCTTCTGGAGGCTTTTGGTGAGAATCTCTTTCTTTGCCTTTCCCAGCCACATACATTACTTGGCTCCTGACCAAAGATTTCTCCATCTTGTACATCAGCAATGTCAGATCAAGTCCTTATGACACCTCCACCACTCTGGTTCTCTCTTTCCTGCCTCCCTCTTCAATGTATAAAGACCATTATGAAAACATTGGGCACAATTGGCTAATCCAAGATATGCTCCACATCTCAAAATTAGGCCATCAGCAAACCTCATTACATTTGCAACCTTAATTCCCTTTTGCCGTGCAATATAACATTTATAAATTTCAGTGAGTAGAATGTGGACACCTTTGAAGGGCTATTATTCTGCCTACCACAGCCATATTCTGAGCCATAAAGCCAACCTCAAAAAAAAGGTTTTTTAACTTCAGTTCCACAGGGAATATTCTGTGGTCAGAATGAAATCAAACTAGAAATCAGTAACAGGCACAAGCCTCTAATCCCAGCACTTGAGGGGGCTGAGGCGTGTGGATTGCTTGAGCCCAGGAGTTCGAGAAAGGCCTGGGCAACATTACAAAGCCCCATCTCTAGAAAAAATACAAGAAATTAGCCCGGCGTGGTAATGCGTGCCTGTAATCCCAGCTACTCAGGAGGCTGAGATGGGAGGATTGCCTGAGCCCAGAAGGTTGAGGCTGCAGTGAACCGTGATAGTGACAATGCTCTGCAGCCTGGGCAACAGAGTGAAACTGTCTTAAAAAGAAAAAAAAAGAGAGAAGAAGAAGAAGAAGAAGGAGGAGGAGGAGGAGGAGGAAGAGGAGGAGGAAGAGGAGGAGAAGAGGAGGAGGAGGAGGGAAAGAAAGAAAGAAAGAAAGAAAGAAAGAAAGAAAGAAAGAAAGAAAGAAAGAAAGAAAGAAAGAAAGAAAGAAAGAAAGAAAGAAAGAAAGAAAGAAAGAAAGAAAGAGAGAGAAAAGAAAGAAAGAAGGGAGGGAGGGAGGGAGGGAAAGAGGGAAAGAAAAAGAAAGAAAGAAAGAAAGAGAGAGAGAGAGAGAGAGAGAGAGAGAGAGAAAGAAAGAAAGAAAGAAAGAAAGAAAGAAAGAAAGAAAGAAAGAAAGAAAGAAAGAAAAGAAAGAAAGAAAAAGAAAAGAAAGAAAGAAAGAGAAAGAGAGAGGAGGAGGGGGGAGAGAGAGAGAGAAAGAAAGGAAGGAAAGAAGGACAGAGGGGAAAAGAAAAGAAAGAAGAAGAAGGAGGAAGAGGAGGAGGAAGGGAGGGAAAGAGAGAGAGAGAAAGAAAAGAAAAGGAAAAGAAAAGAAAAGGAAAGGAAAAGAAAGGAAATAAAAGAAAAGGAAAGAAAAGATCAGTAACAGTAAGAGATCAGGAAAATTTCCAAACACATGGAAACTAAACCACACATTTCTAAATAATCTACAGGTCAAAGAGCAAATCTCAAGGAAAATTAACAACACACTGAGGCCAGGCAAGGTGGCTCACACCTGTAATCCCAACACTTTGAATCCCCATCTCAAGTAAAACAAACAAACAAACAAACAAAACTATACATTGAACTGAATGAAACTAAAGTTACAACATATCAAAAGTGTCTCTATTTCAAAGTGTCTCTATTTCAGATGACTGATCGTCTGTAAAACACCAAGCAATCTGCCACAAAATTCCTAGAACTAATAAATCAGTTCAGCAAAGCTGCCCAAAACAAAATCAACATACAAAAATCAATCATATATGTATATACTAGCAATTAACAAGTAGAAACTGAAATAAAAAACACAATACCATTTACAATGAACCCCCCCAAAAAAACAAGTAGATGTAATTCTAACTAAACCTATTCAAGAATTGTATACCGAAAACAAAGCACAGACAAAAGAAATCAAAGTCTAAATATATGGAGAAACTTACCATGTTTATGTATTGTAAGACTCAACATAGTAAAGATATCAATTCTTCCCAAATTGATATACAGGTTTCAGGCAAATCCTATCAAAACCACAGCAAGATTTTTTGGGGGAAAAGACAGACAAAATAATTCTAAAATGTATATAGATATAAAGGAACTAAAATAGCTCCTTTTTTAAAATCAGACTGCTGGAATTAAAGGCATGAGCCACAGTACTCAGCTCCACTGATTATTTTAAATACACTTTAAAATGATTTAGATTTATTGAAGAATTTCAAAGAGAGTGCAGAGTTCCCATATACCCTACACCCGATTCTTCTGTTATTAGCAGTGTATAATAGTATGGTACACATGTCACAACTAGTGAATATTGATATATTATTATTATTAAAGTCCATACTTTAATCAGATTTCCTTGGTTTTTTACCTAAGGTGTTTTTTCTTTTCCAAATCCCATCCAAGATCCCACATTATGTTTATTCATCATGACTCCTTAGGCTCCTTTTAGCCCTGGTAGTTTCTCAGACTTTCCTTGTTTTTGATGACCTTGCCAGTTTTGAGAAGTACTGCTCGGGTATTTTGTAGAATGTCTCTCAATTAGGATCTGTCTTAAGTTTTTATCATGATTACACTGGGATTATAAATTTTGGGGAGAAATACCACTGAGATAAAGTGTCACTGTCATACATCATACCACAGGTATACACTATTAACATGACTTATCACTATTGATGTTGACCTTGATCACCTGGATAAAGCAGTGTTTGTCAGGTTTCTGCACTCTCAAATTACTCTTTCTTTCCTCCTTTCCGTACTGTATCTTAGGAAGAAAATCACCATGTGCAGCCCACATTTATGCACTCCTGAGGGTGAAATGGAATATCTACACAAATTATTACCCAAGTGATTTTTATCAAAGGTACAAAAGCAATTAAATGGTTGAAATATTACTTTTCCAATAAATGGCACTGGAGCCACTGAACATGAGACATAAAAATGAACCTCAACCTAAACCTCATACCTTATCCACAAATTATCTCAAAATGCATCACAGACTTAAACATTAAACAACGGAATTTTTAGGAGAAAGTTTGAAGAAAAGCTTTAGATCCTAGGCCTTGACACGAAGAGTTCTTAGACATAATACCAAAATCATGACCTATAAAAGAAAAAAAATGACTGGGCATAGTGGCTCATACCTGTAATCTCAGCACTTTGGGAGGCCAAGGCAGGTGGATCACTTGAGCACAGGAGTTCAAGACAAGCCTGGACAACACAGTAAGGCCCTGTCTCTATAAAAAATGCAAAAATTGGCTGGGTGTGGTGGCACTCACATGTAGTCCCAGCTATTCAGGAGGCTGAGGTGGGAGGATTGCTCGAGCCTCGGAGGTGGAGGTTGCAGTGAGCCGGGATCTAGCCATTTCACTGCAGCCTGAGAGACCAGAGTGAGACTCACTCTCCAAAGAAAATAAATAAATAAATAAATCTATAACCTAAACTCCAACAAAATTTTACAGTTTTGCTCTACAAAAGACCCTGTTAGGATGAAAAGACAAGCTATAGATTGAAAGTATTCACAAACCACATATCTCACAAAGGACTCATATATAAAACTCTTTATATATATAAAGAATACTCAAAGTTGAAAATTGATAACAATCCAATCAGAAGATGGGCAACAGATATAAAAAAATATTTAACTGAAGAGGATATATGGATGGCAAATAAGCATAAGAAATAATACTCAACATAAATAGCTGATCAGTAAATATAAAGAATAGAAAGAGAAGCCAGGCACAGTGGCTCACACCTGTAATCCCAGCACTTTGAGAGGCTGAGATGGGAGGATCACTTGAGGTCAAGAGTTCAAGACCAGCCTGGCCAACATGGCGAAACTCTATCTCTACGAAAAATACAAAATTAGCCAGGCATGGTGTTGGGCACCTGTAATCCCAGTTACTCAGGAGGCCGAGGCAGGAGAATTGCTTGAACCCATGAGGCAGAGGTTGCAGTGAGCTGTGATCATGCCACTGCACTCCAGCCTGGGCGACAGAGTGAGTCTCCATCTCAAAAAAAAAAAAAAAAAAAAAAAAGAGATATTAAGATATTACTACACAGCTATCAGAAAGGCTAAAATAAAAAACAGTGACAATACCAAATGCTGGTGAGGATACAGAAAAACTGAGTTTCTTATACCAAAATGTAAAATTGTGAACCCACTCTAGAAAACACTTTGACTGTTTCTATGAATGAAACCACCCCCCCCTTTTTTCCTATATTCTCACAACACAGCAACAATCAGCATGCATGACTTCTGTGACCAAATGTTTGGGAATTTTTCCGAATACCCCAAATAAGCATCAATTTTGCACTGGACACCAGCTGGGCATCATCCAATTCAATTATGACACTATCTACCTGGAGACAGCATCAGATCCCGCAGGCTGGGGGCTCAGTACCACAACACTACCCCAATTCAGACACCAGACCCGTGTCCACGTCTCTGGAACATCTCACTGACCAGATTCAAGTTGGAGTACCCATTACCCCCTCTTTGTGTTCCATTAGTTTGATAGAGCGGCTCACCAAACTCAGGAAACCGTTTATGTTTACTGATTTATTGTAAAAGATATTACAAAGGATACAGGTGAAGAGATACACAGGGCGAGGCATGTAGAAAGAGGAACAGGGCTTCCCTTCCCTACTTGGGCACACTACCCTCTGGGAACCTCCACGTGTTCATCTATCTGGAAGCTCTACAAACCCAGTTCTTTAGGCCTTTATGGAAGCCTCATTATGTAGCCATGATTGATTAAACCATTGATTATTGGTGACCAACTTAACCTTCAGCCCCTCTCCTCTCCCTGGAGGTTGGGAGTGGGACTCAAGTCCCAACCCTCTATTCCTACCTTAGTCTTTATGGTGACCACCCCCTATCGTGATGCTACCTAGGAGCTGCCAGCCATGGGTCCATCATTAGCATACAAAAAGACATCACTTAGAAGATTCCAATGATTTTAGGAGTTGTATGTCAGGAAACCTGGTCAAAGACCAAATACATAGTTTGCAATATCACAAGTCACCACTCTCTACCCCTTAGAACCCTGCTGACCTTAAATCAAAAGGATACAGAACTCAAAAGATACTGGCACACTACTAGAATCCCATTCAGTTACTAATAATTAGTCCAGTCCATCATATTACAAGAAAGTCTCCCAGCATGAAGCCACACAGGTTTGCAGGCTTCCATTCTATCCAAAGTATGAGTGACAGGAATGGAAAACCCAAACATCGTATGTTCTCACTTATAAGTGGGAGCTAAGCTATGAGGACTCAAAGGCGTACAAATGACATAACACGCTGGGCATAACACGGTGGCTCATGCCTCTAATCCCAGCACTTTGGGAGGCCAAGGCGGGTAGATCACCTGAGATCAGGAGTTCAAGACTAGCCTGGCCAACATGGTGAAATCCTTTCTCCACTACAAATACAAAAATTAGCTGGGCATGGTGGTGGGTGCCTATAATTCCAGCTACTCAGGAAGTTAAGGCAGGTGAATCACTTGAACCTGGGAGGCGGAGCTTGCAGTGACCCAATATTGCACCATTGCACTCCAGCCTGACTCTCTCTCTCAAAAAAAAAAAAAAAAAAAAAAAAAAAAAGACCAAATATATTTTACATTCTCAGAGTTCGTTTTCATTTTATTTTATTTTATTTTTCAGACAGGGTCTTACTCTGTCACCCAGGCTGGAGTGCAGTGGCACCATCATGGCTCACTGCAGCCTCAACCTACCTGGCTCAGGTTATCCTCCCACCTCAGACTCCAGAGTAGCTGGGACTACACGTGTACATCACCGGACATAGCTAATTTTTGGTACTTTTTGTAGAGATGGGGTTTCGCCATGTTGCCCAGACTGGTCTCAAGCTTCTGGATTCATGCAATCTGCCTGCCTCAGACTCCCAAAGTGCTGGGATTACAGACATGGGTCACTGTACCTGGCCCTCAGTTTCTTTTAAAACACTTACAATACAACCCAGCAATTACGTTCTCGGGCATTTATCCCAGAGAAAACAAAACATATGACTGCACAAAATCCTCTACATGAATATTCATAACAGCTTCATCTGTAATAGCCAAAAACTGGAAATGACTAAAATGTCCCTCAAAGGGTGAATACTTAAATAAGCTATGATACATCCATGCCATAGAATACTATTTAATAGTTGCACCACTCAGCCGGGCGCGGTGGCTCACGCTTGTAATCCCAGCGTTTTTGGGGGTCAAGGTGAGACAATCACTTGAAGCCAGGAGTTCGAGACCAGTCTGGTCAATATGGTGAAACCCCGTCTCTACTAAAAATATAAAAATTAGCCAGGAGTGGCGGCACGTGCCTGTAATCCCAGCTACTTGGGAGACTGAGGCAGAAGAATCGCTTGAACCTGGGAGACGGAGGTTGAAGTGAGCCAAGATCACACCATTGCACTCCAGCCTGGGTGACAAGAGTGAGACCCTGTCTCAAAAAAAAAAAAAAAAAAAAGAGTTGCACCACTCAATACCAATAAAAATAAATCAATTATTGACATATGCAATAACTTGTAAGAATCACCAGAAAATTATGCTGAGTAAAAAGAAAAAAGAACAATCTTAAAAGGTCACATACTATATTATTCCATTTATATAATATTCTCAAAATGACAAAAACATAGAAATGGAGAGCATGTTCTTAGTTGTCAGAAGATACATGTGGTGGCAAGGAAGTGTGTGGGTGTGAATATAAAGGGGTAGCATGAAGGAAGATATTTGTGTTGATGAAATAGTTATGTATATTGACTAAGGTTAAAGTCATGCAAATCTACACAGCTTGATAAAATGCATAGAATGATACATATACATTGTACCACTGTCAGTTTCCTGGTTTTTATATTACTATATAATTATGTAAGATATAATTACATTGTGATAGATTGGGTAAAAGTTACCTGAGACATCACTGTACTATCTTTGCAACCTCCTATGTATCTTTTAATACAATTATTTCAAAACAATACATTTTTTAAAGAGAGGGAAAGCTATCCAATTTACTTATTGGTCTGATAGTAAAACAGTCTAGCTACAATGGCTTCCTTTCTCTTTCTTGAACCTACCGGAAACATGCTTACTTCAGAGCCATTATACTTTCTCTTCCCTCACATGTCTTTCCTAAAATGTCACCTTGTAAGAGAGTTGTTGCTGTAAATTCTTTTCTAAGATTGCATATCCTCCTACACACACACACACAATGTGTCCTAATTTCTGCTTATTTGTATCATTAGCATTTGTCAACATCTAATATACTACATATTTAATAAATTATCTTGTTTATGGTCTGTCTTCCCCATAGTAGAATATAAGTTTCATGAGGGCAAAGATTTTTATCTATTTTATTCACTACTATATCAACATTCACTAGAACAGTACACGGAACACAGTATGGGGTCAATAAATACTTGTTGAATGAGTGAATGATAAAATGTGCAAGGAAAAAAATTATAGACCAATCTCATTCATGAAGATAAATGCAAAAATCCTAAACAGAATTTTGGTGCATAAGCAACATATAAGAAATTGACCATACGTCATGATCACGTATGGTTTAAGACTTTAAGGATAATTGAACATTAGAAAACCTATTATTGTAATTTATCATATGTATAGACTGACAATAAAAAGCAATACTCATCCATGAGGATCATTACAAAAAAAAGGTTTGAATAAAATGCAATACTCATCCATGAGGATCATTACAAAAAAAGGTTTGAATAAAATGCAATACTCATCCATGAGGATCATTACCAAAAAAAAGGCATCCTCAGACTAGAAAGAACTTCATTAACCTGATGACCACTATCTATTAAAAGCTTACATCAAACATCAAATTTAATGGTGAAATTGTAGAAGCATTCCTATTAAAGCACAAATGAAGTCCAGAGTGTCCCTATGGCTCTTACTAATAGAAACTGTATGGTCATCCTAGCCAAAATGCATTTGGACAAGGAAAAGTAAGATGCAATACAAAGGTTAGAAAGAAAGTCATAAAGTAATAAATATTTATAGGTGACATGATATTACCAGTAAGAAAATACAAACAAACCTACAGGCAAACCATTAGAAATAATAACAGTTCATCAAAGTTACTGGATACAAGATCAACATATGAAAATCAACTAAATTCCAAATGTTCAAAATAAACAATTAGGCTGGGTATGGTGGCTCTTGCCTTTAATCCCAGCAACTTGGGAGACCCGAGCAAGAGGATCATTTGAGCCCAGGAGTTCAAGATGAGTCTTGGCAAACTGGTGAGAGTCTGTCTCTACAAAAATAAAAATAAAAATAGCCAGGTATGGCGGTGCATGCCTGTAGTCCCAGCTACTCCAAAGGCTGAAGTGGGAGGAGGATCACTTGAGCCTAGGAGTTCGAGGCTGCAGTGTCAGCTGTGTTCATGCTACTGCACTCCAACCTGGGCGACAGAGTGATACCCTTTCTCAAAAAAAAGAAAAAAATAATAAAAATAAAAATAAGTAAATAACTAGAAAATACTTTAAAGAGGTTCATCATAGCAACTAAACATGTAAATTACCTTAAAATGAATTTAAGAAAAAATGTGCATGGATTTCATATTAAAAATTTTAGACACACCGGGTGCAGTGGCTCATGCCTGTAATCTCAACACTTTGGGAGGCCAAGGTGGGAGGACTGCTTGAGCCCAGGAGTTTGACATCAGCCTGGGCAACATAAGGAGACCCCATCTCCACAAAAGTAAAAAAAAAATAAAATAAAAAAAATTGATGGGCATGGTGGTGTGCACCTGCAGTCCCAGCTACACAGGAGGCTGAGGTGGGAGGATCACTTGAGCTTGGGAGGTTGAGGCTGCAGTGAGCTATGATCACGCCATTTCACTCAAGTTGGGGCAACAGAGCAAAGCACTGTCTCTTAAAAAAAAATTAAGCAATATTGAAAGACACAAATGACCCTTGATAGTTGAAACAATTACCCATATTCATACATGAGAAAACTCACGGGGTCTGTTCTTTCAATCTATAAAGTCAATGCAATTCTAATCTGTAGGATTTTTTTAATGGAACTTGATTAACTCAGTTATTCAATAGAGAAATGCCAATCTAAAAACAGTTAAGAAAGTACTGGAAAATAATTTAATCACACTCTCCAATAAGCTAGACTTCTTACAAGCTACAATAATCAAGACAGTTTAGGTGCAGGGAGAGACAAATAGCCAGATGGACCAGAAATGAAAATCCCTGATATAGATGCACATATATATATGTGTGTGTGTGTGTGTGTATAGATGCACATATATATATGTGTGTGTGTGTATATATGTGTATATATATATATAAAATTATGACACAGGAAACATCACAAACCATTGAAAAAAGTGAATATTATTACATAAAATATGTTGGATTAATTGGCCATCTATATACAAATCTAGATGTCTATCTCATGCCATACACAAAAATAAAACTACATGGATTATAATCTAAATGTGAAAAGCAAAACTTGTAAATTTTTTTTTTTTTTTTTTTTTTTTTTTTTGAGCCAGAGTCTCGCTCTGTCGCCCAGGCTGGAGTGCAGTGGCACGATCTCGGCTCACTGCAACCTCTGCCTACTGGGTTCACGTCATTCTCCTGCCTCAGCCTCCCAAGTAGCAGGGACTACAGGTGCCCACCACCACACCCGGGTAATTTTTTGTATTTTTAGTAGAGATAGGGTTTCACTGTGTTAGCCAGGATGGTCTCCATCTCCCGACCTCATGATCCACCCGCCTTGGCCTCCCAAAGTGCTGGGATTACAGGCGTGAGCCACCGTGCCCAGCCAAAACTTTTAAACTTTTAAAAGAACACAAGAAAATATCTCTAACATCAGCATAGGAAATAATTTCTTAAATAAGATGCAAAAAGTACAAGTAATAAAGGAAAATAGATATATTTTAACAGTTAAAAACTTTTGCATGACAAAAATACAGGAAATAAAATGAAAGGAGGGTAAAAATTAACAATGTAGTTGACTTTGGCAATGGGGAATACTAAGAATAGGGGAAATTATTTGTAACATATATAACAAATAAAATACTAACTTCTAAAATATAGAAAGGACTCTTATAAATCAATAATGAAGACCAAAATCCTAAAAGAAAAATGGGCAAATATTACAAAAATAAGCACATCACAAAAAAGGAAATATGAATGGCTAATAAACACATTGTAACATACTCAATTAGTAATTAGGAAAAAAAAATTAAGGAATAATGAGATACTATTTCACATCCATCAGATTGGCAAAATGTTTAAGGTCTGGCCATTTCAAATATTTTTATTTTTTGAGATGGAGTCTCGCTTTTGTTGCCCAGGCTGGAGTGCAATGATGCAATCTCGGCTCACTGCAATCTCCGCCTCCCGGGTTCAAGTGATTCTCCTGCCTCAGCCTCCCAAGTAGCTGGGATTACAGGCGCCCACCACCATGCCCTGTTAATTTTTTGTATTTTCAGTAGAAACAGGGTTTCACCATGTTGGTCAGGCTGGTCTTCAACTCCTGACCTCAAGTGATCCACCCACCTCAGCCTCCCAAAGTGCAGGGATTACAGGCATGAGCCACTGTACTCAGCCTCAGATCTTAATGATGTGAACAAATGGATAAAGTGGACAGTCTTATATTTGTTGGTGTAAGTGTAAATGGGTATAAGCACTCAGGAATACAATTTGGAAATATCTGGTAGTATTAACAATGTTCATAATCTGAGTAATTCTTGCACATTGCCCAGGAAGGCATAGATAAGGATGTTCATTGGCATATTATGGGAAATAATGAAATATTAGAAATAGCCTACATGCCTATTTATAAGTAAATGAATAAATAAATATGTAGTATGTAGTAGGACTGAATGTTCCCAGTTGCTGAATAGGAAAAGGCTTTCCCCTTCTTCCTTTTCTTAGAGCATTTCCTCAAGAAAACGTTATTACAAAGCCACCTTCTATCTTTTTTATAACTATGCAAATGTTCTAAAGAGCTAAATAAGCCTCTTGCCAGCATAACTATCTAATATTTTTCTTAAGGACCTGGGATCCATCTCTTTGAAACATTAACATCAAGATAGATATACCCCTATCTCCTTGTTACCTCAGGGAGTTTAGCTTAGGTACCTTGCTTTAAATCTTAAATGCCTGCTGGGCATACAGACAAGAGAAGTTACATTTTTTTCCTTGGATAAAGGCAATTAACTAACACGTGGCCAGCTCAACTACAAGGTGAATATTGCCTAAACTATGTAAAACAAAAGTGCTGTCAAATCTAACTGGAGGGCAAGTTATGCTTTATATTGAGAACACATATGTAAATGGATCATATCTTCTTGCCTATGTAAAAGTGTGACATTTCTTTCTATGCTTATAGTCTCATTAGTGTATTGCCTGTCATTCACATCCCCACCTGATTTAATGCTTTCAGTAACACAATGATTTTCTTTCTTTTCCTTTTTTCTTTTTTAGACAGAGTCTGACTCTGTCGCCCAGGCTGGAGTGCAATGGCAAGATCTCGGCTCACAGCAAACTCCACCTCTCGGGTTGAAGCGATTATCCCGCCTCAGCCTCCCGAGTAGTGGGATTACAGGTACCCACCATCATGCCCAGCTAATTTTTGTATTTTTGTACAGATGGGGTTTCACCATGTTGGCCAGGCTGGTCTCGAACTCCTGACCTCAGGTGATCTGCCTGCCTCGGCCTCCCAAAGTGCTGGGATTACAGGCGTGAGCCACCGCAACCGGCCGGTTTTCTTTCTTTTCTACATTTGTGTAAAGGATTTTCTAAGTTAGCAAGAGATTTAATTTTTAATTTTCCCAACAATATTCGTAAGTGTCCTAGTGAGTATCATAAGTTAATGAAACCCAGCATGGCAACAAGTGCCTTTAGATCCAGGAGGATCACTTGAGCTCAGGCATTCAAGCCCAACCTGGGCAACATAGTGAGACTCTGTCTCTTTAAAATAAAAAAGTGAAGAATGAATTATATTTATACACTGTATATCAACATGAAAATATCTAAAAATTGAAAAAGAATAATGCTAAGTGGAAAAAAAACAAGTTGAAGTACATATAGTATGATTCTACTTGTAAAAAAATTTAAATATACAAAACATTTCCAGCATAAATATCTATTTATATCTCTACATAATATTCATAGCATCTATAAATATAAGCATTTATATATTTATATAACTAAAATATTTAATATAACTATTAAATATAGATTTATTAAATATATTACATATTAAATATATTTAAATATATATATTTGGCATGCATTCTTCTTGCCCATGTTTTCTACTCTATATATATAGACACAAACAAATGTATATATCTAGTATATATCTAATATATATCTCATATATAATATACATAAGATGTATAATTCTGTAAAATTAAACTCATATAATATACATAAAATTATATATATAATTTATATAAAGTTATGTTTATATAATTTATGTAAAATTATATTGTATGTGTATCATTTACACATGATTATATACAATATAGTACATAATTATATAATACTTATATCTTATAATTATAATGTATTGTATTAATTATATATTAGTAGATATATGTATTAATATATAATATTACATAATTATTATAATATTATATATAAACAGAAAACATGGCCAAGAAGGATAAACACCAAATTCAGGATTGTGGCTGCCCTTGGTGAGAGAAAGGAATAGGGACTGGGGAAAGAGGTAAATGCAGATCTCACTATCTCTATGTTTTACTTAGAGAATGAGATCGATCTGGGCCGGGTGCAGTGGCTCAAGCCAGTAATCTCAGCACTTTGGGAGGCCAAGGTGGGTGGATAGCTTGAGGCTAGGAGTTCGAGACCAGCCTGGCCAATATGGTGTAACCCAGGCTCTACTAAAAGTATAAAATCAGCTGGGTATGGTGGCAGGTACCTGTAATCCCAGCTACTCGGGAAGCTGAAACACGTGAATCACTTGAACCCAAGAGGCACAGGTTGCAGTGAGCCAAGATCACACCACTGCATTCCAGCCTGGGTGACAGAGCTAGACTCTGTATCAAAAAAAAAAAAAAAAGAGCCCAGGCATGGTGGCTCACACCTGTAATACAAGCACTTTCGGAGGCCGAGGCGGGCGAATCACGAGGTCAAGAGATCAAGACCAATCTGACCAACATGGTGAAACCCCATCTCTAGTAAAACTACAAAAAACTTAGTTTGGCATGGTGGTGCACGCCTGTAGTCCCAGCTACTGGGGGGTTGAGGCAGAAGAATCGCTTGAACTCCAGAGGCAGAGGTTGCGGTGAGCCGAGATCGCACCATTGCACTCAAGCCTGGTGACAGAGCAAGACTCCATCAAATAAATAAATAAATAAATAAATAAATAAATAAATAAATAAAGAATGAGAACGATCTGAAGCAAACATGACAAAATGTTTATCCTGAGGACATGTGTACAGTGTCTATTTTATGACTCTGTGCTTCTAAACTTGCATTAATTATAATGATGATGATGAAAATAACTAATTAGCTTTTTGCTGTGTTTCCTGTGCTCTTTCCAAGGCAGAGAACTTTTTTTTCATTTCCAACATGATGTTTGTGGCAGCAACTGGCATTCACTAGCAGCTGGGGTTAGAGACATGGTGAGAAACCCAAAGAAAATGTGAAAATCTGGCACCCAAATAGGCACCTGGTGTTGCCAGTGCTTACTGCTTGCTGTGACTTTTGAAGCTTGTATTGGATTCCAAGTTCAGAGTGATGACCTTTAGGAGAATTCCACCTTTGTGATCAGTTCTTAAAGTTACTACCAATAGTAAGAACCTGGCCACAGCCGAGGGAAAGGTTATACTGCTTGGGTATTTAATCTGCCCCCTAGACTGCAGAGCTTCCTGGGTCCTGTTTAGACTTATTAACATCTGAAAGGCTTGCCTTTTTCAAATTTACTGAATACTGAGCCTTTCCTCTGATTCCCAAGGGAAAACTCCAGTTCTTTTTGGCAGAACCTCTGCTAAAGACTCAGCCTTTGAGAGAACAAAGCAGGAGATTTCTGGGCCAAAAAACGATAGGGGGAAAATCTTTATAACCTCCCAACCATTTCTATTACCTCTAAATGATAATTTGTGGACATTAAAAAAAAAAAAAAAAAGCAAAGAGCTTAAAACCTTCAAACCATAGGAACACAGGCTGCTACTGTGCCTGTACACGAATCTTCAGTAAATAAAGCAAACAGATTCTGCTGCCTGGATGCAGGAATAATAGAAAATGGAAGCAAATTTGTTTCTTTAGTGCCAAGACAACAATATTCTTCAGAAACTGACTACTCCATCACTAGCTAGCCTCATTCAAATTTACAGAGAAAGAAACCAAAACACTAAAACTTCAAGTTCACATTCTAGCCTCTGTTAAGTCATAGTACATATAACGGTTACCATAAAATACATGCAAAAATAAATAAATACTTTTTTTTTTTTTTTTAAGGCCAGGCATGGTGGTTCATGCCTGTAATCTCAGTACAGGCAGGAAAATCACCTTAGGCCAAGAGTTTGAGACCAGCCTGGGATACATAGTGAGACCCCCATCTCTACTACTACTACTACTACTAATAATAATAATAATAATAGAGCGCATGCAAATGTGACATAATGTAATAATATTCATCCAATAAGATTAGTGTTTTAAAGCACACACACATGCGGCCGGGCGCAGTGGCTGATGCCTGTAATCCCAGCACTTTGAGAGGCTGAGGCAGGCGGATCACCCGAGGTCGGGAGTTTGAGACTAGCCTGACCAAAATGGAGAAATTCCGTCTCTACTAAAAATACAAAATTAGCCGGGTGTGGTGGCACATGCCTATAATCCCAGCTACTCAGGAGGCTGATGCAGGAGAATCACTTGAACCCGGGAGGCAGAGGTTGCCATGAGCTGAGATCGCACCATTGCACTCCAGCCTGGGCAACAAGAGTGAAACTCAATCTCAAAATAAATAAATAATAAAGTGCGTGCACACACACACACACACACATACACACATACACAGAGGCACCTCCATATATGAAATGGCTGTGACAAAACATCAAAATATTCACATGCACAGTAAGTGCCTCTCTACTGGGAAGCAAATGTTATTAATTTCAGAATAAAACCCGTGACTTCTGAGAGCTCCTAATCACATTCTTAAGGACCAATGTTGGCAGGTAGGGAAGTTTTCTCTAATTTCAATTTTTTTTTTTTTTTTTTTTTTTTTTTTTTTTGGTGGGGGGAGACAGAGTCTCGCTCTCTCCCCAGGCTGGAATGCAGTGGCATCATCTCGGCTCACTGCAACCTCCGCCTCCCGGGGTAAAGTGATTCTCATGCCTCAGCTTCCCAAGAAGCTGGGACTACAGGCATGCACCACCGCACCCAGTTAATTTTTGTATTTTTAGTAGAGATGGTTTTTCGCCATGTTGTCCAGGCTGGTCTCAAACTCCTGGCCTCAAGTGATCTGCCCACCTCAGCCTCCTAAGGTGCAGGGATTACAGGCATGAGCCACCGTGCTGAGCTGTAACAGCACATTTTAAATAGACTAAGGTAAGAATTATATTTTAAAGATTTTATTTCTGTAAAATCACTAATTTTAAAATAGAAAGATTAAAGTGCAATCCAGTAAGGAAGCGTGACTTCCCCTAAGTCAAAGAAGTAACTAATTTAGTGTAAGAGCTAAGTGTTAACATGCTTTAGCTACTGATATGACAGCACAAGATTTTGAGCTTTTGTTGGTGAGGAGGTGGGAGAATGCAACAAAATGCCCTTAGTATTTTAATATACACCATTTGTCTCCTGGCTCTCCTGTGGATTTTGATGCAGTTTGATCTTTGTGTACTTAGATTTTGATATCGATGAATTTCCATATAGTTAGACTTTGATGTAGCTGGATTGATGTTGAATTTCAATGTATAAATTCCAATACAATTCAAAAACTAAACTAGATTTCTAAATAATTATTTCACTACGTGTAGAGTGGTTATGAATTCAATAAAATAATAAATATAAAATTCCTGGCTGGGTGCAGTGGCTCAGGCCTGTAATCCCAGCACTTTGGGAGGCTAAGGTAGAAGGATCCCTTGAGTCCAGGAGTTTGAGACCAGCTTGCGCAACATGGTAAAACCCCATCTCTACAGAAAATACAAAAATTAGCCAGGCATGCTGGTGCATGCCTGCAGTCCCAGCTACTTGGGAGCCTGAGGCAGGAGGATCATTTGAGCCCAGGATGCAGAGGTTGCAGGGAGCCAAGATTGCACCATTGCACTCCAGCTTGGGCGACAGAATAAGACCCTGTCTCAGTAAATAAATAAATAAATAGTTCCTGTCCCAGAAGAGACGCTTAATGAATTGTACTTCCCCTGCTCACAATGACTCCTTCTGTGTGCACACATGCTTAGCAGTTTACAAAGGAGCTTTGACATAAACGCTCTAGCCTCACAACAACCATGCGAGTTAAGAAAATGCAAATATTCTTCTCCTTTAAAAAAAAAAAAAAAGCAGGGGGAGGGGTGAGCGAAGATACATAAGTTGCCCAAAATAACTGGTCATTTATACCTCTCCAAGACTAATAAGAAGTCCTCAGACCCCAAAGCCCACAGTTCTCTTTCTCTATGCCAGATTCTATGATAGAATCGCGTGGAGAGAGAGAGTTTGTTAATACACATACTGCTGTGTCCTTTGCAGGAATGTCCACTGCTGATTCATTCCATGTAGAGTGGTGCCTGAGAATTTGCATTGCTAACACTTTACCAGGAGATGCTGATGCTGTTTTTCTAGGGAGAATCACAGGCCTATGTCAGACTGATATGCTACGAAGGTGTGGTCTAACATGAACTACAAATCTATCCACAGTGTCACACAATGTGAGAGCTACATGAGATCTTGGAAATCATCTAACCCTGTGGTTATAGTCCTTGGTTTATTATCAGAATTGGCTGGGCGTGGTGGCTCATGCCTGTAAAGCCAGCACTTTGGGAGGCCAAGGCGGGTGGATCACTTGAGGTGAGGAATTCAAGACCAGCCTGGCCAACATGGTGAAACCCCATCTCTACTAAAAATACAAAAATTAGCTGGGCATGGGTGGCGAGCGCCTGTAGTTCAATCTACTGGAGAGGCTGAGGCAGGACAATCGCTTGAACACAGGAGGCAGAGGCTGCAATGAGCAGAGATCATGCCACTGCACTCTAGCTTGGGCAAAAGAGCAAGACTCTGCCTCAAAAAAATAAAAATAATAACATGGTACAATTTTTTAAACTACCATTGCCTAGGCTCCACCCTCAAAGATGCTGATTTTAATTGTATAAGTTGAGGCCCAGATTCTAGTGAGACAGTCCTTTGTTAGTGGACTCACAAGAAATACTGAAGGACTTCTTGAATCTCAAAGCAGTTGACCACAGAGAGTAATTCAAATTCACACAAAAAACTGAGATCTCTCACAGAAATGCTTGCTAAAAAAGTAATTAACTTTTTTAAACTGAGATCTCTTGTAAAGGAAATGTTATAATTATAAAAGACAGCATAGGCCAGGAACAGTGCTCACACCTGTAATCCCAACAATTTGAGAGGCCGAGGCAAAAGGATTGCTTGAGCCCAGGAGTTTAAGGCCAACCTGGGCAACAGACTGAGACCCTATCTCTACAAAAAAAAAAAAAAAATACAATAAAATAATTAATTAATTAATTAAAAAATTAGCTGGGTGTGGTGGCACACACCTGTAGTCCCAGCTACTTGGGAAGCTGAGGTAGGAGGATTGTCTTGATCCTGGGAGATCAAGGTTGCAGTAAGCCGAGATCGCACCATTGCACTCCAGCCTGGGCAGCAGAGCAAGACCGTGTCTCAAAAAATAAAAAGGAAAAAGGCAGTATAAACGTACATATCTTCTTCTTTCTTCTCTTAACTGATGTAAAAGGCAATTATATTAAACTCTGTATGTGTGTGTGTGTGTGTGTGTGTGTGTGTGTGTGTGTATTTCGGGGCCCATAGCTAAAAAAATTTATTTTCCAATACAATCACAAAAGTGGATTAAAACAAAGCTATTATGGGCCAAGAGTGGTGGCTCATGCCTGTAATCCCAGTACTTTGGGAGACTGAGGTGGGAGGATCACTTGAGATCAGGAGTTCAAGACTAGCCTGGCCAACATGGTGAAACCCCATCTCTACCAAAAATATAAAAAGAAAACATTAGCCAGGCATGGTGGTGCCCATCTATAATTCCAGCTACTCGGGAGGCTGATGCAGGAAAATTGCTTGAACCTGGGAGGGAGAGGTTGTGGTGAGTCAAGATCACACCACTGCACTCCAGCCTGGACGACAGAGTGAGACCCTGTCTCAAAAAAAAAAAAAAAGAAGAAGAAGAAAATGACACGAACTGGTAACATGAACCCATAAAAACACATGAAAAGAACCAGAAATTGCACCCAAAAATGTTACTATAACAAATGCTATAAAGGTACACTTGCTCCCTTCTTTTAACTTTTTTAACAAATTGTTTCTGTATGTTCATTTTTTTCTTCTTCAATTTTTTTTCCATTCTTGCCCATTCTTTAGCTTCTTTAAAAGTTACAAAAACTTCTTTAAAAGTTACAAAAACCTCTAGGATAATTATTATAAAAACATATTGTTGGACTTCTAAATATTATAGATAAAATATGTATAACAATAACAGCACCGAATGCAAAACAAAGCAGTTAAGGAGGAATATAGCAACGAAAAAGGCATGAGACAGATTTTTTAAACCACAATGGCAGATGTAAATTCACCTATGTCAATAGTAACATTCAATAGAAATACATTAAACAAGTAGTAACATTCAACAGCAATACATTAAACAATATAAACTTGTGTAAGGGCGAAACTAAATTTTTTTTTTTTTTTTTTTTTTTTTTTTTGTAGAGACAAGGTCTATGTTGCCCAGGCTGGTCTCAAAATATTGACCCCAAATGATCCTCCTGCCTTAGCTTCCTGAGTTGCTAGGATTACAGGCATGAGCCCCCACACCCAGCTGAATTTTTTTAAAAGAGACAACTATATGCAGTCTATAGGAGACACATCTGACATTCAAAGACACAAATAAGTTAAAACTAAGTATGAAAAAGATATCAGAAACCTGGAGTGGCTATATTAGAATAGGACAAAACATACTCCACACCAAAAAAAAAAAAGACAATGGAAATCAGGAGGGATATTTTATAATGATACAAGTCAATCCATCAAGAAGATATAACAATTATAAACATGTATGCACATAACACCAGAGCCCAAAATACATAAAACAAACAATGACAAAATTAAAGGGAAAAATAGACAATCCAACAATAGGCATTGAAGAATTCAATGATTCACTTTCTTTTCTTTTTTTTTTTTTTTTTTTTTTAGAGACAGAGTCTCACTGTGTTGCCCAGGCTGGTCTTGAACTCCTGAGCTCAAGTTATCTGCCCACCTCGGCTTCCCAAAGTGCTGGAATTACAGGCATGAGCCACCACACCCAGCCAGTAACCCACTTTCAATAATGGTTAGATCTAGACAGAAAATCAATACTTTGGAAATATAAGACTTCAAAAATACGAAAAGCTAACTAGACTTAACAAACATCTATAGAACACTTCACAACAATAGCAGAATACACATTCTTCTCATGTGCAATAATAAAATTCTCCAGGATAGATTATATGCTACTTCATTAAACAACCATCAATAAATTTGAAAGAACTGAAATCATAAGAAGTATGTTTTATGACCACAAAGAATAAAATTAGAAATTAATAACAGAAAGGTTAAGAAATTTACAAAGATGTGGAAGATGAACAACATGCTACTAAGCAGTAAATGGGTAAAACAATAAATCACAAGGCAAATTAGAAAATATTTTCACATAAATGCAAAATAAAGATACAATATACAATAACTTCCCAACTCATTCTATAAGGCCAGTATTACCCTAATATAAAAATTAAACTAACCACAAGAAAAGAAGTCTAAATACAAAAACCTGTTATAAGTATAAAAACCACACCTTCAACAACAACAAACAGCAAACTGATTCCAGGAACATATAAAAAGGACTATACATAACAACAAAGTGGAATTTTGCCAATAATGCAATGTTGCTCCAACATACAAAAAATTCTGGGCTCAGTGGCTCACGCCTGTAATCCCAGCATTTTGGGAGGACAAGGCGGGAGAATCCCTTGAGCTCTGGAGTTCAAGACCAGCCTGGACAACATGGTGAAACACCATCTCTACTAAAAATACAAAAAAAATTAGCCAGGCATGGTGGCACAAGCTTGTAGTCCCAGCTATTCGAGGAGCTAAGGCAGAAGGGTCACTTAAGCCCAGGAGGTCGGGGCTGCAGTGAGAGCCCTGATTGTGTCACTGCACTCCAGCCTGTACGGCAGTGAGTCCCTGTCTGAAAAAAAAAAAGTATATATACGAAAACTAATGTAATACACCACACAAATAGAATATAAGAGAAAAACCACATGATCATTTCACCAGATGTAGATTAAGTATTTGACAAAGTCCAAACTCTTTCTTTATAAAAACATTCAACAAACTAGGAACAGAAGGAAACCTCCTCCACCTCATAAAGAAAATCTATGAAAAACACAGAGCTAACCTCATACTTAATGGTGAAAGACCGAATACTTTCCCCATGGTATCAAGAAGGAGACAAGGACGTCCGCTTTCACCAGTTCTAGTCAACACTGTACTAGAGATCTGAGCCAGGACGCAGGCAAAGAAAAGAAGTGAAAGACATGCAGATTGGAAAGGAAGAAATAAAACTATCTGTATATGCAGATGACATGATCTTGTATACAAAACAATCTAATGGGATCCAGTTTTTTAAAAAAACTATTAGAAGTAATAAACAAGTTCACCAAGGTTACAGAATACAAAATCAATACAAACACAAGTGTATTTCTTTTTCATTTTTTGAGACAGAGTCTCACTCTGTCACTCAGGCTGGAGTGAAGTAGCGCAATTTCAGTTCACTGCACTCTCCGCCTCCCAGGTTCATGTGATTCTCGTGCTTCAGCCTCCCAAGTAGCTGGAATTATAGGCATGTGCCACCATGCCCAGCTAATTTTTTATATTTTTAGTAGTGACAGGGTTTCTCCACGTTGGCCAGGCTGGTCTCAAACTCCTGACCTCAAGTGATCTGCCCACCTCAGCCTCCCAAAGTACTGGAATTACAGACATGCAGGCATGAGCCACCGCGCTGGGCCACAAATTGTATTTCTATACACTAGCAATAAACAATGCAAAAATAAAGAACACTGTTTCACGTACAATGGCCTGAAACATAATACTTAGAAATGAATTTAACTAATTAATGCAAACTTTGTATACTGGAAACTACAAAACACTGGTGAAAGAAATGAAGGAACACCTAAATAAATGGAAAGCCATTCCATGTTCATGTATCAAAACACCTAATGTTGTTAAGATGGAAATATTCCCTCAAATTGCTCTACAAATTTACTGCAATGTCTATCAAAATCCTAGCTGTCTTTCTGGCAGAAGTTGACATGGTGATCTGAAATTCATATGGAAATTAAAGGGACCAAAAATAGTCAAAACTATCTTGAAAAACAACAATGTTAAAGAACTCACACTTCTTAATTTAAAACCTTACTACAAAGCCACAGTAATCATGACTATGTGGTCTTGGCATAAACATAGACATATAGATCAATAAAATAAAATTGGGAATCCAGAAATAAGCCTACACATTTGTGGTCAATTTATTTTCAAAAAAAGGTGTCACAAGAATTCAGTGGAGAGAGAACACTCTCTTTAACAAATGGTGCTGGCACAAACATATATTCTCTGCAAAAGAATGAAGTTGTACCTTACCTCACACTACACAAAAGTTAACCCGAAATGGTTGACAGACCTAAATACAAAATCTAAAACTATAATACTCTTAAAAGAAAACATGGGGATAAATCTCATGACCTTAGACTAAGCAATGATTTCATAGGTATGACACCCAAAACAGAAGGAACAAGAGGAAAAAAATAGTTTTAAAAATGAAGAACTGGCTGGGCACAGTGGCTCACACCTCTAATCCCAGCACTTTGGGAGGCCAAGGTGGGTGGATCACCTGAAGTCAGGAGTTCAAGGCCAGCCTGGCCAACATGATGAAACCCTGTCTCTACTAAAAATACAAAAAATAGCCAGGCGTGGTGGTGGCTGCCTGTAATCCCAGCTACTCGGGGAGGCTGAGGCAGGAGAACCGCTTGAACCTGGGAGGTGGAGGTTGTAGCGAGCCGAGATCACACACGCCAGCCTGGGCAACAAGAACAAAATTCCATCTCAAAAAAAAAAAAGAAAAGAAAAAGGAGGAGGAGGAGGAGGAGGAGGAAGGTGAGGAGGAAGAAGAAAGAAGAAGGAAGAAGGAATAAGAAGAAAGAAGAAAGAACCACCACCATGTGGCCTGCCTCACATCAATTAAACATTTTTTACTGCAAAAAAAAAAAAAAAAAAAAAAATGAAGTTGTAATAGAATTAAAACATCACCATTGTGCAACCCATAATTAAATAGTATATCTAAGCAATAACTGCTAAAACCATTAGGTGAAAGAAAAGCTGATGGGAAATTTCATAATGCAAGGATCAAGCTGAAAACCCCTACAAACACTATTGAATCTTAAAATCACAAAAAATAAAAGGAGATAACCAGATATTATGAACCTCCTATATCAGGCAATAGAATACACACACTATCAAAAAAAAGAAAAAAAGAAAACCCTAAGCCTAAATCTGATCAAATATCCAGATCTATATTTTTCCTATAAAAATATAGGAAACAAGGGAACATGTAAAATGACAACATGATTATGGGATCAGTAAAATGCAGAATATGGCAAACTCTATAGGTCAAACTACCAATTTATTCAACAAGGAAATAGTAGAAAGAAAAAGGAGGTGGCATTTTTAAAACAGATTTAAGAAACATATTGGCAGGGCATGGTGGTTCACACCTGTAATCCCAACACTTTGGGAGGACAAGGCGGGTGTATCACTTGAGTTCAGGAGTTCAAGACCAGCCTGGGCAACACAGGGAAACCCCGTCTCTACAGAAATATATATATATAAAATTAGCCAGGCATGGTGGCACAAGCTGTAGTCCCAGCTACTCAGGAGGCTGAGGTGGGAGAATCACTTGAGCCTGGAGGACAACGCTGCAGTGAGTCATGATCGTGCCACTGTACTCCGGCCTGAGTGACATGGCCAGACCCTATCTAAAATAAATAAATAAATAAATAAATAAAAATAAAAATAAAAGAAATATATTAATTTGAATCCTGATTTGCAAATTTAAAAATTTGCATATTTATTCTTTATTTGATTATTAAGGAAAAAAAGTTAATTTTTGGTGTTTTTTTGAGACACGATCTCACTCTGTCACCCTGACTAAAGTGCAGCAGCACAATCTCCACTCACCGCAGCCTCGACCTCCCGGGCTCAAGTGATCCTCCCACCTCAGGCTCCTGAATAGCTGGGACCACAGGCATGCACCACCATGCCTGGCTATTTTTCTATGTTTTTTTGTAGAGAAGGGGTTTCACCATGTTACCCAGGCTGGTCTCAAACTCCTGGACTCAAGTGATCTACCCACCTCAGCCTCCCAAAGTGCTGGGATTTCAGGTATGTGCTACCACACCCAGTCAAGAAAATATTTTAAATTGCTTTAGGTGTGACAAAGGATTGTAGTTATGGTTTCTCTATGTTCTTATTTTGCGAGGTAAATATGAAAATGTAATATGTTGTTTGAGACTTGCTTCAAAATAATCCAATGGGAAAAGGGAAAGTAGGTAGGTATACAGATAAAACAAAAGTGGCCATAAGTTGGTAACTGTTGAAGAGGGGTTGATGGGTACATCAAGTATATCATACTGTTCTCTCTACTTTCATGTTTGATATTTCACAATAAAATGTTTTTAAAAATAAATGAATACAAATATATACAATAAAAATTAATTACACTCAAAAAGTAAAAGAAAGCAGTAACAAAAGATCACATGTGATTTGATTCCATTTTTATGACATAGACAATTCAAGCTGGATGTGGTGGCTCCCATCTGCAATCCCAGCACTTTCAGAGGCCAAGGTGGGAGGGTCGCTTGAACCCAGGAGTTTGAGACCAGCCTGGGCAGAATGGTAAGATGCCATCTTTATAAAAAATAAAAAATTAGCCAGGTGCAGTGGCACAAACCTGTAGTCCCAGCTACTCAGGAGGCTGAGGCAGGAGAATCACCTGAGCCTGAGAGGTCAAAGCTGCAGTAAGATGAGTTTAAGTCAATGCACTCTAGCTTGGGTGACACAGTGAGATCCTGGAAGGTGAAGAAGAAGAAAAAAAGAAGAAGAAGGAAGAAGGATGAAGAAGAAAAGTCCGGGTGCAGTAGCTCATGCCTGTAATCCCAGCACTTTGGGAGGGCGAGGCAGGTGGATCACCGGAGGTCAGGAGTTCGAGAACAGCCTAGGCCAACATGGTGAAAACCCATCTCCACTAAAAATACAAAAATTAGCTGGGTGTAGTGGCAGGTGCCTGTAATCCCAGCTACTTGGGAGGCTGAGGCAGGAGAATTGCTTGAACCCAGGAGGTGGGGGTTACAGTGAGTTGAGGTCATGCCATTGCATTCCAGCCTGGGAGACAAGAGAGAAGCTCTGTCTCAAAAAAAAAGGGGGGAGGGGGAGGGGGCTGGGCACGGTGGCTCACACCTATAATCCCAGCACTTTGGGAGGCTGAGGCGGGCAGATCACTTGAGGTCAAGAATTCAAGACCAGCCCGGCCAACATGGTGAAACACCATCTCTACTAAAAATACAAAAATTAGCCAGAAACGGTGGCATGCCCGGGTGACAAAAGCAAAACTCTGTCAAAAGAAAATAGGCAAATCAAATCTACAGAGACAGAAAATAAATGAGTGACTGCCCATGGTTGTGGGTTTGAAGAAAATAATAGAAACCAATGACATGTATGGTATGTGAATTATATCTCATTAAAACTGTCATATAAGAATCGATGTGGGTTGCAATGAGGATAAGAATATCTAAAAAGGCTCCTTAAGGGGATGATAATGAAAAAAAAGGCTGTGAAACACTGACTCAAACGATGGACACGGAAGTCCTTTGTGTACAGAAAAGCAGCATTTGCCATGTCTTGAATAGCTCTTGTGACTCCGAAATGAACAGCATAGTTATAACCTCACTGGACCAATAAACACACTGAAGTAATTCCCATCCTGAAATAAAAAGGACCCTACCTTGATCCCTCAACCCAATGCAACTACTGATCTCTCTCACTTTTTCACCTAAGACTGGCATATAGCCTTGACACTCAAAGTGTGTGCCCCAGATCTACTGAATCAGTCTTCATTTTAACATATCCTAGGTGATTCACATACACATTTAAGTGTCAAAAGCACTGTTATAACGATCCTATCAATTTAGTAAGTCTTAGCAATGATGTAAGAATGTGGGAACTATCCAAAGGTGTTGTCAACCCTTTGGCCAGGTCAACCCCATTTTTGGAAAGGTAAAATGTGTAGTTTAACTTGCTTGTCACTGAACCTGTTTAAACATTATTCTAAGAAAGGAAAGATACGACGCCCATGAACCCCATCCCTTTCATTGACCAACCAATGGGTATTTTCTCATTGGCACATTCAAAAGAAGCCCCAACCAATATATATGCAAAATTTATGTAAGAAATAATAGCTGGGCACGGTGGCTCACATCTGTAATCCCAGCTCTTTGGGAAGCCAGGCATGCAGACCAATTGAGGTCAGGAGTTCAAGACCAGCCTGGCCAACATGGTGAAACTCCACCTTTATTAAAATTACAAAAATTAGCCGGACATGGAGGTGGGTGCCTGTAATTCCAGTTACTCAGGACGCTGAGGCAGGAGAATCACTTGAATCAGGGAGGCAGAGGTTGCACTGAGCTGAGATCGCGCCACCACACTCCAGCCTGGGGGACACAGCGAGACTTTGTCTCAAAAAAAAAAAAATAATAATAATAATAATAATAATAATAATAATAATAATAAACAGACTAGGAGACATGGCTCAGACCTGTAATCCCAGCACTTTGGGAGGTCAAAGAGGGAGAAGCGCTTGAACCCAGGAGTTTGAGATCAGCCTGGGCAACATAGTGAGACACTCCCTACAAAAAATAAAAATTAAAAAAGAGATAATAAGAACATAAAATGCTAATTAGACAATAACATTAAAATAGCAGACAGCAGAAAGGTTTTATTTCTTAATAAAATGCTGTGCTTATAGAACTGCAAGAAAACATATATAGTTTTAAAATTACTGCTGATACTATAAATTATTATAACCTATGACATTCATCTATTTGATTAATATTTCTTCAGTACTTACTTTGCACCAAGTACTGTGTTAGGTGCCAGAGACAACATAGGGATCAAGACAGACAACATCCCTGCCCTCCTGGAATTTACAATCCAAAGAGGAGAAAATCATAACACCTATTGTCATAATGTGCTAAATGTACTACATAAGTTTTTCTCATTTAAACTTCAAACAACTCTGCGGAGTACAAATTGTAATTTCCATTTTTTCAGATAAAGAAAGAAGCACTCAAAGTGGAAGACACTTGAGAGAGATCACACAGCTGGCAAGTGTTACAAACAGGACTTTAAACAAGGTCTGTCTCATTCCAATACTTCTGCTTTCACACATTGTGTAAACTTCCTTTCAAGAGAATGGAGTTCAGCTTACCAAAGCCACCAAAATGTCTATACCCTTTGACCAATAACCCTCAGTAGGAATGTATATCTTAAAGAAATAATTTGAAAGGATATTAAAAACCTGTATCTACAAAAATGCACACAGCATTACTCAAAATACCAAAACAAAAATTGATAACGTTCTCAATGTCAAAATATAGAGATTACTTAATTCATAGCAAAATCTCAGTGGAGGTGGGTTTTACAAAATGAGATTCGTTTTAAAAACCTCAAAATTGGTAAATTTTGAATAAAGTCTGTAGATTAGAAAATAGTTTTGTATCAGCCGGGGAGCTCATGCTGTAATCCCAGCACTTTGGGAGGCTGAGATGGGCAAATCACTTGAACCCAGGAGTTCCAGACCAGCCTGGGAAACATGGCAAAACCCCTTCTCTACAAAAAATACAAAAATTATCCAGGTGTGGTGGCACACACCTGTAGTCCCAGATACAATTCAAATATGGATACAATTCAACAAGAACTGTGCTTATGTGTAAAAGTATTTTCCAATATTTCTAGAAGAATGTTATAATACTATATAAATGCCCCTTTTGGCTGGGTTAATTGGCTCACGCCTATAATCCCAACACTTTGGGAGGCTAAGGCGGGTCCTTTAAGTCCAGGAGTTTGAGACTACCCTGGGCAACATGGTGAAACCCCGTCTCTACAAAAAAAATATGAAAAATTAGCCAGGCATGGTAGTGCTTGCCAGTACTCCCAGCTACTAGGGGGCTGAGGTGGGAGGATAGCTTGAGCTTGGGAGGTTGAGAGTGCAGTGGGCCATGATCGCAACACTGTACTCCAGCCTGGGCAACAGAAAGGGACTCTGTCTCAAATAAATAAATAAATAAATAAATGTCATTTTAAAACAAACCACAGAGACTAACTATCAGCACAGGTACAAATTGTATGGTCTTGAAATACACATACTGTTATATCTGGAGGCGTCTCAGATAAAATAAGAGTGGAGTCCTCTGAGCACTGAATGAAAAGACAGTTTTCAGAACTGATGAACTGAAGAGAGAAGTGACCAAGAAGACAAACTTCTATTAATCGGAGGCTGTATCAAATAACAATAGAGCCCAAGGATAAATCAACCAGAAGCAAAACAACTGGGAATCCAAGAGAAAACAAAGGCTTCTGCATAAATGAAAAGCACAGCATGTCCATCAGTCTGCAGTATACAACAATCTAATTAGGCAGTAAGGAGAGAATGGGGACCTCTCCTGGAATACAGCAAATAGCTGAGAGGAATGACTGCTTCAGCAGAAAGCTAAAAAAATGACCTTAGAAAGTAAGGTATCAGCACAGGAAAATCCATGAAAGGAACAAATGTAATCTCTGATTTTACATAACAGGAAACCGAGGCTGGGAGAGGAAAAAGGTCCCTATTAATTGTCCATAATAAGTTTCCGGCAGGACCAGTATTTAATCCCAGGACAGACCTCTTTCCACCAAATCCAGCTGCTTTCTGCAAAGTCTGTTTGCTGAGAATATTACTGTTTGCACAAGGGGAACGAACCCACAGCCCACAAATCTTTTTTTTTTTTTTTTTTTTTTTGATGGGGTTACTCGTACGACCCCCCCGGCGGGTTGGACGTGTGCGCTTCCGTGCTGGTTGTAAATGGTGGACGAGCCCGCAACCTACTAA